>NC_059434.1:48653344-48956753 GCF_021028975.2 Sphaerodactylus townsendi
TCCTAAAGATGTTATGTTTATGATGTGCGGAATCCACCACTGATTTATGTCATTCTTGATTTAGTATAAAATCAATACTTTATTCCCTATTGAGAGATGGATGGACACTTAAAATACATACTTGTAGGTGTTTTCATTTGTTGCACATTAAATTAATTCTTTTCAAACTAACTTTTCTTTCAGTATTTTCTATCCAGTTGGGCTTCATGCTGTTAACGTTCTTTTTTTCTACAAGGTATGTAACCACGGTAAAACTGCTGTATGTGACTGAGCAGAAGTGAAGGGAGCAAATGGGGGGGAGGAGTCTGTTCTGTGGTTTAGATTGAGCTCTCCAAATTTGTGCCTGGAGGTTAGTTGTAATTTTGTGCAGACATTGAAGCTTGCAAAAGACCTATTGCACTAGTTCTCCCTAGTATAAGGG
This sequence comes from Sphaerodactylus townsendi, assembly GCF_021028975.2. Lineage (NCBI taxonomy): Eukaryota > Metazoa > Chordata > Lepidosauria > Squamata > Sphaerodactylidae > Sphaerodactylus > Sphaerodactylus townsendi. The sequence continues at coordinate 48,653,766 of NC_059434.1, forward strand.
AGATGTGGGAAATCACTTGGAAAGATCAGTAGAAGTTTTTCTTATCTGACTGCGAGTCTCGTCACCTGCAGCATGAGAGGTAATGACTGAGAGAAGGAGGCAGAACAGTGAAAAAAGCATTTGTCATGCAACTGAAAAAAGTTCAATAAATAAGTCAAAAAGAAAAAAACTATGGTCCCTTCCACACATGCAGAATAACGCACTTTCAATCCACTTTCAATGCACTTTGCAGCTGTGCGGAACCTCAAAATCCACTTGCAAACAGTTGTGAAAGTGGATTGAAAGTGCATTATTCTGCATGTGCCGAAAGAGCCAAAGTATTTATTCACTGATTTCATTTATACCCTGCTTTTTACCCCAATGGAAACCCAAAGTTGCTTATATTGTTCCCCTCACCCCCATTTTATCCTCACAAGAATCAGTGTACGACTGGTTCTGGCTCTCAGTTTCCTCTGGAGTCGGACCATTCTGTCTTGCATGTCCGTGACTATACTAGAAAACATTTGTGTGTTTTAAGCTGTGCGTGGATACCAGTTCAGGTATTCCTGTATAGATAGGAACCACATGTTACACCCCCATCTCTCCCTTTCACTTCTCTGCAGTTTTGATGCCCCAAATGCCCGGTCAGTTGATGACTGCTTAGAAGGAGGTTGCAAACGGTTGCAGCCAGGCAGAATTTCTGAAAATAATATTGCAACTGGACTCTATAGGGCTACAGGCATTATTCAATATACCTTTGAAAGTTTTGAAACAATGTTTAAAATGACTTTGGCCTGATACTTTACATTTGTCAGAGTGATCTGAACTGGAATAAACTTGTGCTCCATTGGAATACATTTCGAACTTCTCATTTTCCAAATAGAAATGCATGCATGAAAGATTGCCGCAATTGAGAAACAGTTTATTTGGCAAGAACACTCAAAAGCTGCTAAGCTACATGGGGGGTAGAATTGTTTGTCATGAAAGCTGATCAAAGTGATTAAAGCAAACTTAGGGAGGATGTAAAGCAGTCCAATTGATTAGTAAGGCAACATTTGGCAGAAAAGACTTTGAACATTCTTTATGTCCTTTCCAGGCAGAACTCTGGATTCACAGCAGCAGACACAGTGGCCATCATTTTCTGCTCTACTCACAAATCCCTAACGTTAGGTAAGTCCATACGAGCATATCATCACAGTGCTCCATATTAGTTCACTTTGTTAGGCAAGTGGTCTTCGTCTTTTTTTGTTATCGTTTCAGCAATATGACAAGATGTAGTATAAAAGCCTTGCATTAATATTAGTACATTCATGAGATCATTTTTGCAGTGGGCGAGTAAATGTTTTCTACAAGGAAGACAACACAGTCTCCTCCTTTGGGAATTCAGTAATTGTATTGCAATGCCATTAATCTGTTCCTTCTTTACAGAAAGTGATCTGATTTTTTGTTTGTTTTTGATGTTCTGTTTCTCTAATCTAATATTGATAAAGTTTGTGGTTCATTTAAGATTATGTTCTGAGTTATTACAGCGCAGTCAAACTGCAGAATTATTATAGCTCAAAACTGTAGTGCACAGAGCATTTACAATTTAAAGAAACAGATCAATGAAGACAGCAGTGTTTTATCAAATATCAGTGTATTTATTCCGAGAAGTCTCTGGACTCCGTGTTTATCAAACTCAGTACAACTCAGTACTCAAAGATTGTTGACTAACTAGTAACTCAGAATTTTCTTGCAATAACAGTTCAGGTGGATACTTGAAATAAATTATTTAAGGGGCTGTTATCATTTGGATAGAAGGTCAGTGCTGAATATTACCATTTGTGTTCCTGTGACTTATGTAGCGGGCAGAAAATGGGGAGTTTAATGTAGCTTCACGATACGTGCTAGGAAAATCACAGTGGGCATTATTCAAAACTACTATTGCACACAGAATTAGGTATGCCCATTATACAAAATATACATGAAGGATTCTGAAGGAAAGATAAAACATACGAATCTGTCAGTGGTCCGGAGTTTAAACATACTGATGCAAATTTGGCTTCCATGTTGATTTGCTCGAAGGCAGAACTAGCCGAGAGCATGGCACTGATGAGCCTGTCAGAGGCATAGCAAGAGGGGAAAGCACCTGGTGCACTGCCCCGTCCCGGAACCCATCCTGCCCTGGAACACCTCGCCATGCCCCCACAGGGGCGCGCGCCCGGTGTGTCGTGCACCCTATCCCCCTGGAGCTACACCTATTGCTTGCTTGCTTCTTATTTAGCTTCCGTGTCTGTATCCCATGCTTCCTTCAAGGTCCTTCATTCCTCATGGAAACCCTGTGCTTCAACTGAGGAAGGATGATTTAGCCAAGGCTAAATTGTGAGCCAGAGGGCTGAAGTAGGTATTTCTCCATATCACAGTTATCAACTGTGCTGCACATTGGCTTGGATCCCACCTAGATAAGGAAGAAGCTAGTTTTTGCAAATTTGCCACCCTGGGAGATTTCTGATCCTCTCCAAGCGTTTCCTGAGAATCCCTCATTTTGGAGGTCCTTTGGGTCTGCACTGGGAGTTCTTGTGCCTGCAAAAATACTAAGCAGGATGCAAGCCATTGTGTTTTCACCCATGTTACCTGCATTGAGCATGTAGCTAAACAATTGTCAATGTGATGATTCTGAGCCTCTGGCATGCTATATCCTACCCCGGCTGTGGTGACACCTTGTAGCCATCGCTGAATTTATTTTCCCTCAGTCACTGAAAATTGTGACTCTGAAAATCCCTCCTATGTGAAACACATCTGGTGCTATTCCCTCTTGATTTTTAGGATAATAGCTGAAATATTTTCTTGCATGTTCTAGGTTTTGTTGACTACTTTTGAGTTTGGATTATTATGTCTCGGTGACTGACTTCCTTTGTTATGTGAACTGTAGTGGCTTCATGATTACTACCGATTTTTTAACATTCTTTTCCTTTTGCTGTACATTAATTGTGTGTGTGCAAATGTTGTAGATGTTTCCTAGTTCTAACATTGAGTGTATGTTCGTGGTAATTTAAATTGTTGGTATGATTGAGATTTTACTGTGGTATAAGATACTTTAGGATAGCTTTACTCCCAAAAACAGGATATAAATATTTTAAATGAATTAAAGGTAGGCTCAAGTCTGTTCCATTTCTCCAATTGCTTGGAGAAATGACAAGACTATATATAGAAATAATTACATTTTTCTTGATATTTTCAGGGCAGCACTGTCAGCTTTTTAAGTCCATAGAATAAACCAAATAACAGTCTCTTTTCCCTTATTTCTGTGTAAAAGGATTTTTTTTTTCTGTAACTGGGTACAGATCAATTCATTCTGACAGACAGACTGGTTCTGTGTTAGAAAAAGTACACAAATAATTTTCCCTGGGAACATGGAAATAGTAGTATTCTTCTGTAGCCTTTGTTAATTAGAAAAAATGGTGTGTATACTTCTTCCTAGTCTAGAGATTCCAATTCCTTTTTCTATCTGATGGCTCTATCTTTAATTCTTTATACATTTGGTTACCCGCTTTTGTAAATGATTTAGTCCTTACAATTTGCATTTAAAACACAAACTGTTTGGTTGCTTGGTATAATGCTATTCTGTTTCCAGTGTGTTCTCCATAGCCGCTAGCAAAAAAAATCCATACCCTTCACTACATTTATATAATTCTATGCAAGCAATTCACGCACATAAAAAAGGAAAATAAATAGAGTAGTACATGATTACTACATTCCCATCTCTGGATACAATATGGATATATTACAATTGGCAAATATAATGCAACTATCACAAATTGTAGCCCTCTGTGAGAGAGATAACAGTATGCTTACTATGGTCTCTATTGAACTTGATTTGATTTACTTAATATTGAGCATTCCAACAATTGTGGGGGGGTGGGGAGAGATGTGGTAAATTCAGTGCAAATTCTGCCAAGGTCTAGGTCAGGGATTCCCAATGTTTTGAGCCTGCAGGTACCTTTTGAATTCTAACGTGGTGACCACAGCAACAATATGACTGCTACAAAATGTTGGGTGCAGAAGTCAGAGCCAGCTACAAAATGGCTGCTGCAGTTTATCTTATCTTCAGTCACACACTGAACATCCATGTGCTGTGGTGGCAACATTTTTTAAAATATCTGCACAGCCCATTAGATTTCCAACAAGCAGTCAGAATCTTTGCAAGGCAAAAGTGCTACCCAGCCCTGCCTACTTTCTAAGAATAATTGGCAGGCACCAGAAAAGTTGTTGGCGGACACCATGGAACCCACAGGTACTACACTGGCAACTCCTGTTCTAAGATAACCTCACAGATTAAAAACAGTCGGTCAGATTTTCACAACTATAAAATTAAAGCCTAATTTATACAGAAAATTAATACAGCAGCATGCTCTTCTGTAATCAGGATAAATTGAAACCATTCTGCCAGGGATGCAAAAGGATGGTCTAGCACTGAATGGCTGAATGAGACCAAAGCTAGCCTTTACTAACATTTTTTCCCCCTGAATTAACTGCTCACCATTTAAATTCCAGTATAAACTTTTTTCCAGCTTCCTGGTACACTTTCTTGTTTAATGGTGGGCAGAGACAAATCTCTGATTTGTCACTCCTGTATGATGAGACATACATGCAATGGTTGCTGAAATGCACCATTAGCTAGAGGACTGTTTACATGAAATCTCCAAGAGTAGGGGTGTATTATTTTAAATATTAATTTTTTTCTTTCCAAACTTTGTCCAAAAAAAGTATTAGGTTACCCTGACCAAACAGCTAACCAGAACTACATATTTCCTCATATAATTTTTTTCATTTGTGTTGATTTAGGCTAATTGTGCAAAGAACAGCTTGCCTCCAGTAGACTTTTTCTCTGGGTTAGATTTTCAATTACGCACGCTTCCAAAATGACCATGCTTCTTGAAAGGGAATCCCTTCGTTTTCCAAATGCAGGAAAAATTCAACCTTTTTTCTCCTTAGCAGGGAAAGCAAAGAAGGATGTGTTGTGCCAAGCCTTTTTTGGTTTTTCCCCCCTTCCTCTCCACCTTTTCCCCTCCCACAAAGTAGTAGTTCCTCCCTTTTGTCTTCCGACTCTCTTCCAGTTTTGCTGCCTGACCCTCTCCCCATCATCATTCCCCTGCAAACTTCATTTTGCTGCCATTCTCTCTCTCTCTCTCTTGACTGACTGACTGACTGACTGACTGACTGACTGACTGACTGACTGACTGACTGACTACTGCCTCAAGCGACTACCAATAGACTGCTGGGCAAATGTGAAATGTACAAGACTTGATGGGGGAGGAGGGTTAGTATGGTCCTATTCTGACCGCTTCTTTCCTGTTCAGGTTTGGTGTAACCACATATATGTCTCTCATTTTAATTTATTTTCTACTTCCCAAGCAACTATTGATGGATTTCATGTAGACCTCAGCATGGACTAGCCGCCACTACCAGTCACCTGTCTCACCTTCTGAGATGAGGACACATCAGAGAAATTGTATCATTGGCAAGCCCCTCCATCACAGCTTGCATGAGATCCATGGATAGTCATTTGTGGAAGCAGAAAAAAATTAAAACAGGAAAGTTACAGGTGCCTACACCAAACCTGAACACAAAAGAGGCAGACAGAATAGGACCCTATTGTCCCTCCCAACCAAGCATTGTACATTTCATATTTGTGCAGCTGTCTATTGGTAGAACCATGTTCCCCCTGCCCCAAGCTGAGGGTTCCCACAAGTCCTCAAGGAGCTTGGGGGTAGGGAAGGGTAGCAGTGGCAGGGGCCAAGCCTTCCCAGCTCAGCTATTGGGGGTGGGGGGTGGGAATGCAACACAGCTGACTAAGAGATAAGCATGAGGTTTACTGTTTGAGAGGTGAGGTCCACAGGTGCCTCAACATCATACCATTGATAGTTCCAAGCACAAACCGAAGAAAATGTGAAACAGCCAAATGATATAGTAACCAATATGGAGGTTTCCTGAAAACGTGTAGCTTGTCTATGTGAGCAGAAAGGGGGCAGGAGAAATGCCTATCCTGCTGGTAGTAAAAACAGAGCAAACAAGAAGAAATTTTGTGTATGGATCTATCGAAGTGTGGATCTATCCAATAGTACAAATGTGGAACAAAAATTATTTGTAACATTCGGAAAATAAGGAACCAACCTTATGAGAAACAGCAAATGTCAACATTCCAAAATAGAGGCGAGTTGGCATTTAAACCAGATGGATTGAAGTAAGAAGAAGATATCCTTGGGGGGTGGGGGGGAGAGAATGATGGAAGAGAAAATGAGAGGTGCATGCACATACAGGAAACTGAAGGAATCCTGCCCACTTGGATCTGCACAATTGACTTTTATATACTAATTTTTTTAAAAAAAACTTCCCCATGCTGCAGGAAAAGGCTGTGCAAAAAATGCTGTGCAGAAAATGAAAGTGAATGGACTGCTTCTAAAGTGCAGGCTGTGTCATAAGTGCACAATAGGTGCACAAGTGCTACATGCTTCCTTTGGTATGAGATCCACTACACTGAACACGTTTCCAAAAAAATGTACATAGGCTTGGACTGCTGTTGTGCTTTTCTAGGTTTGTGTCTGTTCTAACTCACAAAAGGAAAGTTCTCTGAACTAAGGGTGTCCATATAGCATAAATAGTTTTGATCATAGAGTTCATCCAAACCAATACATAACAATTATGCCTGCTGTCAGAGAGGCTGTCTTCCTGTAAATTTGACTTTATCATCTGAGCTTCAGGAGTGCTCATGTTAAATGGCCAGCGATATAATAGTCAGTAGGCGGAATTCCCATACTGATTTCAATCCAAAGAAGAAGATAACCTTTAAGAAGACTGTTTTTATATTTATTTACTTCATTTGTCACCTGGTTTTCTTGTTGAAACTCAAGGCAGATTACAGAGTTATAAGAGTAAATGAAATAAAGACAGTATGAAAATAACAAGCCAATAAACTAGATTGCACAATTAGAGAATGATGGACAATTAGTATAATATTTTAAATAAATAACATATTACAAAGGAGGGGGCACCCCCCCCCCCCGCCCTGAGCTCCTGTTGCTCCTATTTCGGCAATTCCTAGAGGGACTAATGTGACTTCTGGATAGCTTGCAATGCTGTTTCTCCCCACCCCCACCCCCATGTTCCTGCCCCCAACCCTGCTATCATTTATCAGGCCTGGCTTGCAACCCTGCTACCCATGTAGCAAGTGCCCTCCCTGTTGAATTGTTTTCCCATACCCCAAATGTAGACACATACAAAGATCTCACAGCCTTTCTGTTGCTGGCCACAAACCAGAGGATTGGATGGGCAGATTCTCATATACTGTGTTCCCTTTTCTTTCTGCAGTCCACAACTTACCATGTTGTTCTAAATAGCCATGAAATGTAATATAGGAAAAGTTCCTGCAGTTTAGAAGGGACAGTGAAAATCTCGGTGAGCAAATACAAATAGACTGGGGCCTCCAGCAACATTGAGGTGATATTTGTTATTTAAAACTAATATGTTCTTGAATAATAATTCAGTGCATCTAATAATAATGTACTCCCAAGGCCAAGTCTTTTCTCTCGGTGAAATCAATGAGACTTTTTTTTTCTGTTAACTTCATAGAGAATAACAACTTGCCTGTAACAGTGTTCTGCTGTCGTTTACCTGAGCAGGCACGGGAGATGCAAGCAAGCTCCCATTTACACTCATGTTTGAATATTTAAGTGCACCAGTGAACTTCAGGGGCCTTCTTTTAAAGTCTGCTGTTCAGGATGGTTTTTTATCTGGCTTCAAAACTCCAGTGCCAATAAGCAAACAAGAGCACTTAGGGCCTTCCTGGAACAAAAGCTGTCTTGCTTGGAGCTGAAACTGATTTTTCACATTCTGGCATGTGAAGCCTCCACAGGGTGCCGTGTGTCTAATCCCTGGGGAGGGGCGCATAGCACCAGCAGAGGGAGGAGGAAAGTTGACAGCTTTGAAGCTTTAGAAGTGGTAATCAGAGAAGCACGAGAAGGCATTTCTTGGAAGGCGCCTGTCCCACACCGTATTATGAAACCAGCTAATTCCCACATGCAGCGTGCTCAGGGGGCCGTCTGCCACTTCCTAGACTTGGATACATGGAGAGGCTCTCAGTCAGTGTTGAGACAAGCATGGTTCCCTCCCATGTGTTGGGGTTTGGGCTATAGACCAAACAGTTGATATACCTGTTTCTTCAAGTATCAAGGCACATCAGTTGAATTTGTAAGGATCAGCGCTGCCTTCCCCCTGCTGCCTGACAGAGATATTTTTATTTAATATCACCATTTTGATCAGTGCCGTTCATAGACAAGCACAAAACTTATTTGGTGGGATTTTAAAAAATTCATCATTCCTGCCGGTGAACTCATTTTTATTTGTGTTTCATTAACTAGGTAATTATGGGATATCCACTCTCAAGTAGTGAAGATAAATGTGGTAACCTGAGCATCCCCTCAGGCATTTTTGCTCTCATTTTGTTCTTTCTCTCCCACCCTCTGTTTGCAACATACATGCACAGTACATGCAAGCACATGAAACGCAGACATTTGATTCATGGCTTTTATTAGTGTATTTGCCACTGATTGATTAGTGCTTGGTATTAGTACTTCTTCTATTGATTGATTGCAGATGAAGTGACTATTTGACCTTTAATTATAAGCTTGGCTATTGAAGATGACATTGAGCTATGGCTTCACATAATCCATCTGGAAAGCCTGACATGATGTCATTCCCTGGAGTTAATTCTAGAGGAGAAGGGGGCCCTAGAGGAAGTGCCGCAGCGATCCGGATGGTTCACCTCAAACAAGACTGCAGGGGTTGTTCTCTGTACTTGTAAACAGTCCCAGCTTATTGGTGGAGTTGCATATATTATACAGAAGAAATTGCCTGCTACAAGTTGCCTATTCATAAAGAGGGCAGTAGTCTCATCAGAGAGTTAGCGTACCACAAAAATTCAGTTAAGAACCTTCAGTGCTTGACCAAACAAGAGTTTATAAATACTGGCAATAAGCTTTTTTAAAAAAGATAATGTATTTAACTTTGCACCATTGAATCATGGAAAGGCTTAACTTTGGCTAGGCTGGGCCCTCCATAGTCTGTTTAAAACAATATTGTGGTTAAATACTGTGTCTTTCATGTTTCCTTGTCTAAAGCCCAACTTCTAATTGTTATTGCTTAGCACAAGTTCATGTGATCAGCAAAGAATCAGTAATTGGTACAATTTATAGAATCTGGGATTGATAACAAGTTGTCTTTATTATCCCACTGGTGAAATAGCTTTTTGCTTCTGGAGTTCTAATGATGATTGAATCTTGTGTGTTTGTCTTTTTGATTGTGACATTATGTTTTTTTTAACTATGTCGAATTTTTCTGGTTAGATGACAAGATTTTAATGCATAAAATACTTACAAATGGTGCCTAGCTTGAATTAAGGGACTTCTCTATATAAATATTCAAATAAGGTTGTTCTTAACATTCGTGAAAAATTATCAGCACTAGTGACATAATACATTTTACTAAGACCAGCTAAAACAAATTAGTAAGATTTGAGTTTTTTCTCCAAGCTATGTGTTCAGTTAAGGGGAAGGGGATGTTTCAGTTAAAAACAGTTAAGGGGCGGGGGAGGAAAAGATGTTTCAGAGAATGAAGACAAGGCTCCTTAAATACTGAATTTTAATGGTCCAGATGAAGTACTGTTCTCTCTTTGAAAATATAAACGCCTAAATTATTATGGATTTCAGTCGCCGTAGCTTTTGGTGTAGCTTGAAACGTTTGTACCTAGCAGGCGCTTTGCTTAAGTTGAATGACATCCTGTACTCCATTTAAAATCCTAAGGAAGTTTGGGCTGTGGAGATTTATCTTCTTTCCCTAAAGCATCTTGCTACCCTTTTATTTCTCCCTCTCTGTCTTTTTTTACTGAACATCGGGGCTAAAGAAGAGTTCTGTAGGATTCAGAAACTTTCTTACTATCTTGTGCCATTTTATTTGAAACAGTTAAAACTGTTGCATCGCTGTTGCTTTTGGCTAATCCTTTGCCAACTTCCCTTTGTTCTGCTGATCATGATGGTTCATCACAGCCCTCATTTGATGCTACTTAGCCATGTGCCAAAAATAAAACAGGTGAATTATTGAAAAAGTTTTATTTCCCTCTTTCTTCTGTTAGGAAGTCATGTAGGTTTGAGCTTGTCAATTTCAATTTTGTGGTTCTGCTCTCAACCAACACCCTATGGACTCAATCATTATTCTCATTGCTTTCTGGAGGTGAAGTGTAGATGACTGGGGAAGACAGTGACCAACCATTCCGTCAACGTAGTCTCCCTAATAAATGTTGTGATGTGCCATCCTCCCGTGAGTCAGCAATGACCAGGTGCTTGCACAGGAAACCACCTTTATCTTTCATCAGTTTACCTGTCCATTGCCTAAGGGATAAAGGAAAGGAACTCATCACCTCAGATGTGCAGTTCTGCCCTGACTGTGCAGTCAGTCTGCAGAGTTGCTTTCGGCAGCCGTGCCTTTTAGGGCTAGCAGTGGCGCATCGTATGATTATTGAGCAAGGCCTTCAGATCCTCTGCAGTCTCACACAAGATGCAAGAATGTAGCTTTCATATCCCAGGTAGTTGTTCACAGTCCAGGAGCCTCACTTCCCCCTCTCTGGCTTTTGGTTCTGGGTTCTTGTGGCTCCCAAGTGGCTCCCAAACGACCAATTTGGCTCTGGGAACACCAGTGGCTCCCAAAGTGGCTCCCAAACGACCAATTTGGCTCTGGGAACACCAGTCCCAGTATGCCTTCAAACTGATTATTTCCTACCCTGCTAGATTAATCAGCCTATAACTACATTATAGCTATAGCAATAACATATAGGTGCAAACAGGACGTAAACCGGAACACTTATATTCCATTACTCCAAAGCAAAGAAAAATAGCATTGTGGGATACTGGAAATGTAGTTGATTAATGAGGGTGGGTCGTGTGCCCTGGTTTTCCAAAATGAGCATATGGGAGGATGCCTTTTAATTGAGCACATGAGCTTTGTGTTTGACCTGGAGTGCGCAGGCTGTCTGAATAAACTTTTGATGTGGGCAGGCAAGCCAGCGCCAGAGTGCTTCCCTGATGCTCCCACTTCATCTCTGCAGTCTGCTTGTAGTAGGTTTTGAATTAATATTTAGAAAGCTTGCCTCCAGCAGTACTAAAATGTGCATCAGAGAACAACAGTTGTTTACTGTGTTTGAACTGAAGAATCTCACCCAGGAGATCACATTCGCTTGAAGTTTACATCTCTCAATCTCAACTTGCAGAAAGGGATCGATGAATAACAATTGTCATTTCAGAGTCGTACCTCTCCAATTATTTATTTGGCTGTGTGTCTTCCCAGATGTGCACTTAATTGGATCAGACAGTAAAAAAAACCAGATTGCAGGTTTTCAGTGTCAGCGGCAAGTTTGCACCTCTTTATAAATCTCTTCTTCTCACTCTCTTTAAAAATCTCACATTTAGACGGAAAGAAATAACACAAAAGGCACCCCTGCCCCCTCTCCCACTAGAAGTACAGTTAAAGTTAATTTGTCTTCTCTTTCAAAATTGCAAATTATACCTAGCAGATTGTTGATGGGTCATCCGTGGAGAAATGCAAACTTGTCCACAGCTCAAGGTTTCTTTATCCCAAGATCATACAGCCTGCAAATGTCTCTTAGACACCGTCAAGACATTGAAGATAATGTTTAAGAATATCCTGACAACATGAATAATTCTGTGCACCCTTCCGAATAGAACGGTCCAGCTCCTTCTAAAAAAGTCGAGGGCAGGTTTTTAACAGGTATATTTTTAAAATGGTTCTGTTAGGCTGTTACAAAACTTGTGAGAAGACATAGCAAACACCATACAAAATGCTACAGCTGCTCTCATTGTTAAATGGAGACTGTATGGGATAGTGGTTAGTTTGCTGGGCTGTGATCTGAGAGATACAGTTTCAAATCTCCATTCTCCTTCAGCCTAACCTTCTTCACAAGGTTTTTATGAGGATAGAAAGGGGAATTGAGAACCACGTATACCAGCCTGAGCTCTTTGGAAGGACTGGATAAAAATGTGATAGGTATAAAGCAGGGGTGGCCAACCTATGGTGCTCCAGATGTTCATGGACTACAATTCCCATCAGCCCCTACCAGCATGGACAATTGTAGTCCATGAACATCTGGAGCACCATAGGTTGGCCACCCCTAGTGTAAAGTGATGGTCAGGCGTGAACCCCTATTGCTTGTAACAGCTAGTGTCCTGATATGGAAATACATAACTTGTACACTCTGAGAGACATACAGTGTAGTCCTAAGCATAACTACACTCTTCTAAACCCCCTACACGGGTTCCTTCAGGTCTTAAGTAAACATAGTACTGTCAGTGTAGATGGGATTGGCTGTCTTTCTTGGTTGAGGTCCTTTTTTTGCATAAAATGTGAAAAATCTAAAGCGAGAATATGAAAACATGTTGGTGAACACTTCTGCCATGCCAGTATACATGCCAGAAGGCTAGGGCTGACTTCTCTTTCCTTTCAAGTGTACATTTAGTGGCAAATGTTTATTCTTACCACTCCAAAAAATACAAAATAGCCTTTGGGTTGTTATCCACAAGCTGCTTTGGGGGGGGGGGGATCTCTTTTACATCTAGGCGATTAATGCAGAAATGCTCCATAGCATGTGACTTCTGGATTGCCAGCATAGTGGTTAGAGTTTTTCAAACAAGGCCTGGGGTCCTATCCCCACAAAGGTCAGTGGGTGGCTCTGGTCCAGGCACTTTTTCTACTTCATCAAAATGCGAGGAGGGAATCATACATAACTGCCTTGAGCTGCAGGGAGGAAGGACAGGATTAAAAAAAGAGATGTATTTCACCCCCAGTGTAGCCTTCTCTTTAGACCTCTCTCTCCAACAAATCTTTGAAAACCTGATGCATGAACATTCCTGCAGTTGCGTGAATACGGTGCAAATTTATTTTTTTCAATCTCCTGTGTCTTGCAAAAGGTTGCTCATAGAATGAAAAAAAGTCTCTGAAGTTCAGTTTCTATTCTTCTTCTTTTTTATTATTTATAACGATGTGTAAAAAGTAGGACCAGCTTCTGGACCAAATAGCAGCATGCACTTCACTTTGGGAATGTGTGGTATTTCTTATATTACGATGAGCAACATCAGGTGAACATGTGAGCCCATATGGTGTGTGTGCGCTTTGGTTCCTGCACTCTTTATTCACCATTTTCCGGTATTACAGCAAAGTAAATATATGGGAGATATTAATAGTTCAGTGACATACTGATTTTTTTAAAAAACCAAATGGCTCAAAAGAAGCAACTGCAAATTTCAACATACATTTTTCAAGAAGAGGGGAACTGGCTTAGTTTTATCTGGTGCTTAAGAAAACTGATCTAGTCCTTTCTATCACTAAGATTATTTTTAATATATAGATATATAAAGTTATTCTGTGAATACCGCATGAGTTTTTTCTTTCTCTTGTCAACACTCCAACTTAGCTTCTGTAGAGTGTCCGCTTGTCTCTGATATTAGTTTCGAAGGGAAGACTCTTCCTGGAGGAATCAAGCCGGCTGAAATGTCAGAGTGTACACTCACTGGATAAAAAGGCAGTTGCTGTTTAAACCATGATTTCAGTTACCACTCCACACTGTGCAAGCTGTGGTATCGTTTTAAGGCTAGTGCAATCCAGTTCATGGTGATTTGATTCATTTTTAATGCTCTGTTATCTAATTGCTACAACAACGCAGCCAATCAGGTATAGGTGTTTTTGAATCTGTGGCAAGCATCTTTAGATGTCGGCATTTAATCTTTCATGGTGAACATCTGGGGAGATAGCTCAGGCCATCCATTAAACATTTCCAGACTGAGCAATAACCATTGAGAAACTAGAAGTCTACCTTGAGCCTGTTCTCTGTTTTTGTTTCTATCACACATGGCAGGAACATGCATATTTGTTATTCTATGTGGCACTGTGAACTATGGCAATAATCTTAAGCATATTTACTCAGAAGTAAGTCCCTTGTTATTCTCTGTGGCTTGCTCCTAGGAAAGGCCCCTTCCGCATCAATAATAAAAATAATGTGTTTTCAAAACAACTTCTCTACAACTGTTCGCAAGTGAATTTTTCTATTCCGCACAGCTTCAAAGAGCACTGAAAACAGTTTGAAAGTGCATTATTCTGCATGTGCGGAATGAGCCAAAGTGTCCTTGGGATTTCAGCCATTGTTAACTAGTGGTTGAAAACTGTTAGTAGAAGGCATGCTTAGGACAATGTACTTTCTCCCTGTCCCCCACCAACCTCCCCCAGTACTGTTGATGCAAAAAGTCTTTTTCATATGAAACAAAACAAATTGCTTCTTCTTTTCACTTGGTGATCTTCCTCCTCGGTGGATTTTGTATAATAGGTGTAGATCTTTCTTGCCATAGAGAATTTCTCAAAAATAATTTTTTTGAATCTTAGAATAGCTGCACAACCTTCATAATAATACGAATATTCAATGTCCCAGTGATGTATTTCCAGTTATTGTGATTCCTTCCGTTTTCTGCCAGGACAGCAGCAAGTGCTGAATCTGCCAGTAACATCCTCCGTGTTAAGCAGTTTCCTCTCGCCCTTCCTCCTTTGAACATGTTGGAAAATTTTAGTTTCCCATTCTGGATGCAAAAGCTGTATTCTTGTGAGGGAACTAGTCCGTGGTAAAGTGAAGGAGGGACAAACGAAATCCTCCATGTGTATCTTCCAGTTCAGAATTCTGTGACTTATGGAATTTAGCTGAGATTGCCAGCTCCAGGTTAGGAAATATCTGGAGATTTTGGGGGAGGAGAAACTTAAAAGGATCGTACCGCCCTAGATCCACTCCTCCTTCCAAAGTGGGCCATTTCTCCAGGCAGGAATCCGATCGCTGTTGCCTGGAGATCAGCTGTAATAGCAGGAGATCTCCAGTCACCACCTAGAAGTTGGCAATTGTAGTTTTTCTCTGAGCATTCTTGGAACATGCCCAGACCTCATTAAATGGAAATTTTCCTTGTGGTACCCCAGAACTCAGATTTGTCTGCATATGGGGGCAGAGTAATCTCTCACAGTGCCTTCTTAAATAGAGTTGCACTGTTCTAAGTTCATTGAACTCAGATATGTAAGAACCTCTGCCTTGTCTGTGAATTAGTTAGTTATGCTATTTTTATGACTGACATGTGCCACTCTCTTTACATTAGCCATATTAACAAAAAATGAAATGATAACAATAGCCCTTTGATAGCTATTTTCTTCTTGGGGGGGATCTAGATTCTAGAGTAAATTCTGAGAATGGGATGTACCAATAAAATATTAATTACACTTACATGTGAAGTTGATAACAAAATACTTTTGTAAGTAAAGAAGATAGGCAAGCCTTCTCTAGAAATCCCAGCAGTTCTTGAAGCTGGTAATCTAACAAACGCCTACACTGAAGGAAGTGCAGAAATTCAGGAGCATAAAATAAACATAAAATGTGGGGAGGAAGAGAACCTGCGTGCCAGTTCTTATTGTTTTATCCTTTTCATCGTGGGTATAGGATAAAAGGAAGCTCTTGCTTCCTTGTTAGAGAAAGGAGGCTCACGCTTGAAGGTCTTGCTTGGCAGATGTCAGTTGAAAGCTCGGCAAAGGAATAGGCTGCCACGTCAAACTCTGCCGGGTGATTTTAGACAAATGTGTCATGTGTGACATGGAAAGACACTGTGCCATACATTAGTGATTTCCCCAGTGTTTGGATCAGGTAGTAATGTGCTGAGAAAGTGCTCTTTATCTATCCTCGCTGTGTACTTGTACAGCAATGGGGGAATGCTTTTGGTAGAAATTACTTTAGTCAGAAAAAAAAGAATCCATTTACAATATGTGCCTTCTAACATCTTTCAGACAATGCATTGTATTAAAGAGGCATTTTTGATTAATGTTTTATAAACACTTTTCAGCATGACAGCTTAAAGCCCCTGTAAAAATTGTAAATGCATGGAGAGTGCTCACTTCCATAAAGTCAAATGCCATCTCCTGAAGCCCGCTTGGATCCTGTCAACCATGGTGACATAGCATCAGTACCTTGGAGCATTAAAATTTATTTGCTTCATTTCTGTAGCTGCAGTGATCACAAGAATTTTTTTTTAAAAAAAAAGCTTTGTATTTAAATTTCCTTGAAATACATTTTTGGCTTGCACACTCTGAAAAATATTTCACTGTTAACTAAAAGTAGGGAAGGGCAGTGTGACATTTTTCTTTCAGGAACTTGGAAGATGTAAAAGGCATGAACATGAAGAGGTGCTAGAATGGGGAAGGGATATGTGAGGTTAGACAGGGCACCATCATAGAAATGCAGATATCTGTCAGAATAAGCCTCTTGAAGTTGTGTGGGCCAAACTTGGAGCAGAATTAGGGTCTTACATAACAGAAAATAACATGTCACAGAATCACTGAGTGGGAGTATTGCTAACCCCTCTGCTTTCATCTGTGATCGCTAACTTCCAGCCTGAGTCTATGTCCAGGAGGGAATGAAAAACAAAACCTGTCCAACTTTCCTGCCACTACAAAAGTAACAAACAAGATACCACTATACAAATCCAAATTGTTTTTTATATATCACAAATAAAAATACCTCAACATTAACGTCATGGTTTAACATATAAAGTTTTCATTCAGTTGAGTCTTACATTATACCTTTTAAACAGTGTTACTTCAAGAAAACATACTAATCCATTGCCATCATGGATTGACATACAAAATCTAACATATAATTAAATTTTCTCTTAAACTTTGCAGTTCAATTTTCAAATATCCAAGCAATTCTCCTTGCAAAGTTTTGCGATTCTTCCTTGTTTTTCAGTCAGCCTGTGGTATTTACTGGTCCACTGGCTGATGAAATAGAATGTGAACTGTGTTCAAATAGTTTTCTACCCTCTCATATACCTGTTCATCTAATTCATGGTTATCAGTGGATGTGTGATGGAGCATGCAGGAAAACACCACAACCTGAAGGGAAAACCTGGGGATCCAGTGATTGGACTGCAGATCTGCCTAATGATGTTAATACCTTGTATTGTCGAAGGCTTTCACAGCCAGACTCAACTGGTTCTGCTGGGTTTTCCAGGCTGTGGGGCCGTGGTCTGGTGGATCTTGTTCCTCACATTTCGCCTGCATCTTCAGAGGTGTATCACAGAGTTAAAGTGTGTAACATACTTCCCTCTGTGATGCACCTCTGAAGATGCCAGCCACAGATGCAGGCAAAACATTAGGAACAAGATCCACCAGACCACGGCCACACAGCCCGGAAAACCCACCAGAACCAATATAAATACCATTTGTGCTGAAGGACTCAGCATAATATCCCAAACAGCCATCTATAAAAAAAAGAATTAGGGCTGTGCAGTAGCATACTCTGTTATCCAAGGAATAAACAAAAAGAGAGATATTATCAAACAGCTTTCTAAAAAATGTGACAAAGAAGGGGAAAGATCCAAGAAAGCAATCTAGTTTTGGTGGAGGTGGGTGATCTGGTTCACATCATGGAGACATGGCTAAGGCAAAGAAAGAACAGTAGATTTGTCTCGGCTGTACACTCCAGATTTTCTGATGCAGCATCAGCCTCAGCTGATCAGGCAGGTAGAGAGAGAAGCTCTCGTCAAGTGCTGTGTCAGTCAGAGTCCCAGCTTTGAATGTATTTGCCTAATTGTTGGGGTCTTGGAACAAACAGGTTTTTTGTTAGTATACCACCGACTCCACTGTCCAATGGTAAAGGCAATCTCAGATTTCATGCTGAGGATCCCAACAGCTAAAGACCTTGAGGACTTCATCAGCCATCCTGAGACCACATTGATGACAACCTTGGAGCTGCCCAATAACATTCTGATCCCTATGTATATAGTATAGCATATCACAGAACACCCTTTTTGATGTTCTCCAGGGATAATGTGCATGGCTAGTAAGGGGAGGACTTTTCTTCTATTCGCTTTCTATGGACCAACTATTGCCTGGTGACTCTCAAGCATTCAAAAAATGTTATAAGTTGCGAAACCAGTTAAAATATTCCACCCTCTGAGGATGATGAATCAAGAGGGTTTCCACAATCTCTAGAAAAATTTTCAGGTAGCAATATTGAGCCTTCTATTGAAGTCCTGGTTGACCTGCAGTGATTTTCAGTGAGCAAAGCCTTGCCAAGGAAGATGGTTAAACACCTTCTCCTCTCTTGTCTCAGTCCCCAACATAAATTTGGGGCAGTCATTTACATAGGTGCATTTTGCCTTTTAAAATATACAGGGCAGTTCTATTCACAAGTGACTTGTCTTGTTTGGATACAGGGATGTTATATGCTTACATGCTAAAAGCAGAGGTGGGATCCAACCAGTTCTCACCACTTCTCTAGAAGTGGTTACTAATTTTTTCTGAGTGCCGAGAAGGGGTTACTAAAGCAACCTCCCTGCCCAATAGGGACTGGAGGTGCATGTGTGCGGCGGCGCCACTGTTTGAATCCCACCACCTTTGGAACCTGTTATTAAAATTTTTGGATCCCACCACTGGCTAAAAGTAATATATATGTGATCACGATAAGTAAATGCAGAAAGTTTTGAAGCACATTAAAACATACAAAACTTGCCTCCTTTTTGGCCTCAAAATATTATTTTGGAAGACTGGCTATATTCTGCCATTTCAAACTGGCCTATTATTTAGCATTTCCTTTCAGCTCTTTGCTACTACTGCCAGGACCCTTTTTCTAACCATAGTCAGAATGGCCTCCTTATTTCACAGCAAATGATTTACATAGCAAAGAATTCAAATTCTTTGAATTTGGAAAGAACTGTATTCAGAGCAGAAATCCACCCAGTGCACTTCTGTAGACCTCCCAGATTTTAGTCCAACGCTCTAACCACTGTGCAGGACTGGCTGTTAAACTTTGTACAACTTTGATTTTGTTAGCTATTGTAATAATTCTGAAGAATAGGTGTGGTATGACTATATTGTTGTTTATTGGTTTTGTTAATATAATTACACACTGGGAAAGATGGGATTTAGTTGAAGGAGAAGAGAGGCTGCCCATTCTGCTAGGCTTCCACAGGAAAGATATCCAAAAGGGTGTCCTATTCCTTTTTCCCTCTGGAGGGAAACAGCAAGGAAGGATGGCGAATAGTTGTGCCAGAGTTTCTAACAGGCCGTTGGACACTGACTCTCATTCGTTTCCTCAGAACCTCTGAATGGAATCAAGAAATTGTTAAGCCACTGTAGACAGGCTTAACATTTTTAATGCACGTCCTTTGATTAATCTGAGTACTTTGTCTCCTGTGGCACTCTGGTCTGAACAGTAGCTCAGTTTTACCTTTAAAAAAGAGCTACAGCAACTGATGCATACATGAATATTTATATGGAACAATTTAAATACTTTCTGAAATTTACATAAAAATAAGATGTGTAACTTTTGCAAGCACTTCTAAAGAGTATGGTTAGATTTGTTGATGTACAAACACACACACACACACACACACACACACACACACACTGAGACACTCTGCAAATTTATACTGAACAGATTTAATGTTGGTGTACCTGTCATAATCCATTACATCACAATTTGCATGCTATAAGTGATGAGAGAAACTGGAGCGGGCAGATCGAAATAAAGCTAACCAGATCCTTTTAGTTTAGCACTTTTATTCCTGGCTACCCATCTGAAGGAGTTAATCTTCTGCACTGTACTATTTTTGTTGTAATGGCACCTGCTTGTGTCACTGTTGTTCAAATCAGTGTTCTTGCTTTAAAGTTAGGTTAGCACATGCTGAGGACTGAAATACCCAAGAACAGCCGGGCTAAAAATTGATGACTGGCTCAGTTTCTTTATTTGTGTGAAAATATGGTTCAAAGAATGCAACATCTCGTAGATCAAGGACAGAGAATTGAAGGGGTTTGTGTAGCTTCCAAAGTAATGGCTTAGTTTCCCTAGCTGAAAACCTTGCAGAATTTTAAAAATGTTGTCGTTTGGGAATTTTTTTAATTTTACAAACCTGTAAAAAAACCACTTTCAAAACATGGGGCGTGATTTTGAAATCTTTAGCAAACATGAAATATTTTAGCTCCTTAAAATTTATAAAATATTTTAGCTCCCTAAAATTTATAAAAACAATATTTTCTGAATTCCCTTATCTTTTTCTGAAATGCTGTTCAGTGTGGTCAGTGCAGTGCAGAGTGAAATTAGCAGAGTCTGACATGTATGTAGTAAGACTTCCCTAAAGTTCTTAATGTCCTGAACTGATTGGTATCTGCTCTACATCAACCCAGAAATAGAAGAATTTGCAGCTGAGTAGTGCATAAATGTGAGGGTTCTTCATCTCCTTATGACTCATCTCTTAATAAC
This sequence comes from Sphaerodactylus townsendi, assembly GCF_021028975.2. Classification (NCBI taxonomy): domain Eukaryota; kingdom Metazoa; phylum Chordata; class Lepidosauria; order Squamata; family Sphaerodactylidae; genus Sphaerodactylus; species Sphaerodactylus townsendi. The sequence goes on from NC_059434.1 coordinate 48,674,122, forward strand.
CCTCTTTTTTCTTCACTGGTGAATATATCATTTGTGACATTAAGAAGTCTGTTTATCATTTTAATGCCTTTAAAATGGGAAGGCAATATCAGGTTTGAGAGGGAGGAAGTAATGGGCTTGATATAGTTGGACTATATGTTATTGGGACTGAACCCCCCCCCCCCCATATATTCCCCTAAAGCTACAGCTTCACCTAGACCTCCCTCCCTCCCTCCCCCCTCACCCCGCTTCCCACAAATTCCAGTTTCCCAACATAGTGAATCTGTGACCACTTTTTAGCTTCGCACTGGGCAAAACAGGGTGCCTTAGTTTTCATTCCAAGGGACAAGGATTGTCTTTGTGTGCTCTGTCTCTTTCATGGCAAGAGAAGGCTTATAGCAATGAGATCCTTATTCATGGACAAAGCAAGTCGACTCAGCAGTGGTATCATGCTGCCACAAGAAATATCCTGAGTGGGGTAGTGAGGTAAGTACATTTGGCATAGAGATAAAAAAAAAGAGCAAGGGGGAAATCTAGGTCACACACACAGTATCTGTACAGTTGCCCTCTAGCGGGGTACAAATTTGCATTAAGCCTCTGGCTGAAAGAATGCAGTTTTCAAATTGATAGCAGGTTTGTGCTTAGAGTCTCTCTGGTATTCTCAGCCATGTCCTGTTTTGCCAAAGGGAAAGGGCTTTTCTTTGCTGCTGAGGATTTGTTGTATATTCGTGTTCGTTCTGCCTCTTACAAGATAGCTCTGTGTCTTCATTCTTCCCGCACTACCTGTTCTTTGTCTGGTTTTTTTTTTCCTGAAATGTTTAAAAAGTAAAACACTTTCTTATGATGGTTGACACAGAAAACACATCAGAGCATTCTGAAGTTTAGCTGTCTTTCTGCCCACAGGAATACCAATGCTGAAGATAGTCTTTGAGGGCTACGAACACCTGTCTTTAATTTCGGTCCCTTTGCTTATCTATCATCCGGCTCAGATCCTCCTTGGTAGCGTCTTAGTACCAACAATAAAATCTTGGATGATTTCAAGACAAAAGGTAAGGACTGTGATAATACATAGCGTGTTTTTTTTAAATGTGCCTTAGACTAAACAGAGGATAACAAAGCCTCCACAAAAGCAGGCGAGGGAAAACCTTCACAGCTACGTCGCTATTCAGGTACTGTATTGTCAGCACTCACTCCTTGATTTGGACAGTCTGCAGGGTGGAAGACCAGGTAGGACTGAAGAGCGGCACTGTGTGCATTGTTGGCATCAGTGATAGCATATGAATAAATAAGTCTTACGAAGATGCCTGAAATGTTAACTGCGAATAGTGGTTTGCTGCGTTTTCTCCTTGCATGGCTTAACAAAGATACAAGTCCAGGATAATGACCCATGATAAAGCTATCTACAGAATGAAGAGCCTCCTTTTGTTCCGCCTAGATTTCATAAGCAATAAGAGCAAAGAGGCTTAGAAATTGGAATATCCGTTACAAGTGTGATACGCAACCCAAGCCAGATGTTTTGCAGCTCAGACCCTATTTCCCAAGGCAAAGAATTAGGACACAACCAGTAGTGGGATTCAGCAAGTTCACACCACTTTGGCAGAACCCGTTGTTAAAATGGTGCTTGTAAACAACCAGTGGTTAAATTATTTGAATCCCACCACCAGAACCGGTTGTTAAATTATTTGAATCACACCACTGGACACAACCCTCACCAAGCAGACTATTTTCTTGGTGGGGTCATTTCACTGATTTTCTGCTTTCAGTGATTTCTCTGCTTGTTCTTTGGTCCATGCATGCTTGCTAGTCAAGATTCTCTTAGGAAGTAGGGCTGTGGCTCAGTGGCGGGGCACCTGCTCTTCGTGAAGAAGATCCCAGGATTGTTCCTCTATATCTCAATTATTTAAAAGATCAAGTGTTGAGTGATGGGAAATACCTCCACCTGAGACCTACCGCCCATCAAAGGAAATAATAGTGAACTTGATAGACGAATAAGGGGGGGTTCATATCCCAATAAAGATTTGGCATGGTTTTATTTCCCCAAAATCTACTGTTTCCAACCAAGTCTTAACGAGTCTATCAACCTGACAAGTTTATTCTAATAATTTGTTATAATTCCATGCAAATACTGTTCTTCTGGTCTCTTGGTTATTTTTTCATAAATATGATTCTAATTACACAGTTTAATATTACCGTTTTTATAAATCAGGAAGTTAGCTTTTGATTCAGCAGCAATAATTACAATAGATTTTGATGTTCTGCCTGGATAATGGTCTCCTGCTTTGAAAGTAAACATGTCATCTTCACCTTGATGTTTGTTTTTCTATCAACACTTTGGCTTCTCCTTGGCATTTCTCTCATGGTGGAAGACTGTTATCCACACACGGTGCTCAGCTCCACTGACATCCGTGCTTAATTATGGTACCAACATGTGATCTCTTCATATGGAATGGAATTTAAATATTTAGAAGTTCATCGACAAGAGGGCGTTTCTCCTTGGCAAGTAGTGCCGCATAATCTGCCACGCACCAAAGTAAAGAGTCTGTTCTCACAAACAATACTTGAAATGTTTATATCGCTGATATCAAGTTCAGTTCATCCTTATGCTCAAACTCAGTTCACGGTTGTTGCATCATTTGCATGTGGGCTGGGCTCAGTCTGTTTTTAATTCCCTGCTTAACCACTTTTTCCCCAAAATGGGCATTAACTATAACTATATGTGTGTATGTAAAGTGCCATCAATTCACAGCTGACTGATGGCAAACGAGTACAGTTTTAAAAGCAAGAGACTAACAGAGATGGGTTGCCATTGACTTCCTCTGCATAGAGGCCCTGGTATTCTTTGGTGGTCTCCCATCTAACTGCTAACCAGGGCTGACCATACTTAGCTTCTGACAAGATCAGGCTAGCCTGGGCCATCCAAGTCAATTAAATATAACTCTGCATTCCTAAATCTTGTACTACTATATGCTGGAACATTTTATTGACCTTATGTAAGTAACAGACTTTCATTAGCTTCAAATGTCTCTTTGGAAATGTCCCAAAAACCTGATAGTAACAGGTGTTGTGCGTATTGGGTTGGGTCTTGTAATGTATCAATGGAAGCCGTTGATGGTCATCAATCTTTTGCTTGAACAGAACTCTACTGATGGAAGTGGAAGAGGGAATCATTTTGCCTGCTTCTTACCACATCCTCCTGACCAGTGGTTGGATTCAAATAATTTAACAACCGGTTCCAGTGGTGGGATTCAAATAATTTAACAACTGGTTGTTTACAAGCACCATTTTAACAACTGGCTCTGCCAAAGTGGTGCGAACCCACTGAATCCCACCACTGCTCCTGACCCATGCGGGTAGTACTACATGCAGGTTTCATGATCCCGGGAAGAGGTTTATTCCTGGTGTCAGAAACCACTACATGGGGAAGGGAAAGTCAGGAAGACCCTTTTCTCCTGTATTTCTTCTTCCTTCTATAGAAGACAACTGTTCCAGTCTAAAGCTTTCCTTTCCCTAGGTCAGTGGTGGCGAACCTATGGCTCTCCAATTGGCCATGCTGACAGGGGCTGATGGGGATTGTAGTCCATGAACATCTGGAGTGCCATAGGTTCGCCACCATGGCCCTAGGTCCTGGGAGGGGAAATGATGGGCGACCTATTTGGCTTGTTTCCTCTCCTGGGACTAACAATCCATCTTGAGGGAAGAATGAAATCTCTTCTCCAGCCCCACCCACAATGGCTCTGGCCTAAATTGAGGCTCTGTGCAGCTCCCATTCCCCTTTCAAAAATGCTAGGAGATCCATTCATACATTTCTCCACATTCTGTCTAGTTTGGCCATAAGGTGCAGCCAGAGAACTAGACTCTTTCCTGTCTTGGGAAGACAGTCAACAGTTTGTAGCAACTGCATTAGAGGAATGTTGTGCTTTTTTTTTTAGTACTGCTTTTATCAATGCCATAAACTAATACGTTGTTTTAATATCTGCAGGCACTGAAATTAACAAAGCAGCCCAAGATGCCAGTGAAGGTATAACAAGAGAAGCGATCCACTGAATGTACATATGTACTATACTGTACAAACAGAGACAACTCAGAAAACAGGCATATGTGAATGTTGCTTCAATACTTTATTTTTATAAATACATATTATATATATATATATTTAAAATACCTATTGAAGTGCCTTAAATTTTTTTTTAAGCATCTATTCCAAAGCCACATGGGCTGGTTTCTAGAAGAGGTTGCACACGTTTTTGAAATCCTTTAATATTTTTTTAGAAATTCTTTGGCGAACAAGACTTTTAGAGCTTCTGTCATTGCACATTCTCAGAGACAGCCGGTGTCATGAGCCACCAAAAAAAGCCCTCTCTCAAAATGCGTGAAGACTGAAAGGGAGCCAGATTCAGTGCACCCTGCTGAACTGTTCACACGTTAGCATATTAAACCAGGACATAACAAACCAGGGACAGCTCGCTTCTGGCTACGGCAGGAAAGCACTTTCGGAGGTTCTCGTTGAGAGTAACTTGAATTTCTGTGTGATTCCATAACCCTCCCTGTTCATGTGATTGTGACATGCCTTTTTCTTCTGTGTACACTCAGCATGGGGCCATCCATTGGAAGAGAAACTGAAAAGCATAAATTATTTGCATTTGTTGACACAGATGTCTAGACATTCCTTCAAAGTTAATGGTTTCTCACGACAATTCTCTCCATTCCATTTTTATATTATGGCATTGTATATCTTAAATGCATCATGAGCTTCTTCAAAGAGACGGCCTGGAGCTCAGGTGAACAGGGAAAGATCTGTGATCTGCAGCTAGAGAGCTATTTTTTTTCCTCCCATTATTGTTGTTAACCCAAACTGAGCAAAAAAAAAAGAAGTGTGTTTCCTTTTTCTTGCCCAAGTTCAGTCCATGCCTCCCCATAGTGGCAAAATGCGAGCTACAAATACTACGGTTGCCGTTTCTCCACAGTTTATAGAGTTGCCGGTTTTGTTGGAACTTGGGTATCACACAGAACCTTTTGAGGGTGGGAAATTGAGGGCTGTGTGTCAGGTGGCAAATATATGGATGTACTGGTGATAAAGGGAGGATATGTCTAATCTGACAATCAGTTGTATCTTGAATTTTCAAAAGTGGAATTTTCTTTACATTTTTAGAGAAGGAAGGAATATTGGTGTATTTATGAATATGAAGGGGGGAAGGGTAAGCACTGCACCTTATTCAAGACAGGTGTCATTAGGCTTGGCAGCGATCCTAGCAGGGAACACATCACGTGTGGCCTCCTAAGCTCACTAGTCCTGCATCTTCACCCAGTAATTCACAGCTCCTCTACTTATGAGGATCTTCACAGCCTCCTCAATTGAAGTAAGTGTGCTCAGAGCCAGGGGTGCACATTGGAATAGCAAATGCAATTTTTGGGATAGGATTGATTGTGACCATGTTCCTCTGCACGTTAATAAAAAGATAGAACATCAAGTTCTTAGGGAATGGCATAAAACTTCAGTTTGACTGTTAACTGCATATCCAAACTATTGTGAAATGCATTCCCTGAGTCTAATCATGCTATATTGGGATCAGTGGTCCTGCCCAAATAATTCTGTTTGGTGCCAAGCTGAGATGCCTTGGGCTGACAGTGATCTGTATCGAGTAATTGCCTTGTCACTGAGGCTCTAGTATCTTTATTAATGGATCGTAGGAAGCAATACAGCAATGTGCTCAGCACCCATTTAATAAAGGTTAAGGTCAATGAAGTTTAGCAGACCAGCCTAAAGATTGCTGCATTCCACTGATTGGGTGGTCTGAATTTTTACGTAGCGATTAATCCTTTTGTAAAAATGGTGCACCACACTGATCTTTCTAACAAGTAGAGGAACACCTAAAACCAATCACAAGCTGGGTTCTCAATTAAGTGGCCCAAACATGTTTTACAAAAACTCACCTCATTTAATACCTGATTGCTGCTCTTGACTTGGTTAAATAAGGGCATGCAATATTGTTGCTGTTGTTGTTTTCCCACAAATCTTTTTTCTGAGTCTCTAACATACATGTCCCCTAATCTATAATCCTTCCACTCATGACCTGAGTCCTTCTGTTCATAAACATCTCACTATATATTGAGAATTTTGTGTGCAAAGGAAATAAGTAAATAGGTGTCACACAAGAGTGGAAGCTTTGCTCTTGTGTAAATTCGGTTCAACTTGATATTTCTGGCAGTGAAACATTCCTGGCAGGTCATTCCCATTAGCTCTGTCCAGTCATTTGAGTCAGGTCTGCTCTCAGTCAGTCATGACACTGCTAATATTCCAACACATCTACCTCGAAGTACAACACCATCATCAATAAACTGTCATCATGGTGATTTCGTTGATATGTTACTCTGTTCATTCTATGGAGCAGCAGTTTTGTGTAGGCCCTTTCTGGCCATAGCTGTTGATGGCTTGGGACAGCCTAAATGGTGTTATGTTTCTTCCTGTTTTTACATAAGTGACTGTTGGGTGGGTTGTTCTGAAGGGGACATAAAGCAAAACTGAAGTACATCTCTTAAATCCATACTTAGTAGAACTTAATTATTCATATCCAAAATGTTGCATTATGTTAAAGGACTGTTACGATGTTCATTTCATGCCTTCAGTTATGCCTACACGTCCTTACAAAAGAAAGTCATTGGGTAGTAGTTTGTTAATGTAGAATCGGGAAATGGACCAATGGATGGGTTTGCAGTTTATTTTTGTAACTTGGCTTTGTTTTTTTTCTGAGTAAATTTTTATGTTCGTTTCTTTTAAAAATGCAAACTTAAAAATAAAATGGTTAAATTGAAGACGCAAAGCTTCTCAAGAGTGTTTCGCATTTCTTTTTAATTCTGACAACATCAAAGGCTTGGCTTAATGTAGAAGAAAAGAGAGTTCAGCAGAATGCAAGGTAACAGGGCCTCATGATTGCTTTTGACCTCCATTTCAAATTTGTTAAAAGTGTTTGTAACAGATAAGATGTCAAAGCATGTTGCCAATGGCTATCTTTTGGAATAACAAATATCTCTGACATTCTGTATTTCTGTAGCTTAGTGCAGAACCTTGTATTTGATGGTGTTGCCTTCTAATATTTCATCGCTTATGAAGTTTGACCAAGATAAGCAAAGAGGTCTGTGTGACTTCAATACTACATCCATGTCAAATAATTCAACTTTATTTTCCCTCATTGTAGCCAAATTTTGCCTCTCTGTGGAATAAGAGAATAGAGACAAAGTTATCATGTTTAGTTTTTACCATTACATAGGCCAAAAGCTCAGATGCTTTAGCAGAGATTAGGAATACTATTGAAAAGTATAGGATTTAGGGAACTACAAAGTTATTTGAGTTATTTGATAAAGAAGAAGAAGAAGAGTTTGGATTTATACCCCACTCTTTTCAACCATAAAGAGTCTCAAAATGGCTTATAAACTCCACTCCTTCCTCTACGCACAACAGACAAATTGTGAGGGGCTAAGAGAGTTCAGAAAGAACTGTGACTAGCCCAAGGTCCCCCATCAGGCTTCGTGTGGAGGAGTGGGGGAATCAAATCCAGTTCTCCAGATCAGAGTCCACCACTCTTAACCACTACACCACACTGGCTCTCTAAACAGTTGAGAATGTTCACAATTTGTTCCTCGAACACATTGCCTATGCTACTGTTTATTCTGGATCTAAGCATCAACTCACATAGCTGGAAAATTAGCCAAGGAATCATGGTGAATACACCAAGCATGGAAGTGGTCTGCAAAGTGAATCATTTGCCTGTCTGTTTGCCCGGCCACATCACTCTTTAGCACCCAATGAAAGGAGGTATTTCACACAGTAGAGACCATTGTGACTATATGCACTAGTAGAGAACAAAAGAGGTCCTCTCTGCTCAGCACAAATGTAATGTCTTGAGGATGCTATTGTGGGAACAGGCCAGAATGTGTATAAATCCCAGGATTTGGATTGGCTATAGAACCAAATAAAAGAATCAAAAAATGGAGCTTCTGTAAGGACCAAAAGCCCAGCTCTTGCAAGAGGGTCAGCAAGGCATGTTGTTTCATAGTGAAGATGGCAAGCAAGATAACATCTCTTTAGCATCCTTGTAACTACAGGCTACTAATGCGACAGAAGACAAATGTATCTTATAACTCTATTTTGGGTTAGAAAATGAATGCGGGATTAGTTAAATCATTAAAAGTGTTTTTCTATATAGTTAAATGAACACATAAATGATAAGGAGAAATTCACATGCATTAGTATTTTACTATAATTCTATAATTGTTAGAATCATGTTTGTAAAATCTTTTAAAATGTTAGAAACATTTCATGCTGGTAAAGGGAAGTTTTATGATCTAAAAGTAAGTTTTATGAGCCAAAGGAATCCTGCATTTCTGAATCCTTTCTCACAATACTAGAACCAGGGGGCATTCATTGAAAATGCTGGGGGGAAGAATTAGGACTAATAAAAGGAAACACTTCTTCACGCAACGTGTGATTGGTGTTTGGAATATGCTGCCACACGAGGTGTGGATGGCCACCAACCGGGACAGCTTTAAAAAGGCTTGGATAGATGATGGAGGAGAAGCTCCATTTTATGGCTACCAATCTTGATCCTCCTTGATCTGAGGTTGCAAATGCCTTAACAGACCAGGTGATCGGGAGCAACAGCCGCAGAAGGCCATTGCTTTCACATCCTACATGTGAGCTCCCAAAGGCACCTGGTGGGCCACTGCGAGTAGCAGAGAGCTGGACTAGATGGACTTTGGTCTGATCCAGCTGGCTTGTTCTTATGTTCTTATGTTCTTATGAATGCCCTGGAGGTATAGCTCTCTCTGGGAGAAACTTAGCAAAACGGGTTATTGTAGTAATGCATCGCTGACCCAGCAACACCGTAGTAGAACGCTTGGGATGCCGGCGGACCTACGGCCTTCTGGTCGCACCGCACCCCCACTCCTCCTCCCCCTATGAGTCACGGGTCATGAACTGTCTGGCTAGCCACCAAGGTCCTGACAAAGGGACAAATGTGGTCTCGCCCCAGGTGAGGATTAGGCCTAGACGCTACCCTCTCCGTGACTGCATTACCTAGGGTGAGGCCATGCATCACATGATGATCTCCCGCCTCCGCCTCTCCCGACTCTCCCGCTCCGGCCTCCCACTCTCATTAGAATCATTACACAGCAGCCAGGAACTAGCACCGGAGATTCATGAACACGGACCTCCTCACATCTCCGCTGCTGGCGACTCCACTCAGATGTTATCTCCTGCCTCTGCCTCTGCCTTATGCTTGACTCAATACAGGTACTCCACTACAAGCTGGTGCCAAACCCGGGAATCCTCTCGAATCCCTCCCACCCTGCTCACCGTCATTTGGAAAGGGTCATGTACTGGCGTCCGGCTGGATCGGCGCATCCAGGGACCACCTCGCTTCGTATCGCTTCTGCTCTCTGATCGGCGATTCAGGAGACTCAGGGATACCTCGCCCTCGGGAATGGATCATCGGTGAGTATGGGAGCTGCAAAGCAGGGCTGCAGGACAAGCACGCTAACGAGCTGGAAAGCGCTAGCAAATGCAGGGTCTCCAAGAGAGAGGGGAGCTGCGCAAATTGGCTGAGACAGCCCCAGTGTCCATGGTACCCCTGAGGGGACACTGGAATCTTAAGGACTGGAAAACATCGGGTGCACTCCTTCGACAGAGCTCTGCACGTGTCACTGCTACTGACGGAGACAGTGTTGGCGTTTACCAGCTCCGTAGACCCATGGCCTTTCTGCCAAGGGCCGCCTCCTTCGATCCTTCACCTCTCAATTTCATCCCCGAATTTCTATCCGCCAAATTGACTGGTCCTCCTTCTGCCCCCCCCATGCTCCTCCTCCTCTCCACCCATTTCGGACTTCCCCAAGGCTCAGTCACTTCCCCTCACTTCATTTTCTCCGGAGCCACTGCATTCGGCCAGCTTAATGTGACGGCGTTGGTTTCAAAACCTCGCGAGCTGCATTAGCCACGATCTGTGAGGAAGGAGACTCCTGATCGGAAGATCGCATGCTGAGATCCTTGTTTGTGCCCTGGCCCACTTCAGACCACGAAGGGGAGGGGTGGCATTATTCAGAGGGTTGTCGAGTGCACCGCCTTTAAGTTGGGCAATATCCCACTGAGCTCCGCAGCAACAATGCGGACGTAGGGAGTAATAAGCTCCTATGTGAGAGGTATGTTGGAGGGTAATCACAGGAACCACCTAATGGTTCCGGACGCACTGGAAGACCACCTTCCGTATGCTCCTGAGCCCTTCTGGGCAGTTTGTGATCTGGGAAAGAGTTCCGTGTAAGCTTCAGCAGGGCAGCCGAATTGGGCGGCGCTCTACAATCTCACTGAAGCAGCTTTTAATGGGTTTCAATGTTTCTAAGCCCGGCTAAATCAGATTGTCCTTCCTGCTCTGAGGCTACCTCATTGCTGCTCTCTGGGTGTTTCTAGGGATGCTCTTATTAAGGTCCCTAACGCTGCCAGCTAACCTAGAGTTTTCCCATCCGCAAACCCCAAGAGCCCTATGCTGAAGTTCTCAAGTGAACAGGCTCCCAGGAAGCCCCAAAAGGTAGACAGTGAAGAGGCCCAAAATCTAGCCTCTAAGGCCTAAGAGAACAGCTTCCACCGAAAGTGCCGAGCCGAATGGGCTTGGGCAAAGATCCTGAACTGGCCGACATGCTCAAGGCTCTGCTTTTGTGACATCGGATCCTCTGCTCCACTAAGCTAGCCTCCCGCTGCAGCACTCTCCACCACTCAGAGGGCAGCCCCAGGGGGATTGCTTTAACTGCGGTAGGTCGGGATACCTCCGAGGGAATGCAGGTGTCTCGGAGGGGGGGTCAGCAACTTCGATGTGAGAAAGGCCCTCCCCAAGAGGGGAAGGACCAGCACCCGTGCCTAATGGGTGCCAGAAGGCTCTACTTGGGAGACACTGTCTGTCGGGAAACTCTCACTGGCGCCTCCCTCAGCCCAGGGACCAAGGAGAGAGTACTAGAGCAGTGATCCAAACGCCAAGACCCATGCCCAACCACTTCCCTCGTGGCATCTCAAGCCATGCACTCCAACTCCATCTCCTCTGCCCCACCAGGGTCCTTTGTCAGCCTCTAACCCAGTATGATAATTCTATCCCTACTGGACTATTGGGCTTGGTGTTGCCAGGCTTCCACAAGCCAACAGGGACTGTTCCATCAGTCCCCGGAGTAATCGACCACGCACTAAGGACTCCATCCATCTCCAGGTCTGGACAACATCCCAGGGAATTGCTCCGGGCTGGAGCCGGAAGCAGCCCCAGCTGATTCTGCCCCCATGCTGTCTGGGCTGCTTCACTCCAATAAAGGCCACAGGCCCTGCAGCCAACATGGAGCAGCTGGCTACCACTGCCATGTGGGCGTGGAGACGCTTCATAGGAGCTCCTCACTGCACCTGAGCTCTCGCCTATAGAAGGGATGTATGTTTATGTCTGTGGACACCGGGCGCTTGATGTGACTGGGCTATCAGAGCAGCCGAAAGGGTCGACTTCAGTGGCTTCTAATTCCAGGCCTGTCTCCGCGACATCTGGGGGGGTGGGGGAAATAAACTGGCGAGATTTGAGCATCCGGGCCTGGCCTGTCAACAGCCTCGGGACTCCTTCGAAAGGCAGCTCACCAATCACTCTTACTGCTCTAGACATCCAAGGCACTCTGGGAAGAGACTCATGAGCTGTGGGTCAAGACGACCTTAGTCTGGGATGGATAAATCCATCTACACAGACTGGGGTAGTCTGGATTATGCCTCCAGATTGCCCTCAATTCCCGGAAAAAGAAGCTGTCCCCCCCCCCACTCTTCCCTTCTAATCTCAATTAGCAAAGGGAGGGCCACTGGTTTAATTGGCTCCTCCCCTGGATTAAAATCTGGGTCTGGGCTCTGGTACCACAGCACTGCTGTGACAGGCCCCAGTTTAAAAAAGAGGCTGCCTACTCATGCCCTCTAATAACAAACTGGTCATTTTAGGATAACATCACTATATACTAGCCTAAACTCTTAAGGAGGGTTTCATGCTGGGCAGGCCTCAGGTCATGGGATGCTGTCAAGACTAAATCTGGCACACAAACCTGTGGGTTGTGGGAGTTGCCTAGAGCCTGGCGGCGGTGTAGGGCTAGGCGCTTTGGCCAGGCCTCACTTTGGGGGAGCGGTTTCATGGGCGGCAATTCCCAAGATGATTCATAAATTTTAGCGCCATCCCAACTCCTCCTATGATAGCCACTCAAGGTCACGTAAGTACATTCCTGCCGAGGAAAACCCCCCCTCGTGTGTGTGTGTGCAGGAAATCATTTCTAATCGCTTGATTGCTTTATCCTGATGCTCTATCCCCCCCAAAGGCCCAGCCCCCCCCCTTTGTGTTGGCCATTAAGCATGCATACCCACAATCCCCCCCCCAGGGTCCGGGCCTCTGCCCCTCCTCTCCCTTTGGAGCCGGACCCTCGCTCTGACGCACCCTTATGACGCCCTGAAGCCAATTTCCACCAGGGTCGCCTACCCCCTGCCCTCCCTGTCAAACAATCTAAAGAAAGAGGGAGATGCCCCAAGATTGCTTTAAAGGCAACTTCACGTAGGCTGTAAACAAGTCCTATAAACCCTAACTCAAACAAAACTCGACATGATCTCCCGCCATCCTCATTTAGAACCGAGCCTGGCGGGACCCGCCCCCCCCATAACCTGGGAAGGGGGGTGTGTTTCAGTCCTCCTCTTCCAGGTCCTGCACCTCACTCATGATAGGGCCAGCCCATGGAATGGCTTTCAGGAGGAAACCAACCCCATCCCGGAGATAGAACATATCTCTGAAGGATCCCCAGCGGCCTCTTAACGGGAACACCACTGACGACAGACGCCCAAAGACCCAATGACCTGGGAACGCCAAAGCAACCACCAGCCAAGCCTGGTGAGCCATGCCTGCAAGGCACAGTTCTCCTGACACCCGAGAACCCTCAGCCTTTGTAATCATCACCGCCAACCCATGGCCACCATCCTTTGTCTGCTCTGCTGCCTCCCAAGTCACAGGCACCGGCCATCCCTTGACGAAGCCACCAGACCAACATCTGGGAGCACTGGCTGCTGCCACCGCCTCCGCTCTTCTGCCTGGGCCGTATCTAGGGGTCGGAGTTTGCTAAGCTCCCACGGGTTCCCGCTTGCAAAGCCCCTGGAGACTTCCTAGCTGAACTGCTTGAGCCCATTCCATGAATGTTTCCATCCATCAGGTACCTCTATGAGCTGCCACTGGGGACCCGCCGTCCAATCCCTCCTGGTCAGCGCCTCTCCCTTATCACAAGACTGTCGCTAATCACGAAGTCCAACACCTGCGCCCCATCGCCAAAGGGCTGCATCGAGAAACCACCTGGCTCCATTCCACTGCCCGCCGGGTTGGAACTGCACACACGTGGAGGACATTCCCCTGTTCGGAAACATCCTGCTCCCCCAGGGGCTGGGCCCTGACCTGCGGGAGAGAACTTTTAATTACATTCCCCGCCTCGGCTCTCTCTGCCGGGACTCTTTGTTGCCCTAGTCGCCTACCATCGCTCTGCCTCAGGCCCCACCCCAGGAGTCAACGCCAGCTGGGCCAAGCCCGGGCTTCATGTCTCGATCCTCCTGCTGAGCTGCACGCTGGCTCTCTCCAAAGCGGAGTTCGCCTCCCCTCGCTACCCTCTTTTAGTAGGGAGTCCCTGACTCGGGCCTCCTACAACGGCAGACTATCGGCCGGGCTGGGCCCTGTGCCCCCCGCGAAGCTCCACACTCACCTCCACTGCCTGGCCCTGGCCTCCGAAAGCAGGAACTTCGCCAAGCCACCCTAGATAATCTGTAAGCCGCCATTGATTACTTGTTGTTGTTGCATCACCAAGGCTGTGAAATGTACTGCATATGTGTTGCTTTAATCTCTGATACCTCCTAAATTGATCTTGCCAATGAAAAGGAAGTTTGGTGGAAGTTGTGTCTAACGAAGTAATGGCGTTTTGCCCTGCAATGGTGGCTGTCAGCCCTGGGAGCTGGTTGCCGGGAGGATGGCTAAGTGCCATTGTACAGCTCTGTATCATTGGTTTAAATCATGCCTCAGCTTATCGGATCTTGTTTTGTCTATAATGTATGTCTATACAAGTTCTGTAACCTATGTAAGAAGCCCCTCACTTTCCTTTTCTACTCCCCGCTAAATCCAAATTCTAATGTTGTACAAGCAGCTCGCTCAACTTGACAAAGTGCTGGAGGGAGATGCTGGCCCCTTAAATTGCCCCTCTCTAGCATTCTCAGCCTCCCTTCTAAAAAATATAAAAAAAGGAGGAGATGTGTAATGCATCGGCCAGACCCAGCAACACTGTAGTAGAACGCTGGACAAGTGACCTATCGCCTTCACGACTCAAGACTCCCACCTCTCATCCCCTATGAGTCAATGGTCATGAACTGTCTGTCTGGGGTCATCAAGTATCCTGGACACAAAGGGACAAATGGTCTTGCCTCTAGGTGAGGATTAGGCTCTAGACGCTTACGCCTCCTCCGCATCGTGAGGCCACTAGGTGAGGTCATGCATCACATGATGATCTCCGCCTCCGGCCTCCTGACTCTCCTGCTCCGCCTCCTACACTCTAATAACTATAATAAAAGTGGGGTGCCAGGAACCAGCACTGGAGATTCAAGTGAACACGGACTCCTCAAGGCCTCCCCGCTGCTGGGGCGATCTCCACTAGATGTTATCTCCAAGGCCCTGGCCTCTGCTCTTATGCTTGACTACGCCAGTACCACTACAGTTATTCTTGGGAAGACAGTAAGCTAGCTCTTATGGCAGCCCCCTTGCATATGCCTAGAGGGCCAAATTTGTGCCTCACACCATGTAGCTTGGAGTAAATAGAATCTCTATGTGACAAGGGAGATAGATTCTGACCCAATGGATTGACCATACATGCTTGTAGCACGTGAGAGGTATGGGATTATGCACACGAGTAAGGGGGATGGACTATGTGACGCCTTGCAACTATAAAAATTAAGGCTCTTTCCTCTACTGGGCGCAATTCTCGAGAGCTACCCAGAGAGGTCAACCCTGTAACGCTCTAAATCTGTCTCCCCAAATTGAGAGCACTGGGGTGTACCCTCCCTCGAGAGTCTCACATTCTGTAAATGTTCTCAAATTCTGCTAAGTAAAACTGTCTGTTTGTTTCCTTAATGTCAGATGTCTTTGCTTTATTTCAAATTTTAAGTTTTTCTTAAAACTAACTCAGCTGTGTAGGACCAGAAACGCGATCCTGGCCCCACACTATATAAAATGTTTTGGGGAGGAATTCCACACAGCTCTCTCCCCCAAAACATTTTCATGTCATTTTATTTCTCTTAACCTGGGTTTTTCAAAAATCGCTAGTGATCTTTCTTCTCCATGCTGGATTGAAGACATTTCCTGCTTGATCTGTGCAAACAAAG
The DNA here is from genome assembly GCF_021028975.2 of Sphaerodactylus townsendi. Lineage (NCBI taxonomy): Eukaryota > Metazoa > Chordata > Lepidosauria > Squamata > Sphaerodactylidae > Sphaerodactylus > Sphaerodactylus townsendi. Next base: position 48,689,534 of record NC_059434.1, read on the forward strand.
CAGCCAGGAAACGTATTATTTTTCCCACACAACCCTTTTTCTTTCATTTTTTATCACTGACACCTGCCATTTTGTGTGCTGCTGCAGAGATTCTCTGTCCCTCCAGCCATTTGGTGAAGGTTTCCCACAAACCTCCGTAGGAAACCTTTACCAAATGGCCAGAGGGACACAGAATCTCTACAGCAGCACACAAAATGGTGGGCACAACAAAATGAAACTGACAAGCTAGAGGAGGGGGGGGCACGCTAAAAAAGAACTATTTTGTCTAGTAACACTTTTTTGTCCATACTGTGCTGACAAAAAAGCCAAAACAGGGTTTTTTAAATGTCTGCAAGACATTTTATTTGTACTGTGCAGAAAGGAGCAGAGGGAAAAATTTTGAAGCATTTTCCCTCCTCACTGCAGCCTCCTTTGCCCCATGGCATTTTGTCCACAAATGCATCTAAACTCTCAGCTTCAGTCACTGGACTGCTGGGAAAAAGAGAAAGCAGGGGACAGCCACCATCAAGATCTTCTCCTTGTGATTTAAAGGAACTAACTCCCTAAATCCTGCTTTGATTGGAGTGGCCATGATGCAACAGATCTAGTTCCCCAGTAGAGATCTTCTGTGAATCCTTTGCTCTGAGCTCCATGATGGAGGAAAGTTTAGTGCAGTAAACTAAACTGCAGTTACTGCAGTAAACTAAATGTGTAATTCTCATGACCATAGAACATTGGGAGACCCATTGACTGGCACAAATGACTTGAAGTCTACTGTGCAATATAGGCCTGTTGTGTAGAGACAGGTGATGAATACATTTTCAGTTTAAAAAACTGGATGGAAGACTTCTGTCACAGTTTATTCTGCTATAAACAATGTATATCCAATTACCAGGTGTTGGGGAAATGGCTATTGCCATTTTTTGAAGTGGCCAGTGACATCTAGGTGCTCACTCTTAAAAGATGGTCCTTGGGTAGAATGTAGGGAGGTTCAAAAACCTGCCATTTCCACTCACGATCTGCTCACTAGTTACAAGCAGGGAGCTGATTTTTCAATGTATTCTATCCATACACATTCCTGCACCGCCCAGCAGCAGCCCCAGTTTTCACTCCTCCCCTATATTTATTTTATTTATTTATCTGTACATTTTTTTCCTGCCCACCACTGTGCAGGCTGTAGACTTGTCACTACTGTTACCCCTCAGCAGCCAATTGAGTAAACAAACAAATTAATCAGTCAACCAATTATTGTAAATTAAAAGCTACATTTAAAAAATCTTATTGTTTGATTTCATTTAATGTTGTGTTATTGTTGAAGTTATTTGGCATATGCCCATTCTGGCACAGCTGTATGGGAGTTGTAGAACCCTCCCATCATTTAACTAACTGACAAAAATCCATAACCTGGGGGGGGGGGTGTATGTGCAAATTTATGTACTAGAGTAGACTGAGGCAAAAGTCATTTTCAAGGCAAAGGGAAATGAAACCCCAACATGCCAAACTACTGTACAGCCACAAAGCGGCTCAGCTACTGTTCAAGTCAGACAGTAACGACAAAAGGACATCCAAGTTTGGTTGAAGAATGATTACGGCTGTTGAATGCTATGTGGCTGTTGAATACCATGTTCACATGCCAATCTCTCCTTGGTAGCAGCAAGGCAGCTGTTATGAACTGCAGCAAATAGTGAAGTTATTTTCACTGCTCAAGTAATTTTATTTTTCTACATGATTTCGCATAAACCCTTATCAAGGTTTATGCAAGATAAACCCTTAGTTAGGAGAATATGGGACAGGAAACTAGATTCTCACACCACTCTGCTATGACTGAGGCAAGATCTGTTGCCCATAAATAACTGCATTGGTCATTGTAGCCCACAGGTCCTGCCTCCCTCTGTAAATGATGACCTGCTTCTTTTCTTTTTGCCAATAGTCCTTCAGTCATTTCAACCAGTTTAGTGGATTTCTTCAATAAGGCCTTTTATGAAACTGAAATAATACTTTGAAAGGGTGCCATACCTAAAGACAATTCCTTTTTTTTTTTTTTTTGGAGCTGAACTGCGTTTACAGTTATTGCTCAAAGATGCGATGAAATCCGAACTATTTACTCAGATACTTCTTTGTGCTTTAAAAAAAAATGAATTCCTTGGTTTTCAAATAGTTCTCTAGAATCCTGACATTTCTGTCAAGTCTTTTTGGCCATTGTACTTAAGTTTACGCTCCCTCCAGTACAGGTGTCATTAAATAAAACCTTCCTTGGGTCGAGGTCTTACCTCTTGTAGCTTCTAAAAGTGTTAGTTCATTGGAGATGCTGCAGGAAAACAAAGGCGAAGAGAAAACTTCTTTTCAACATTACTGCTTCAACAGCCTGAAATCTCATCTCCTCACAGCAGGTCGTCTTTCAGAAAGGGGGAGATTTTCTCTCTTCCCTCCTTTACTCCCTTTCTGTTGAGAAAATGGAGCCATTGATGTTTCAAAAGGGACTTCAGTGCCTGACAATCAGCTCCAACTTGCAGGATGTCTTTGTCAACTGCAGCTTGAATATATTTTCCTCTCATTTCTTTCTGTTCTGGCAGTGGCAGACAATTGTGTTCAAATCACAAGTAATATCTCTATTTGGAGCATGTGCCTGAGCAGGCCATACAAAATGTCTTCACATTAGACAATCTTTCCAGGCAATAAGATGTTCTCTTCATAGCAATCTGAATTTTACAGTGCAGTAAATCTAGAGAATCAAGTTCGATTCCCCAAACCAACACAGTCCAACACACGAAGCCTGCTGGATGACCTTAGACCAGTCACAGTTCTTTCAGAACTCTCTCAGCCCACTCAGAAGCTGACAATAGCAAACTACTTTTGAAAATCTCTTGCCTTAAAAACCCTACAGGATTTCCATAAGTCAGCTGTGATGTGACAGCACTTAATATCACCAAATATGCATGTACTATGGCTGGATATCACCCTGTAGCCTCCATTGCTGTGGAGGCATTTTATTTATTTAGTTATTTATTTATTCATTCATTCATTCATTCATTCATTCGATTTAGTAAACCGCCCTACCCCTGAAGGTATCAACTTCTAGCCAGCGAGAAACACAAAAAATGTCTCCTCCTTTCCCTAACAGTTACTTTAGGTATTAGTCCGGGGGCCAGAAGCTTATGTTCATATCAAGCAATCTTTACATTGTATAGATAGCTTTTGTTTCTAGGTTCAAGCAAGGCAACAACTCAAGGCAGGATTTAAAATACTCAACTCAGTTTTCTTCTACTGTTCTCCTTACAGCCCTGATCTTCCTCCTCCTCCATCTTTTTTTCGTCCTCTTTCAGTATAGAGATATTTAGTCTGTCCAGCAACAAGCTGCAAACTGTCTAATGGAGCAAATTTTTAAACACCAACACCAACTAACGTATGGCTGTCAAAATACAACATCTATCTATAGCTGTGATGAAGCATGATTCCTGGTCCCTTAAACAGATCACTCACCAATAACAGTTGCCTAAGCTGCAGCCATAGAACTAGAGAAATAATTTTTGGCTTATATCTAGTTTCTGATAAATAATAAAATACCTTCCAAAACAGCACAGCTAGAAGTGTGACACTTCAAGGCAATGTAAGTATCTGTCATGTTTTTTCTCCCCCAAGGGGTGCTAATGTGAGAAGAGTTCTCCTATTTGACTCAGTAGTACATTGACTAGTGACATTTCAGGGCCAAAATACATGATATGCCAGGCATGTGCAAGGTCACAGGTGTGCTACCCGACTTGTAAACAGATGTACATTGGGGAACTAACCTTAAAGAGCTCTTTTTTTGAGCTGTGATGGAGGAGAACAATCTTCTATTTTTTTCTCCTGCCCCACTTTTGCCAGTAGAAACAGCACTGGGTAGGGAAAGATTTTCACCCCTAAGGAGGACACAGGAAGCCAGAGAAAAAGGGCAAAATGACCACCACCACCACCACTACAAACCAGTATTTTCATGGGTAGAAGTTGAATGGGAGGGAAACCAGAAGCTCCTTCTCCCCCTGCCATGCTGAGTAAACAAGTACTGCTTAAGGTGAGTTCCCCTGAATACATCTGATTGAAGTCACTCAAGTAGTGCCCCCATGACGCTACATGTGTGAGACATGTTTATTTTGGCCCACTGAACTGTAGCTTTGTGCCCTTCCATGCATTTAATGCAGCATCTCCTGCCCCGTTACAGAGGAATGAATCTTGTCCCAGTTCTCTAATTATTCTGACTAGCTCTCGTACTTTATTTTTAAAAATCGTTAAGAAGAAGAAGAGGAAGAAGAGGAAGAAGAAGAAGAAGAGGAGGAGGAGGAGGAGGAGGAGGAGGAGGAGGAGGAGGAGGAGTTCGGATTTATATCCCCCCTTTCTCTCCTATAGGAGACTCAAAGGAGCTTACAATCTCCTTGCCCTTCCCCCCTCACAACAAAGACATTATAACCTTTATTTGAAACACTTGGAATCATCTAGATCTGATTTGTAATGAGAACCTAAATAGCTACAGTCTCATAAAATAAGATGGGACTCTGCAGAAAATAAAAAGGAGCTGCTTCGATATCCTTTGGGTTGTGACTGTGGGGCCCTGAGGATGAGTCTTGCTAATTCTTAGCTTCAGGGGATGATTGTCTCATGTACAAAGTGCTTGCTCAGAACTTGGAAAGCGCCATCCTTACACCCCGGAGGTAAACAAGATGTTATAACTGACAATAATTCGTTTAGATATGATCATCAAAAACAACAAACAAGAAGAGTACTTTGTAGATCTGAGAATTACATCATTAGCGTGAAAAGAATATACAAACATTCCATGAGAGTAAAAGTACCAACATCTAATACTCAGGCTGACTTGGGGGTTGGGGGGTGGCGCACCAGGACAGATTGGGAGTGGGGTGCAGAGGATGCCTGGACTGGCAGTCTGGGAGTGGGGTGAGGTGACTGCCTAGACAGGCCAGATCAGGAGTGGGGAGGGGGGTTGTCAACTGGCTCACAGAATTGATAAGCCCTCTCAAGGAGTCACATCCAGCTACCCAGCCACATGTTTGACATGTGTTCTATAATACTTATATAATACACACCTGTTCTATAATACTTATACTTCATGACCTACCATGGAACGAAGGAGTCATATTTAGGGTTCTCAGGAGGTTTCTCATCCAGACACTGACCAGATCCAGCTTCAGCAAGATTATAACACCATATGCTGTCCCACACAGAAGCGTAGCTTCAAGGGGGTGGGGTGCAACGCACCGGACATGCACCCCTGTGGGGGTGTGGTGAGGGCGTTCTGGGGCAGGGCGGGGGTGGAGGACGCACCAGTGCACTGGGCGCTTTTCCCCCTTGCTACGCCTCTGGTCCCACAATACTCTGGGACTGACCTTGATGCTATTCCAACATCCAACACAGCAGTCTTCTGTAAATGTAAGTATTTGGGGGGGGGGGGGGTTAAGTTTCACCAGAGACCTGAAGCCCAGCAGTGGCCATGGCAGCAGTGGAACCTGGGAGCTTCTCCATACCAGTCTGTTACAGCTGTGGAGCTGCTGGTGCATTTCAGCAAATACGAGGAGCTGCTTTGGGCTCGGAGCAGCTTCCAGCCACCACTGCCACAGCAACCTGGCTCAATTGCACTGGATGGTGATGGGTGCTTATGGGGGGACACCCCTTCACAGATTGACTCCTGCCATTTTTAAAATTTTTAACAATGAAATTAGTGATAAAACACTGGAGCACGTGGGTGATAGTGAAGGAACAAGCTGTGGTAGATGAGACCACCACCACCACTTCACTTGCTTCTTTTCCTCCCTCCCTTGGTGGGCAGTCAGTGCATGAGGTATTTATTTAACCCAGTTTAGTCCAGTCTGTGTGTGGATGTTGGAATGAATTGGGAGAGGAATAACAACTGCAGTGGCCAGACAGAAAGAAGAAGCTGACTTGCTTCAGCTACTCTCTCACTTTCTACTCCCTCTGCTTTTTCATTGCCCTGAGGGGGAAATGGAAGAGGAGCTAGGCTCCCCTCAGCTCATATTATTGTTGTTATTGTTGTTGCTGCCTTCCCACTCTTCCAACCAGTTAGCATGCTATTTAAACAATAATAATGATAGAATTAGTGATAAAATACTGGAATAAGTTAAAATACCACGAGTGAGGGCGGGGGGATGAGGAAATTGGACTGTATTAGCAAAAGTGCAAAAAGCATTATATCAGCACATGCTACCCATTTTTAATGTGTCAGCCAAAGCTAAGCATACTTGGAATGATAATGCAGCTCAACAGCTTGGAGTGTGTTGGGGGGGGGGGTGTTGGATATATGTTGGGGTTCCTAAATGTTGGGCAGCTGGTGCTCTGGTTGAGGGCATTCATTTTGAATAGGGAGTTTAATGCAACTGTACAGTAGCACTACTGTGCCTGGGAGGAGGAGGAGGAGGAGGAGGAGGAAAAAGCAAGGGGAAATTGTCCTGTATTGACATCTGCCACATCACAAGTGATGTCCAACCCCCATCAGGAGTACAACTTTTTTGCAGTACCATAAGGAATAAATGCAATTGAAACTACATAAGGGGGGGAGCACCAAAACAATGGGGGGGAGTAGGGGTGCAGAATGATTTCCCAAAAAGCATTTCCAAACCACTGGGAAAATCTGTGGCAAGATGTGAATGTGGGAAAAAATCATTGTGAATCAGAGCATCTGATGAAGGGAGTGCTGATTCTTGGAAGTTTGTGCTGGAATGAATGTTGTTAGTCTTTGAGGTACTGATCCACTCTTTTGTTTTGATGCTACAAATTAAGATGGCTGCTGATCTGGAACTGGCTGCATTTTGTATCTCACAGTCAATATTTTGAAGCTCTTTCTTAAACAATGTATATCACAATATACCAGTTCTCAACCTTCCTAGTGCCGTGACCCATTAACACAGTTCCTCATGTTGTGGTGACCCCCAACCCTAACATTTATCCATTTTACAGATGGAGAACACTGATGCAGAGAGTCTTAGGCAACCCCTGTGAAAGGGTTGTTTGACCCCAAAGGGGTCCCGACCCCCAGGTTGAGAACCACTGCAATAAACTATTGTGAATATACTGGATGAGTTAGTATCACAGTGGAAATTCAGAGCAAGTGTACATGTTTCAGATTGTTGCAGAGTGCATTTGTACAATCAGTTCCACTTTCCATATGAGCAGCAGATTGACTGGACAGGAAAACAGGTTCCTGCTGACACACACACACATCCACTGCCCCCTCTAGCATCATGTTTTTAAGCTGTGTGACCCTGAGGCTACACTTCTGCCCATTCTGGCTCTTTTCAAGGGGTGAATCAATACTCGCCCATTATGTAAGCAGATGAAGACTATCAATAAAAGAAGGAATAGCTGGAGGTGAGAAAGTAATCATAGTGGATTTCATGGTTTTATCAAAGGGCTTATCTTGCTTGCCAGCAGCCTTTGCATATCTGGGAAGGAAAGTCATGATAGCATGGAATGAGAGACAAGGGTTGCCAACCACAAGGCAGAGCCTGAACTTCTCTCAGAATTACAGCTATTCTCCAGACTAAACAACGGTTCCCTTGAAAGAAAGGGCAGGTTTGGAATACAGATTCTGAGATATATATTACTGTCTAAAAGAAAAAGAGGCCCTGGAGTAACATCACATCCCTGCTGTCATCCCTCCCCTCATATTGCCCCCAAAGGTCCATGAATTTCTGATGCTAGAGCTGGCGGTGATCTAGGAAGGGATTGGAAAGATTAGTCTGATATGAAGTTTCAATGTAAGCCCAACATATTTGTGGGTAAAACCGCTCCCCTGTATTCTGCCTCATTGCTGAGGGAAGGAGAGCAGACCTGGGTGTTCTGGCCCTGCCCCCAACCACCACCTGATTGCCTGGTCATCTCCAAAGAGCGAGACAGTGGCTGCATGTACACCCCCCACACTGAGATCCGTGGAGCTACCGTCAGAATGTTGTTGATCATGGTGAAGTGTTGTGCACAACAAGGCTAAACCGGGTTGCCAATTTTGACTTGGCCAGCGGTGCTTGGAGATCTCCTGGAATTAGAAGTGATCTCCAGCTTGTAGAGATCCATTCCCCTGGAGAAAATGACTGCTTTGGAGGGTGGACTTTGTGACATTGTACCCTGCTGAGGTCCCTCGCTCCTCAGCCCAACCCCCACCCTCCCCACGCTCCACCTTTTATAACTTTAAAATTACAATATTATTATATGTAGGTATTAAAGTGCACTTGTAAATGTAAAAAGAGTAAAACAAACATTCTAGTAGAAACAGAAGTTAGATACATGAGGGAGCTTTATAGTAAAGTTGAATTGTATAAATAGCTGGTGGTGTAATGACTCTGACTACGCACTTCACCTAGCCACTGCTAGCACTTAATTTTCTGTTCAATATACAATGAAAATAATGCTCTTTTGCATAAGAATTATCTATCATCTATCTATCTATCTATCTATCTATCTATCTATCTAGTTATCTAGATCTATCTATCTATCTATCTATCTATCTATCTATCTATCTATCTATCTATCTATCTATCATCTTCTTCATTCTTTAGAACATGTCACACTGTTGAGATTCAAAAGTCCAGAAAATATATATATAATTTTCTGGACTTTCGAATATCTCTTTCTATATATACCTATACATCTCCTCAACTAAAACAATATTGAGACAATGCCTGAATAGGACAATAAATTTAGCAATGGTGCCCTCTAGTGGGAAACCACAGCAAGCTGCTTAACAAGAACAGTGCAATGCCTTTGAAGGCTGCAGCAGCCGGTCGGCCTGGAGCTTAGCCTATTAAGTCCTGCATTGCACAGGCAACCGAAGCTTAACCCTGTCAAGGATTATTTCCTATTGGAACTGTTCAATAACTGTTTACTGTCTTGGCAGCCAGGCTAAGAATTTCATTTCTCTCACTCACCGTCTGATAGAGTGGCTTCCTCTCCCGACTCACTTTTGCTAAGTGTGATTCTGCCTTTAATAAGATGAATGGCAGGCGGACATTCAGATGAATAGCTTTTCCAAGCATAGGGGATGTAGTGCTTGAGCAAGAGAGCTGTCTCTGTTGTGTTCCCACTGCTCTTGGGCATGACCTTTGGCCCAGATAATATACTTAATAGTCTTCATACATGTGGGGCGATTGCCCACACATCTGAACACACCCACGTGATGTCACGTTTCTGGGAGGAGCTGAGGTTATACTTCCATGTGAGAGAGAGAGAGAGAGTGCGCGCACGCGCAAGCTAAATGCTGTCAAGTCACACCTGATTAATGGCAACCCTATAGGGATTTCAAGGCAAGTGACCATCAGAAGTGGTTTGGCATTGCCTTCCTTTGTATAGCAACCCTGGTATTCCTTGATTGTCTCCCATCTAAGTACTAACCAGGACTGACCCAGCATAGCTTCTGAGATATGACAAGATTGGGCTCACCTGGATCATTCAGGTAAGGCTCCATACAAATTTAGGACAAAACTATCAGACCTGTTCCTACTCAAAAATGGAGGATGAAGATCTGATTCATCTGGCTCATTCTGGTAGAATTGTATGAATGCAGTTCCTGCATGACCTGATAATCTGTATGTCTGGTGAGATTTCCTTCCCCTTCCCTACCTCCTATAAGACCCCCCCTTCCAGTCAGGAAGTGCATCTTACTCTCCATTGCCTGGGTATTGGACAACCATTTTGGTTGCGCATCATCTGCTGTAACACATCCAGACTTCCCCTGCTTTCAGTGGCTCTGTTCTCTCAAATCAAGCCCCCCCGTGCAATGGTGTTGATGATTTCTTTGCAGTTTAAAATCAGTAGTGTATCTGAATGGTTTTTGTGTCTGCACAGTTTGCAGCATTTGGTATGACAACTGATCTAGTAAGTAGGGTTGGCACATGCTCACCATTTAATGAATTGCTTGGTTTTAGTTTGAGTCGGGGTCATCAGAGGAAGGTCATGCTTCAGTTAAAGCTGGGTAAGAAAGACCTGACCTGGATCTGGGTGACCCAAGCTAGCCCAATCTTGCCATATCTCAGAAGCTGAGCAGAGTCAACTCTGGCTAGAACTTGGACAGGAGACCACCGAGGAAGTCCCAAGGAAGAGGCAGGCTAGGACATGCCACCTGTTTGTCTCTTGCAGAGGTGTAGCGCCAAGGGGATGGGGGGTGCGCAATGCACTGGGCGGGCACCCCTGCAGAGGTGTTCCGGGGTGTGGCAGGGGCAGGGCGGGGTGTTCCAGGGTGGGGCTTGGAGGGGTGCGTGGCACACACGCAAACCTGGCGCACTTCCCCCTTGCTCTGACCCTGCCTTGAAAACCCCCATGGGATCACCATAACCATTGGATTTGTGCTGCTTGTGTACCTTATGGCATTCATCAGTTAGTGTCATTCATCAGAATGGGACATGTTCAGAGCTACTGGAGTAAACTGCAATTGTTGTAATCATGTTGTAATTACACATCAGTGGGAGAATGTGCAAAATGTTTGGCATCCAATTTTGAACACTCTGAAAACTCAAATCTGCCTGCCCTTGGACATCAAGCAAGCGCTATGTGTGAGGCTGGAATGTCAGGGTCTTCTTTTGTAGGTTTTTTCCTTCAAGGTAAGGTTGATGATCAGACAAGGGGGACTAGGAAAGTCATGGGAAAGAATAGGCATCATAAGAACGTGCATATTCAAATTCTCCACAAAACAATTGGAAAAATTTCTAGTATGATTGTTTTTGAATGCTGAAGGGCATAGATTGTTGTTTGTGAACAAACTGCAGTCCGCACTAAGTAGCATGTTCAGGCATCACTGTTAACAGAGTGTTGGACTTAGATGAGGGGGTGCTGGGTTCAAATCCTCGCCTAGCTATGAAGGTCACTGAGTGATGTTGGATTGCTCACGGTTGTTCAACCAAACTGATTGGATGGTTGTGAATGGTTGTGGATATAATTGGGGTGAGTGAGGGGAGCAATCATCTGCCTTTATGCCAAGCTGAAAAGAAGAGTCCTGTCATATTTTGCAGGACTGCCTAACAACTCCAGTCAGAGAACAGGCTCCCAAGATTGCTGTGGATGGCCGTTCTGGGTTCTTCTTGGGTAAGTTGACAGGCTGAAATCTCCCCTAAGCCAGTTCTTCTCCAGGAATGAAATAATAAAGACAGTAAATGTGCTCTCCCTTCCTCGAACATGTGTATGATGCTATGTTTCTCATTTTCTTATCCTCCAAACCCTCCTTTTCTACATAGACTTTGATCTGTATTCTTAACCCACACATGTAAACAATATGTGTTGGCACTGGGGCTGGAAAACCAGCTTGGAGAGACCCCCTCTTGCCTCTACACTGCAGCAGTCCCAACCACAATCAGGCCTCCATGGCACTGCTACAAGGAGTTGCTTTTGGCAACTTCCTCTGCGTGGTGGCAGCACATTCCCAGGGAGAAGTCAGGGGGTACTGTCTCATCTAATTTGACCTTCAGTTTCCTCATTTTCTATAGCCTCCTGCAGATGATCCATGTTTGGGGGGGGGCTGGTAGCAGGGAGAGGGGATTGGCAGCAGAAAACACAGATGTTTGGCTGGCTTATACAGGAGGGATGTGAGGAGGAGAGGGGTGAGATGGGCAACTGGATTGTGCCCTATGTGTTGTACTCTTTTGATGCTAGTTCACTTAACTAGGTTAAATATTCATTCCCCTTTGAGAATTTCCTGCTTCATAATCAGCATGTCACACCTCCATGTTGCTCCACGGGGGCAGTGGACTGGCCTCCGCACCTATGCACCGATGCCTAATGCATGTCAACACATATTAATAAACAGTGATTCTGATCTTTGACTTGCCTGTAAAATAGCAACTGTTTGTAAAGAATCAATTATGCTCTGACATTAGAAAGAGCCAAGCTGTAATGGACAGTGTGACTCCATGTGTCAAAGGGGCCATCTGGGATATTTGACCTCAACCTGACGAGTGAGAGTCCTTCTCCTCACTACTGCATTACTCATTTGTAGATCATCACCTTGGGAGCCTGTTCTCTGGCTGGAGTTGTTAGGCACTCCTGCAAAATAATAATTATAACAAAATACCATTAACAAAGCAGATGGAGGCGATACAGAATGAAGAAGGGAGCACAGACTGTCACATCCATCCGTGTGCAACCCAAACAAATCTGATGGCGAATTCCAACAGAACAGTTGGCAATCTGACCATAAGGAGCTTCAAAGTGGTGTTGATTGTGACAGTCCGTGGGGGCCAAGCAGGATTACAATGTGCCTCATCTGTGGTCAGCTAATCTACAGAAACTTGATGGTGTGATTCACCTACAGAAACATCAAGTGAGTTTGTAATGGGATTAGCTGAGCTATATGTTAGGCTGGGGATAGGGAACAAGACTGAATATGCAATTTTAAAAAATAAGCGACTCTTCCATAAGACAGAAGGAGTTCAAAAACCTGATTGCTTAAGCCAGTCTAGCAAATAGAAGCCAGTGGGATAAGCGAGCTCCCTTTTTTTACAGAACAATGATCTGAGTCCACTTTGCTTGTTAACCTTAGAACTGTGACTAATTCAAATGGAATTTTTGCTCAGTTTCGGATCCAAACCAACTAGATCAATTTTCACTGATCTCTGGAATCACTGCGGCATCTGTGGCTGCATTCTGCCGTTACTCGCCATTTCCCTGCTCCATCTTGAAGTCTGTTTCCATTGGGTGGTGGTGAGGAGTGGAAAAATAATGAGGGGAAGGACTGACTCTGCATGCATGACAGGGACCTCATCCAACCAGAACACTTTGCTCATGTTCACGCCAATTATTGTGAACTCTACATGCACGTAGGTAAGGGGGGGTTCTCGGGTTTGAACCCCCCATTCATGTCCGAAGCTCCGCCCACCCGTTCGTGGGTTTTTAAAACATTTTAGTGTTTTTCGGTTTTTGGCCTGCAGGGGGCGCATTGTTTGGGCTAGCAGCACCAAACTTTCAGGGATTGTTTGGGGGGCTCTCCTGATGGTACTACCCGGATTTGGTGAGGTTTGGTTCAGGGGGTCCAAAGTTATGGACTCCCAAAGGGGGTGCCCCCATCCTCCATTATTTCCAATGGGAGCAAATAGAAGATGGGGGCTACACCTTTGAGGGTCCATAACTTTGGACCCCCTGAACCAAACTTCACCAAACCTGGGATGTATTATCAGGAGAGTCTCTTACTGATACCACCCAGGTTTTGTGAAGTTTGGTCCAGGGGGTCCAAAGTTATGGACTCCCAAAGGGAATGCCCCATCCTCCATTGTTTTCAATGGGAGCTAATAGAAGATAGGGGCTACACATTTGAGGGTCCATAACTTTGGACCCCCTGAACCAAACTTCACCAAACCTGGGTGATATCATTAGGAGAGACTCGTAAAGATATCCTTAAAGTTTGGTGCTTCTAGCTTAACAGTTGCACCCCTGACAGCAGGCACCCCCCAAATTTCCCCAGATTCTCCTTTTAAATCCACCCCCTTTGGCATGGATTTAAAGGGAGAATCTGAGGTCCTCAGTTTAGAAGAAGAAGAAGAAGAGTTTGGATTTACATCCTCCCTTTCTCTCCTGTAGGAGACTCAAAGGGGCTTACAATCTCCTTCCCCTTGCTCCCTCACAACAAACACCCTGTGAGGTGGGTGGGGCTGAGAGAGCTCCGAAAAGCTGTGACTAGCCCAAGGTCACTCAGCTGGCATGTGTGGGAGTGCACAGGCTAATCTGAATTTCCCAGATAAGTCTTCACAGTTCAAATGGCAGAGCAGGGAAACCCGGTTCCTTCAGATTAGAATGCACCTGCTCTTAACCACTAAGCCACATTGAAAGTGATGCTGTTTCAGGGTGGGGGGATAATCCACCCCAAAACAGCATCACTTTCAATGTTGTTTAACTAGGGACCCCAGATTCTCTAAGGTGGATTTAAAAGGAGAATTTGGGCTCTCTAGTTTAAACACCATTGAAAGTGATGCTGTTGGGGGCGGATTCCAGCATCACAGCAGCTGCCCGGGGGGGGGGGGGACTCAGATTTTGCACCAGGCTCCATTTTCCCTCTATGCCTCTGCCCAGAGGGAAGGGGCAGGGCAGGGCAGGGCAGGGCAGACGAGTCTGCCATCCCTGACCTCGGAGAGCTGCTTTTATAAGCGCTAGGCCAGGGATGGAGCTTGGGGAGGCGTGGCCATGCTCTAGGGGCAGGTGGGGGTGTGGCCCCACCCCTGAACCCCCCCATAAAAAATCTATACCTACGTCCCTGGAACTCTAATTAACGTTTTGGTACACAGCAGTTCTCACAGCCCTACTGGCTCACTACCTTGCGTAGGACCCTCATTTCATGTAATCAGGGGTCACAGTGTTGGATTACCATTTGAAAGTACCAGCTCCAGATCTGTACTTTGCTGTGACGTCACCATGAGCCAGCCACTTTCTCAGCCTAACCTACTTCATAGGGTTTTTGTGAGGATAAAGTGAAGATCTGGAGACTGACGTATACTGTGCTGAGCTCCTGGGACGAAGGAGCTCCTCTGATCTAAGCAACCATCACCATCACCCTGGAAGCCTTCTGCGTTCTGGTGGTGCCTTCAGAGAAAGGCAAGGTTTGGCTTGCTATCACTGCAGCAGAAAAGTTTGGTTTGCTATCTCTGCTATGTCGCTTGCTGGGAGGGGCCAGTCAATCTTCATCATCCCAATATCAAAATAGGCAGCCTTCCTGCTTTGTGGAATGGAGGCTGCCGGGGTTCTCCCCTCCAACTATTAAAAGGTGAGGCAGGAGAAAGGTGCAGTTTCTCTCCTTACTGAATATGGCCAAATAAATAACCAGCTGATGCGGATTATCAGCTTTCACAAAAACAGTTCTGAATCTTGCTGTTCTGATGGTTGTGAGAACAGTTCATTGGAAGGACAAAGTACTTGCTGTTTAGTGGCTGCCAAGAATACACCCACCCACCCCAATTCTCCAGCATGTGCCAGCTTCAGAGCTAGGATTATGCCGTGTCAAAATAAACTGAGTACGTGCTGTCAAGCCCTTGGCCACATAAGCCAGTGTGTTAATATCAGCCATTAATACTAATGATAGCAAAGGTCATCGGGGTGAGAATTTCATTTGGCACTAAAAATGTAATGTGTGCGTTAATGAGTGAATGTAGTTATGTTAATAAGTGGCTTGAAATCACCATATTTGATTGGTAGCACTATGGCTAATTTTAACGATAGCTCCACTTCTTTGCCCCCAAAGCTATCTAGCTAGAAGACCATTTGATGCTAAATGTTACAATGTCCCTCATAGGCAGCCCAGGAAAGACTTGTCTCATTGAGCAAAGACGTTTTGTCACTGGTTGCCAGCTTCTCAGAATGGAGTGGAAATGCAATACATTGTGGGCACTCTTTGATGACGCAGTGTATCTCTGCGTTTTGCACACAATTTACACACAAACAACCCTGTGGGATCCCTGACAATGGAGGCCTGGCTACTCAGTGGCAAAACTGGAGGAGAGGGCCTGCCCCCAATCTCACAATGTTTGGAAGTGAAACATTCTTGTCTATGAAGATGAGTAACAGCCATTCACTTTTATGGGAGAATGTGAAGGGGTGTACTTAAAGAGGGCAGGGCTCAGTGTGGTTCCTACCCTGCCCCTGCGAGGACACCAGCATATGGGATGAAGCACAGGTGTTGTCCTCCCCCCACTAAAGAAGAAGGAGGGTTGGGTTTTTATACCCTGCTTTTCTCTGCCTTTGAGAAGTCTCAAAGAGGTTTACGAACTCCTTCCGTTCCTCTCTTCACAACAGACACTTTGTGAGGTAGATGGGGCTGAGAGAGTACAAACAGAACTGTGACTAGCCCAAGGTCAACCAGCAAGACTCGTGTAGGAGTAGAGAAACAAACCCAATTCACCAGATTAGAGTATCTGCTCATGTGGAGGAGTGGGGAATCACATCTGGCTGTCCAGATTAGAGTCTGTCACTTGTAACCAGTACAATTCATTCTCTTGGACCCAGAGAAGATAGTGGGTGTTCTTGCAAGCCAAGCCAAGCCCTACTTCTGTGACCACATGCTGAGTTTCACTTATGTGACAACAGCATGCAAAAAAACCCCCAGAAGACAGAAACTGGCTTGTTGATGTCTAGTTCCACTATTTCTCAGATGTATAGATCTTCAGTGTATGAAACATTTCTTAGTCTGTCTTCATTCTCAAAATGTTATGAAAGAAGTAAATTTTATCCTCCTGGTGGTGGAAGGAGTCCAGAATGAAATGGAGTGATGTGTCACCTTCTTTCACTGATTTTAAGGATGAACTAGGGACTTCAGATCCAACCTTCAAACATAATTCAGCTCAATTCATACCTCATCTCCCTTTAAAGATATCAAGGTGACATACTTGAGTAGAGTTCTCTTATTTTCTCCTCATAACAACCTTGTGATGTACAAAAAGCAGAAACAAAAAGCAGGGTATCTGTTACCTTTGGCCAAATCAGGCTTTCAAAGACAGGTCTTCTTTGCCCAAATTCAACCTTCTGACCACTAACTACGGGCCTTTCCCCACTTACCTTAAGCCCCGCGCTACTCTCCTCAAGTAGCGCGGGGTCCCCCTGCACTCCCCACGACAGGGGCAGCGACAGCACAGCTGCCCCGACGCTACCACTGTTGTGCCCCCTCAGCGCGTGGCATCCCTGGCGCTGGAGAAAATGGCGCCTTTTGATGACCCCGCGCAGAGCGCGGGGTCGTGGGGATGCCCGGGCGTGCACCAGGGATGCTGCGCGCTGAGAGCAGCGCACAGCATAGGGGGGATCCCTGTGAGTGGGGAAACGCCCTTTAACACTCTGTCTTGGCCTTTTTCGCTCTGTCTCTTTTGGGCCATGTGTTTAATTCACATAATAAGAAAGGAGGATGCTGTGGGTGGGGAATTATGTTAACTGAGCAAAAATTGGAAATAATTTTGGCCACTTCCTCATCTCTGCATTGCCATCTTGCTCCCTGTTTACTAAAATCAACTGTTTCCAAATTATTCAAAGAGCCTCGCCAATTAGCTCCATTTAGCTGGGCACAAATCAGCCCAATCCAGATTTTGCCAAACTTTGGTTTGCACGTTTCACATTCTGCACTCAAGATGGGAACAAACCAGACAAAAATCACCCAGCTTCCTAAACCGTAATAATTCAGTATTATTAAACAGAGAACAGACAGAGAAATAGAGCAGGAGGACATGAGAATTTGTAATTTATTCATAAACTACTAGGCCATCCTAGCAAACTTTTTAATGAAATGTGATATTTGTTTAAATATTTAGCAGCTTGTTGACCTATTTTCTCAGTTAATTAGGGATTGCATTAACAATGTATTGAATATAAGCAGCTTTTAAAAAATAAGCATCCCAACTATTGGGGGTTAGGCAAAGTTTGTGTTTTGTTCAGCAAAGTCACATGTGGAGAATTCAACTTAAAATGTCTCCCAACAAAGACTACGTGAGAGTTTTTGCAGAAATGTATCATTTTTCCTGTGAATCAATAGACAAATTCATATAATTTTGTTAAATGAGCATAACAAACGTAAGAAGAATATTTTGCAATCCTTTATTTTTTCTGTTATAGCTTTTATTGACTTCTGCTGCACTATTGTGGAACACTGGTAGAAGTGTTCCACTTATAACCTGCATCATTTCATGCTGAAAGAGTTTGTCAATGTTTGCTTCTGATGAAAAGGAATTAGTTTATTGTACTTTATCAAGTTTTGTTAGTGAACTTGTTTTTTGCCACAGTTTTGCTGAAACCATCACTGTGCCCAGAGTTTTTGCTGGTGAGAATAATTTATGAAAAATTCACTCCTGTATTTAATGCAGAATCTGCTGGAATATGATTTAATAATCATATTCTAGCAATTTTTTCATTCTGCTGAGTATTGGCCTGCAGAAAATGGTTTTGCAAAGGAATGAAGGTGATTGTTTCCTTTTGGGGAACCCCACTCACATTTCTGTGTTGTCATGAACTTCATGAAATTCAAGACCAAACATTTGCATGAACATAAAGCATAGCAAATTCAGGTCAGTACTGATGATCAGTGAGAAAACTGTACATTTCAATTACACATGACCTGGCCTAGATATTTGTGGAGATAACTTGCCAACTGGATATGGAGCACCTCCAACCTGTATGTCAGTTCTGTTCTATTTCAGCACTTGAAAAAAGAGGATGAGGGTTAAGGTTATTAATAAACCAAAATGAGAGGAGAAAGTTTAGACGCACTTGTGCAGGTCTGCTTGGAAAGCCTTCCAGAAAACTCTGAGAAGTTGTCTTTTTCCTTCACCAAGAATGGCTGATGAGTCTATTAAGTACAGTTCTTTTAAAACAATCCTCCAATAGACCATGTAAGGGTATTGTTATAAAAGAATTTGTACTGCCATGTTTTTTCATGTTTCAAATGTTTTATTTTATCAAATATTCTTGAGTGGCATAGCTTAAAACATATGTTGTTTTTTCAAAAGTTCAATCCAACTGGAGGACATCTGTTCTGTCCCCCAAGTGAATCTGTTTGAGGTGCCCTATACTTGGCTAGGACAGAGTGGGGGAGACACAAGCCAGATTCAACAATTCTTACAACGGGTTTATTATTTGAGAGAAACAAGACCCTAACTCCTCCCTTGGTTCTATCTAATCAGAGTACTTGTTTGTCTTCAGCAGGTTTGAAGCTGTAGACTGTATCTTCTCTTGGTTGCTTTCAAGAAAGTCCACTGTGTCTTGCTTCCTTCCAGTTCTTTCAGTCTTTTTCTAGTTCTAATTACTGTTAAACTTAACTTGTGTTCTATGGACCACCATATAATAATATGGACGTCACGAATGTTCTGGTCTCCAACTACTCTTAGCACCTCTCTCTGACTGACTGGCTAGAACTAAAACAGGGGATTGCTGGGTAAAGAAAGGAAACTGCCTATTGGGAAATAGTAATGTGTACAATTTGTGTTCATTCCAAGAAGAAACAGAAATATCCCACCAAATGTAAATCTCAAAATAGTGTCAGACCTGGGAATTTCTTCAGCTACCACACCCATCACCTGAGTATGCAGACAATTTTTTTGTGTGAAGTTTAGAATGTCAAAAGGCTTGCAGGAGTTTTGATAGGACCCTTGTTAGAGTTTCCCTTAAATGACCTCAGAGCTCTACTTGTCAACAGACCTTTTTATTCCAATCTCTGTATTTTAACTGACCCGAAGCAGAAAACAAAGCAAGTGTCAACTGTGTGTCAGAATTAAACATGCCAGTTTATCAAGGTGCAAATGGCTAGGAGAGGCTTCCTCTCCATTTACACCTGATGAGGAGCTATGTTCCTCTCTCCAAAGGTGGCATTTGCTTTGTCTTTGTTCCCTTCCCAGAGATCAATTCACAATACAGTCAGCCAGCGTTTGCCTTCCACAGATCAATTCTCTTAACCAGTATGTTGCTCTTTGTTTTCCTAAATAGGAAAGTTAGTTCAAGTGGCAAACGATTTTTCCGATTTGAGAAATCTCACACAGCAGCTCAGCAGCATCACTTCCAAAGTGAGAAGAGGGTTTCCGTTGGCTTGGAAAGAAGAATAGAAGCAGAAACTTTTGGTGGAGACTAAATCAGAGCTGACAGTGGATTGCTAGGAAAGGATTTCTGTTTCTGTTTTTGATCAGACCTCCCGACAACAAAGGAAATGTAATGGCTACAACAATCCTGTTTAATGAGCTGGCATTCAATATTAATTGCATTAAGTGTAAGATTTTAAACAAAGTGTCAGTTCATATTTAAATGAGATTCAAAACTCAAAACATCTACATATTATAACATCTGCAATCTACTTAAGATGTATCTGTATCATAATAAAAATATGCTCAGCTTTCCTTACTTTGACTGCATTTGCTTAGGTGGCATTATGCAATTGCTCCAAATATAGTATTCTTAATCCATATTCATTTTCACCAAAGGCTCAACTCATCACATGTATAACAAGGTGAATGGGCAGAGGCCTAGATGACAGCTTTTTTACCACTGTTGGCTGGATTGATCCAGTTGTACTCTGCCTGGACAAGGACAAAACTGTTTTCTCGTATCTTTCTGAAATGCATCATCTCCCCGCTCTCTCTCAGGGCAATCACGTTGTTCTCTGGCTCACTAAATGACACCTCTGTTCGCTTGTGACAATACTGGGAATGGATGCAACGCAGACCGATCGCCAGCACCATCCCAAGGACAACAGAACATCCAAGAAGAACACCAAGCTGAGCGGCAACCAGCTGTGGCCGTTGGCCAGGCTTTGCCCCTCCATCTCCAGGAGCACCATCTTTAGTTATTGTTCTAGTTACCTTCAGGAGTGGATCTGCCTCTTGGTCTTCTTTCTCCTGGCTATGAGCAGTAAGTTCTGCCTGGGGCAGAAAGTTTGCTGGGCCTTTCTGCGTCACTGGGTTTTCTTTCACCATTTGCCACGAGGCTGCTGATAAACTTCTGGAGGCATCAGAGTCCTTTTCCCCACCTAAATATTTTGATGTTGTTCCTACTTCTGAAAGCAACAGAGGGTCCCAAAGCTGGATCAGAGGTGAAGCTGTAATGGGGAGCACCAAATTCCATACGCCCCAGTTAGAAGATTCAGAAGCCACCTTAAAAACAGAGAAATCAAATGTACCTTAAATAAGACACACATATCATGTCCAAGATTTACTATTTTCCTTTGATTATGCATAATTAGATCAAACCCATTTTGATAGGAAGTGTGGAATTCGTTATTATCCTCTAAAAAAGATGATCATTGAACTGTCTGCAGCTCCAAAGCACTTGTTGAGGAGAAAAGGTACACTGGCTACTGTTTGCCACTTGCTAGGTCTGGATGCAGATTGCTGCACAGCCAGGGGTGTAGCAAGGGGTGAAAGCGCCCGGTGCACCGGTGAGTCCTCCGCCCCGTCCCACCCCAGAATGCACCTGCCATGCCTCGGAATGCCCCACCACACCCCAGAACGCCCCTGGAATGCCCTCCCCACGCTCGCACGGGGCGCTTGCCCAGTGCATCGCACCTTCCCGTCCCCTTGGAGCTACGCCTCTGTGCACAGCCTTTACATTGAATCACAAAGGAATGGGGAAGAGACACTGGAGTTTATCACCATTCATTTCAGTTATACTAGCCATGACTCACCATCTGGGGGAGGAATGATTTTTTTCCCAGGTGCAAAACCCAGTGCATAGAGTGCTGGGAAAAGTGAATTGTCTGTGGAAGACCATGTCTGGACAGTATGCCATGCATGGGATAATAATGCTATACTTATTGTGCCAAAGATAAGTGTGGCTGTTAGACCCTGAGGCAATGAATGCCAGTAAATAGCAGCAATCACAACAGAAACAGGTTTGGGTTAGGGCAGGGGTCTGCAACCTACAGCTCTCCAGATGTTCATGGACTACAATTCCCATCAGCCCTGCCACTTGGCCATGCTGGCAGGGGCTGATGGGAATTGTAGTCCATAAACATCTGGAGAACCTTAGGTTGCAGACCCCTGGGTTAGGGGAAGTCCTCTGCCCCACATACTTGTCTTACCCTTTAACATGAATCCTCCCTATCTGCTCTGTACTCCGCACAGTTCCAAGCTTCGTTGACAGTAGCAGTACTTGGAGCACTAGTAGTACTGAAAGTAGAGACATCAGCAAGAGCATGCCAGTCTGGACTGCTCTCCAGCCAAAAATAGGAAGACATGTTTGGTCCTCTTTCATGGTCCTCTTTTTCAACTAGTAGAGTTTCAACTAGTAGCCCTTTTTCAACTGTGAACATACACAGGAGTTTTGTGGCATCATAAAGACTAACATAATTTTCTTCTGACATAAGTTGTTCAGGGACCAGAGCCCACTTCTTTAGAGGTGATGCACTGACTCCTCACTAGGCAGAGCATTTATGTTGGAGTGTTTCTTTTAAAAATGCCTCTAATATGAACATTTATGTTGGAATAATTTATTGAGCCTTTAAGGTGCCACACAATTCCTGTTTCTTTCTGCTGCAACAGACTCATAACTGTTTGCAAAGCATACGTCACGGCCAGTTGTTTCCTGGCTTACAACAACCCCAAGAAGAACGGGCTTCAGAAGCACATTTAAAATCCAAGTGTTTGAATAGTAGACCACAGACACAAGCAGAGTTTCCGCAACTGCAGGGGGATTTCAGGGCATCTACTGCCCTCTAACTGGGATATGTGAGAACAACACTTATTTAAACCTCAGCACATGGTGAAGTGAAGAAGACAAATGATCCACACCAGGATGCTCTGGCTAAAAAGCAGACAGTGACAGTTCTGCTTATCATACAAGACCAGAATACAGTTTTGCAGTTCAGGATATATCAGTTCTATGCTCAGAGCCCTGCTGAATATTCTATGTGGCTTCTGTGGTATCTCTTATCATTTTAGTCTGAAATACAATCCAGGAACTGCAAAAAGAAGATTATCACCATGTACTCTATTGTTTCTGTGCCTGCATCAGGCCAGTGGTGGAAACATAGCATTCAGATG
Source organism: Sphaerodactylus townsendi (assembly GCF_021028975.2). Lineage (NCBI taxonomy): Eukaryota > Metazoa > Chordata > Lepidosauria > Squamata > Sphaerodactylidae > Sphaerodactylus > Sphaerodactylus townsendi. The sequence continues at coordinate 48,711,982 of NC_059434.1, forward strand.
ACTTTTTAAGCTCACTGGGTCGCAACTTATTAAGCACATCAGTGTTGGTAATCCATGCTTACTAAAAGACATTAACTCTTTCAATTGCCTCATTGAATGGACCTCAGTAATATTCTCAGTACACATCCTTAGGATCACTCTCTCAGGGAGCAATGCTAAGTAAGTCTATTTAGAGATGAGTCTCCTTTCAATGGAGCTTGCTTCCAGAAGAGAATTCTTAGGATTGCAACCTCAATGACATAAGGTGAAGTGATGAAGACCTGGATTCCATGCTATGCAACAGCACTTGGGAGACGAGACGCTGTTACCTCCCACACTGCAGCCTACCAGGGACCCTCAAGTTCTGCCACCCTGAGTAGACTTCTAGGAGTGGCATGGAAGGGTTAAGTACATGTCTGCAGTAAAAGGAGAGAACTGGCAAAAGTTACTGTGCTGGCAGAAGCACCTTAGAGAAAAAGATAATTAGGATCCAAGCCCCAATCCATATTTTGTGTGTGTGTGTAAGTGTGGGTGTGCGTGTGCGTGTGTGCGTGTGTGCATGCGCGCATGCTCCCAAGTTGCAGCAGACCCATGGAAACTCCAGCAAGGGGTTTCCAAGGCAAATTAGAAGCAGAGGTGGTTCACCAATGCCTTCCTCTCCAGAGTTTCCTTTGGTGGGCTTCCTTCTAAGTATTGATCTTGCTTAGCTACAGAGATCAGATAAGATTAGTCTTTACCCTGCTGCCTTCTCTCCCAAGTCCACGTCCACATTCAATAGTTCATGAGCCTGTTTGTGGGTGTTCAGCAGTTTGCACTGCTATACTTCCTCATCATATAGTATAGTGCACAACTGACTTTTCAGGCTTGCACATTCTCACACAGGCTGAGTTGTCATGACACAGTTCTCACTGACTTTAGTACATTAGTGAAGGTGTGTTTGATTCTTTCAGAAAACAACTATTATCCTCATAATAAAGAAGATGCAGGAAAAACAGCCTATGAATCATTTTAATCTGAATTTGTGTTTGATAGGAGTTTCTAGTTTTAATCATAAGATTCATGTGTGGGCCTATTTTATACACTATATAAAGTACTGCAATGCTGTATGAGTCTAGCATGGTTCCAATTCAAAATAATTTCTAGCATATGCAAAATACATAATGTTGCAGAAAAATCACTAAGTGCTATCAAAGCTCTTTCTTGAAAGTCAATCAAACGGCATCTACTACTTCAGCACTTACCTCTATGCCTTCTGTACATGTTGAACATAGTGATGACTTGGGAATACTAGAGGCATTTTCTGTCCTAAAGTATTGGGATGGGGAAATGTAAATTGATTATACTTCATACTAATAAATTCAGATACATTTTTAACATGCCCAGAGGTGCATTCCTGGCTGCCACTGGAAATTCCCTCAAGACTCATTCAGTTGTACAAAGCACCAGATGAATTCCCTCAACACGTCATTGGTTTCTGTTCAGGTTGGCATGCTCTGTTCTGGGAATGCCTTCTCTTGTGTCAGCCTATATTTTTTACTATTAGATGTAATCAAGGTGTTGTGACAGATGACTCCCAAATTTCACCCTCCTTGGGCTATATCAGGGGTTGGCAACCTTTAACACCCAAAGAGCCATTTGGACCTGTTTTCCACGGAAAAGAAAACACTTGGAGCCGCAAATACTTTTTGACATTTAAAATTAAGATAACACTGTATATATATTTTTTTACCTTTATGCTTTGTATAACCAATTATAGTGTGTTGCTTATGAAATCCATGAAGTGCTACAGATGCGCGAAACAGGCGGTGCAAAAGGGGCCCCTTTTATAACAGATGGCTCAGTAGTGGCAACTGCATATCTGCTGTCACTTCCACCGTTCCTTGCAGTTGGCCCTGACCAAGCCAGCTCCACCAGTCTTCTTGACTCGTATCAGACTAACCCTTAACAGGCATAAAGCCCCACCCCCTTCCGCCTCAATCGCCACCTTCGTCTGTTGGGGAAAAATGTGCCACTGGGGCTTTTTGGCACAGGCATAAACTCCTCCTATGCCTCCTAAGCTCTACTTGGCTCGCTTTACCCTCAATCTATTCCCCTGCCCCTATTTTCTAATTCTCCTCACTATCTCCTCTGTGCATTCTGGTACTTGTACTTCCAATTTAAAAAGTCCCTTTCCAGGAAGTGGCAAAAACGCGAATGAACACCTTTGTTACCCAGAAAGCTCCATGTCACCATGTCTCTGTTTCCATAGAACTGGTGTGAGAATTACATCAGTGTTTCTGATAGAGAGGCTAAAAAGTAGGTGGACCCTTGTGTGTTAGGGACCAATGGAGGGCAAGGAAGGTGGATAGGAGGTGGGGCTTGAACTGTCAGTCACCATTCGGATCTTGGGGGAGGGGGAGTGAACAGCCCGGAGCGGATCAGCCACCGCCGCCACTGGGGTTCGGGCGGGAGGGACTGGCCCCTGCCATTGTAGGGCGGGAGCCACCGCCGCCTGTCTTCTCCGCTTGGCACCAAAGCTCCGAGGAAGAGCTTCTCCGCCTCCATGGCCGGTGGGCTCCTCAGCGGAGGCCGGAGGCCAAAGGGAGCTGCAGTACAAGGATGAAAGAGCCGCATGTGGCTCTGGAGCCGGAGGTTGCAGACCCTTGGGCTATATGGAAGTAGCCTAATAATTTTAAACACACACATTTTCCATTAATAAATTATGTTTTCACAAATCTTTATGCATGTACATGGATGTGCACCATTTAAAAAAGACATTGAAGTTCAAGACACTGCTGCTAGGGGTTGTCCATGAGATACAAGCCAAGGCTTACTTTTAACCCTGTGTGTGTGAGTGTGTTGGTCTTAATGAGATTTTTGTGTGGGTTCATGAGACAATGCATTACAGAAAATGACCTTAGCAAAGTCAAATACAACTTCATTTACTAAAGAAGTCGCACAACATGAGGCCTCTTTAGTGGAAAATGGCCTCTACGTGGCAGTCATTTGAAACTGTATCCAAATGGTGAGCTCTGGACCTACAAACCATCGACAGCATATTATGCTAAAGTTCGAAGGCAAACTGCCACATGCGCATGATGTGAATGAAAAAGAGTCGATACACGAATACTGGCTGCGTGCAATACTTTCAGAGGACGAGATATTATTGTGTTTTTTACATTAGTGAACTTGCATCATCAAAAACAACCTTTCAGGGCCCACCTTGGACAAGTTTCATGACTAAACTTCTGAGCTGCAAAGGTTTTGATCCATTGATATCATTGACTGTGGTACTGACATAGTTAAAATAATGTGTCTGTATGCGGGTGAGAAGGGCGGGGAAGCATGCTCACAGTGTAGCAAACAGAAGCTTTGAGGGCAGCCTTATGTTTGGTAAATCCCATGTTTGTCAATTTTTGTACCTACTAATGCCTACACAGTACCTGTTGTATCTGCTGAGCACAGAGGAATAATCTCGTGTCATGAAGCCAAGGTCTTGAAACTGAAGGGAGGACTCCAGCATTAGTTCACCATCTGTGCCGTTTCCATTGGGTTGCCTTTCTCCATTTTGGCTGATGGCATGTGAAGTGACAGAGTCTGCTAGGGATTCGGAGAGAAGATTTTGCTTGCCAGGGAGCTCAGACATTTGCTGTCTGCCATCACCTGGTTCCAAAATCAGCGTTGCTGCAATCTGAGCCATGCTGGTAGATGAAACATTTGCAAACTGAGTTAAGATGGTGTAGGAAGAAGAACCTTTTAAAGAAAGCATAACATTGAAAATAAAATATTAAAAATATGTGGAAATAGATTTAAGATGACTGAACTTATTTTTATATCTAATATAATCTCATAAGGTACTGTCATATAATGATGGTCATTTATTTTACTGATATTCCCTCCCCTTTATCCCGCCATAGAATTCAAGAAGCATGCACAAGAATTCAAGGAAACGTCTAATCCAGGCAGGGGTGGAGCGAGGGGGAATTAACGTGCGCCTGCGTCCCCGCAACGCTCCCTGCGTCCCAGCCACACCCCTGTCTGCCCCATCCCACCCTCACCACACCCCTTTAGGGGCGTGTGCCCAGTGCATTGTCCCCCCCGTCCCCTTGGCACTATGCCACTGAATCCAGGCACCAGCCAGACCTGCTTCACTTCAGCTAACTGGCTGCCTCGTATGCCTTCCAACCATATATTTGAACCATATTTTTAGTAGGCCACAAACCTAGACTGAGAATGGTGCATTATTTGTTCTAGACAGTGGTCTGCTGGATGCCTCTAAGACAGTGGTTCTCAACCTGGGGGTTGGGACCCCTTTGGGGGTCAAACGACCCTTTCACAGGGGTCGCCTAAGACTCTTTGCATCAGTGTTCTCCATCTGTGAAATGGATTAAATGTTAGGATTGGGTGTCACCACAACATGAGGAACTGTATTAAAGGGTCGCAGCATTAGGAAGGTTGAGAACCACTGCTCTAAGAGCTCGTGAATAGAACATGAGGGTGAGAGATTTCACATCATGTCAGAATATCAACACAAATCACTGACAAGCAACAAGCACATTGAGAGATTACATTCCCCTCTTAGTTCTCAATAGTGAGCAAGTTGCTTGTCACTGAATCAATCAAGAATTTGATCATCATTGTTACCAAGAATCAGGAGGAAGGAGAAGTGAGAATGGTTTGCCCTTCTATTTTCCCCATCTTTGTAACATTCAAAAAAGGATCACAATGAGGACTGTGAGAAAGTCATTAGAGATTCTTATGTTTCTTTGCAGATGAGATGCATAAGTAGGGAAGATCCATATTCACCATCTGAAACAGGTCTAAGGTAGAGGTTAATGCTACCCAGAAATAAAAATTACAAACCAAGGGCCTAGCCTTCACCAACTCATTCACTGAGTAATGGAATATAGATTAAATCTGAAGACTAATCCTAAGGATGTTTACTTGTAGACCAGGTCCTCTGAAATCAATGGCATTTACCCCCCAAGTCAATGGTTAGAAGATCTAGTGAAATGTAGAAGCCAGCTGTCTAATTTATGTCATGTGACAAATAAAAGATAACAAAAATGTGAGACAAGATGGAAGCCGGCTGGAAAATAGCTACAAGAGAAATATGCTTTTACCTGTAATAGATCCTCCTTTTAGATTAGGAGGCTGCTGAAAAAGTGTTGGCTTTATAGCACTGAAGGTCACCCTACGGTCAGCAGTGGTTCTGTTTGGCGTTTGATGATACACTGTGGAAGATTCAATCCTTGCCCAGTAAACAAAGTAGGATTGGACTACTGATAAACTGTTGTGTTTTAAAAAACAAAAAAAGTATTTGAAGCATGGGTTTAGTTATTCTGTACCATTAATAAATCATCAGAACATTTGGTAAATCAAAGGGAATTTTTAAAAATCTACAAACAGAATTAGTGCAAAAGACATTAAAGGATTAGCCCATAATACTTTTTCAGTTGGAATAACAACAAATAACCAGCTGAAACCACAGCGAAAGGACTGCAAGAAAAGTCACTTAGAGTTAGAGCTAATCAAAACACCATTTGTGAAACCACTCTCTAATTTAATCAGCTTTTAAAAAATTCATTTGACAAAAAATAGCTCCATTTGAAAAACTTTGGTTAAATATACAAACAAGAACAAAGGGAGGGGGCGGGCATTAAATGAGCCTTCTGCTAAATTTTAATTTTGAGTGAATAAGAATGCTGTTCTCTGGGCACTTTGCTGGAAGTAAGTCCCTCTGAATAGCATGAGACCTACTTCTGGATAGACCTACTTAGAACTGCTCCCTAAGATTACTTAATGAATCTGAGCTATATATTTCCACAACACATCCGATGTCCATTTTTGCTGTTATCTTATTGTATGATGCAATATAATTTGTTCAGACTTAATTTTATCCAACTATACCAATATGCACAACTCACAGAAGTTTCATTCTAAATTGCTGAAGGTATGAGAATGTCAGGCCATGGTTGACTGCGTGCTTATCTATTGTTTTACACACCATGGAGCTGCAGCTCACTCTGCCCCTGCTTACTGAGACAGTTGGACCACGAAGAACAACAATCTGAAAAATGTTTCTTGATGCTCCTAATCTATTCCAATAATGAAGGGGAATTATCAAGTTGATGAACTAGCCTTCCTGCTTGTGAGTCTTTTCAGACTTTGGCTTGAAATAATTTGCATTTTGTATCCAAAATAATTTTAATAAACATGCATTTAAAACAAATTGTACCACCGGAAGACTTTATTATTGAAATTTGTTTGAATGATTCTTTTTTAAAACTATTTGTATTGGTTAAAGTTTTCTTCTTACTGTATGTAACCCATTAGTATTTACTCTGTAATCTTCTTGGTTACTGGTTTTTCTGGGTTGAAGTCCTGCCCACCCTTTGTATTTTGATGTAATCTATGTTTTACATTCCAGGCCAGAGATCACCAGTTTCCTTCCCCCCCCCCCCCCCCCCCCCCCCTCTCTCTCTGCAGTCAAGTCACAGCTGATTTATAGTGCTCTTGTATAGTTTTCAAGGCAAGCCATTCAGAGGTGGTTTGCCATTTGTCCGCCTCAGTGTAACAACCTTGGTATTCCTTGAAAGTCTCTCATCTATATATAATCCAGGGCCAGCCCTGCTTAGCGTCTGACATCTGATGAGATCAGGTTAGTTTTGGTTATCCAGGTGAGAGCAAGTTTCCTCCTCTTTGCTTAATTTTGAAAAAAATGCTAATTCAGAACAGCATTAGGGTATCTTAATTAGAAAAGAAACACGGTAATAATTAAGAGTGTCCAAACAAACAAAGCCCCACATAAAAAGGCACTGGCCTCAACACCATCACTGCTCTACAATGCTGGGAAAAACATCACTGTTATTCCCTACTGAGTTAGTTGTTAGTTATTTATATTCAACCAAGAGAATGAAAGTTGCTGGAAAAAACAAAAGTTTGCCAGGAGCAGTCAAGGAAGATGCTACCACCTTTTCCAAATCAGCCTTGTAACTATGGCTGTTGCAAGAAGCAACATCTCATACTGGGGAAAGTGTAGCTGGTTGCACATTGAAATCACTTGTCTTAAGGTACATTTGCACAGCCAAATCTGGAACCGCACTCACCCAACATGAGAATTTTTGGGGGGAATCTTATGTTAATACAATGGCAAAATTCTGAAGATTTTCTTTTGGCTGCATGGCTAACTAGCATTGACATAGACCTCTAGATTCAGCTAATCAGGAACTAATTTCCAAACATGCGAAACTAAGTCAAAGGCCAGAATGTGCAAATAAAAATACTCATAATGAACTTGTGCACATTTATAGGTGTCTCTATACCACATCTCAGTCTCTCAGTGAACAGTGCACAAATCCAGCCAACCACCTTCTCTTGGCTATCCACTAAAAGTCCTCCTCAGAAAGAGATCAAGCCAGAGCTTCTTACAAGAACCGGATGTCTCCAATAGGCTGATCAGGTGCCTTCCACACAAAGGAGAGGTTTCTTTTCAGTGACTTATCAGAGTGGGTTACAGTATCACCATCTTCGAAACAAGCCAGAAGTTTGGAGCCAGGAGGAATGTAAACAAAAGTGCCAGCAATTTGATCGTTCGATACCCTGCGAGCTTGCAGCATGAAGCCCATGAAATCACGTGTGCTTCTCACTGTGACTGAAGGCAAAGAAGAAGTTACACAAGAAATCAACTTTACTGTTTGCAATGTGGAATTTTGCACCTATATTCCAGCATAGAAAACATGGCTAGTACTGAATTGCTTTTTATTTTTATATTTTAAAAATTATATGATCTTAGCATTTGTATTAAGCAAGGGACATCATTAGGATGAGTATGGAGGTGATTAATATCTCTCTGGGTTCTTACCAAACTAGACAACATGGCAAGAGATCCATGATCAACTCCTCCTGCATTTTGTAAAAGTTAAAAAGCACATGGAAGTCAAGAGCCTTTATAGAATCAAGTGTTGTTAAACATTAAAATATGAAAAGTCTTCCCTAACATTCAGGGAATGTGTCTGTTTATCTGATGAGAGCTTTGGTGTTGGCAGGGGAGGGTATGGTTAGAAATCATAATAATGTTAACATGTATATGCTTTGATTTAGAGGTTGAATCATTTTCACATGCCTTTTTCTAATAATACATATGACAACCCTGCAAGGTCAATCAGTATTGTCATGTCCAGATTACAGATGTGAAATTGAGGCTGAGATAGTAGCTTTTTAAACAACCTGCTACCAGTTTCATGGCAGATACACAATATTTCAACCAGAGACTTCCTGGTACCCTTCTCTCATGTTAATTAACTTTTCACAACCAATCAGGAGTCCACAAATATGGCTGCCTGGCAACCAGTGGAAAACAGAAATTAATTATGGTGGCCAGCAGGGAAAACCTCCAATATATGACATCAAATAACAACTTTTTTTTTCAAAAAGCCACCAGCAGTCAAGGAAGACTGGACGTTCCTCTTACAAAATGGTGGCAGAACATAGCTCCAGTATCATCATGGTTTACAGAGAAGGGGCAGCTGTAAACTCCCTACTCACTGTTCCCTAATATCCCCCTGTAACACTTAGACTTTGTTGGGCAGGAAGCAAAAGAGGTGATCTTTGGTTGGCCAACTAAATGTGTTCAGGGGTTCCCAATCTTTTTGGGCCAGTGGACACATTTGAAGTTCTGACACAGCATGGTGGGTGCAGCAAAAAATGTATGTACAAAATGGCTGCTGCAGGAGGTAGAACAAAGCACAAAATAATTGTCACAGCTTAACTTCACATTGCAGATTCTTGTGTTGTGGAAGCAGCCATATTAATCTACACAGCCAATCAAATCTCCAATAGTAGATCAGAAGCCTTGCTGGGCAAAAGCCATACCTGGTCCCACCTACTTCCTAAAAACATTTGTCAGGCACCAGAAAAGGTGTCAGCGGGCACCATAGTGCCACAGTCACCACACTGGGATTTTATTCAACTCTGTGGTCATTGTTTTTCCTTATGACCTGCAGTTTTGACATTAAAAATCATTAATTGATTAAAGCGTAGCAAAATGCACAAAATCCTTTGGCCCCTGTAGGAATGCAGATCTTGTCTCATTCTTAAACCCTATAACAAACAGGGCCCCTAATAGTGCCACTGAGCCTGATTCTACGTGTACTCCATTGGCTTACAGGAGTGCAGCTGTGCTTAGGCTATCACTGGACTAGTCTTTTGCTCCTGTGAGATGGGTATTGATTGCTATAGGAGACAGAAGATACTGATGGTCCTTGAGGAGGAGGCTTATTGACTCTTATGGGATTACGCCCACAAGTACAAGCACTCTAGAACTACCATGCTCCTTGCATATGCAAATGTTTCCTTCTTAGTACTTATAGCCTTGCAACATCACTTTGCAAGTGCCCATCATTGTGAGGAATAGCTCACACAAGCATCTGGAAAGCTGATCCAATCATTTCAATTAATGGTGCAAAGTTCCTCTTGCTGTTACATCCGCCTACCACCTTTTATGCCTCCTTCTATTCAATTTGCTCTGTCTGGCTGTTGGGAAGCAAGTGGAACTTTGGCAAATGCAGCCGGCCCACAACAGCAGAAAGCATATAAGAAACTCACCTCAATATGGTGAGCAGAAAGCATTAAACACACACACATATGCCCTTGCAGTAAACCTAGAGAAGCTTCCGTGAATAATGCAGATAGCTGCTGCTCCTTACCTGGTATTTTGTCACCTGGAAAGAAGACAGACATATTGGTGTGAAGGGTAATATAATTATTGTGTGGATTCTGAAGATGAGCTCTGATGTGTTTGGGTCTCATGTCAGTACATGCTGAAAGGCTGGCACCATGGGAGAATGCAGCAGTGTAAGAAACCAAGCACAGGACTGTAAATGCCCATACAACAAAAAGGGCCTGGGCCTTCACCTCATCTTCTGCCTATCAGGAAAAAAAGGCATTAGACTGAAATCACAGTAGCCACCTCTATGAAAATGCAGCCAGTGTGAAGTTATGCTAGTGACACTTCTGAATTCCAGACTTAGTTGAAGCTGGGGCCTTTAAAAACTTTGGACTGCTAAAAAGGATGTTTAGTCATCTATGGAGCTCTGCCCTGGTTAAACCACAAAATAAAACATCTTGAAAACAAAGCCGGCTTTGACTTATTCTGGAGTGTTTAAAAAAGCAATCCTGGCAGGGTTGTGACCTGAACTGGCCTGCCAATACACTTTTGGCTCGTGGCAGCCCAGCAGTGCCTGCGCTCCTCAGCACTATGGCTATGCTGCAGGAAGTGAGCTGGCAACAGAGAAGCAAAACACACAGGATCTTTTTCAATCAATGTTTGTCACATTTTTGTGCACACAATACTAGCAGTGCTGGAGTATCAGTTGCAGGGAATTCCATCTTTTTTTCTGAGCATCCAAACTATGACATTGAATTGTTGGAAGAGAAGGTAGCACAACCATTGGAGAAGTCAAATGTCACATTTCTAAATATTGTCTGGTGCTTCTGACAACATTGCCAAGCAGTAATATAAAACCTACTCCCAACTATGCTGGTGCTGGTTTGGTATTAAAAAAGAAAACATCTTACATGCATCTTTAACGGTTCAGCATTCACTACTATTCACTACTCAAACCATTTAAATCTAGTATTGTGTTATGTCACCATTTTGTAATCCTTTTAAAACTTTTTTCCCCTTACGCACTGTTACTCACCATCACATATATGCTTTACTGTTGCCTCCAAATCGTCTCCTTTGAATGCCACTAAATATGAAGATAACTTTAAGCAGAGAACATATAGGTAAAGAATTGGTTTTGTAGAGCCTTATTGCCCAAATTATTTATGCACTGACAAGAACAGGCAATGTGAGGTAGTCACCTCTTCAACTTACCTAAGGGTTCTAATAATGGAGACATCTACCTGACAAGATAACCCTTGCTAGAAATAGCTTCCCCTGGAAGATAACTGCTTTGCTAATAAGCTGTCTTACTTCTGATATGCATTATGATGTCTCCTGAATTTTTCAGTTTTGTCTGAGCTTGTACAATCTCTACCCTGTCCTAAATAGCCTAGGCTAGCCCAATGTCACTAGACATCATAAGCTAAGCAGGGCCAGCCCCAGTCAATATTTGGATGGGAGACCACAAAGTGGTTACCCTGAGGCAGGCAATGGCCAGTCATCTCTGGATGTCGCTTGCCTTGTTATCCCTATGGGGTTGTCACAGGTTGGCTGCAACTTGATAGCAAAAAAAATTACCAACTTTCCTTAACTATCAGACATCAGAGGTACATTTGAAGTTTCAGTCTGTGACACTGCCAGTCACTTACCTTGGGACACATGTTCTCTCTGGCTCCCAACAATTTTCTCCTTCAGCCTGTCAAGCAAACATCCTTTAAAGCAAAAAATTCTTTGCTTTCTCCACAAATGGGGAACGCAACAGCTGTTACTGCTAATACTTAATACCTACAGGAACTCTGTCAGTGCTCAAATCCAGTTTTAATCATGTTAGTTTTCTTCACAGTCTACTCATCCTCTTCAAGAAAAGACAAAAAACTACCAAGTGGTTGTGTAATGAAAATTCAATGTGTGTTACGATGTTATCCATATTTATACTTGAAAGTAAAACGACTGAAACGAATGGCACTTACTAAGTGAACACAAGATTGAAGCTATAAAAAGGAAAGGAAAAAAGAGAGATTCATCCAGGATTTGTATTAGGGAAGAGAAGGTAGGCGTGGGCCTCCCCCATCCTTTGTATTCGTACAGCAAAGAAAGAGGATCTTTCTTTGGCACACTGTGGAGCTAGTTGTACATCATTCTACATAAGTAACTACAGTAGAAGAAGAAAAAAAGGAAGGAGAAAACATCTAAACAAATTCAGACCCCTCAATATTAAAATAAATGTAAATATAAATCTTGAATTCTTAATAATGGAAAGGGGGAAGTTACCACCTGATCTGTCTTATTCCTATTCTGGATTACATCAGTGACTCTAGCAGAAAATCCCATTCTTAGTGTGAAGAAAGACTGCAAGTATTAACTGAACTGTTTCGATCACTGGAGCATGAACTGTATAAAGGGTTGTTGTTTTTTGCCATATTCCTTCACTACAGTCTCACTAAAGTAGATTGAATACCAAGAACAAAGTATAAAAACAATCTTCCTTAAGTTACAAACAGTTATTTTAAAATACAAACATGAATGCTTCAAAAATCCAGTGAAGGCTGTTCTATTTATCTGTTCCCTTTATGCTCAAATCTGGTCCAAGCAAAATAAAAATAGAAAGGAGTGTTGTTGATTTTCAAAGGTAATTAGAGACAGATTTTTCTGGGTGCCCTCTTGAGGGTTAACCTCTCACACTCACTTTTGCCCTTTCTCTTAGTAGAGCAGAATCAAAGGATGATGGCAAACCAAACCCTGCCAACTGGTATTCATGAAAATCCGTGGTGCCAGAATTCTATATGAAGATACTGTACTTTCATCTTCATCACTGACATTTTTCTATCTATGGCGAAATTTGTCAGTTTGGCCATTTTAAAACAGTTGCTCTACATCAGCAGCTCATCTGGCTGTTAGCAACTCAAATCAAAGGATACCCAGAATTCAACGAAATATTAAGGAAGGGTTGTTTCAATTATTTTGACTTTGATCTGTTAAACTTCATCTTTATCTAGAAACCACAACACATTGGGAAATCTGAAGACTAATACCATAAATGCAGAGGTTTATTTATTTGAATAATTTTTCTCTGAAGTTTTCTGCAAGTTTGGCTTTTGCTTCCTCTATGTATAAAGGCCAGTAATGAAGATAGTTCTCAGTCTATGGATACAGTTATTAAATCCATTTGACTTCTCCTTCTACTGAACAAAACTATAAAGAATTTTTTTTAAAGCCATTATCAGCCCAATTCCTAAGCCCCTTAGCCATTCCAACACAGGACTCATACATTGGGACTGGATAAAAATCAATTCTTCTATGAACATCCAGATCTAAAGCATCAGATGACTCCCAACCCCACCCCCGTCATCCTACAGGGTTGCATTTTTCATTTCGTGCATTGCAGTTGGGAATGTGAAATCTCACCTCCTGTCTTGGGTATAGATGGCTGGGTGTGTGGGTGCCAGGTTTGGAGCAAGGCTCTCGTCTAAAGCTGTAATTGCTAAGAGGAGTAAACAAATGTAGAATGAGAGTAAAATAGAAGCCTGTGTTTAGAATATATTTCCTCAAATAACAGATTTTGGGAAACAAAACAGACTAGCTTTTTCCAAAAGCCATTTTAGGAAATGAAGGGCTCCAGCAACCCTGTTAAACACATACCTTCTCCAAAACAAATAAAAAATGGAACTGTGAACTTGGAGGCACATGTACTTTCTATTAAAAAAACACTCATATATATATATATATATATTTTGACACGTGAGATGGATCACTGCTGGATTCACACAATTATGTCATGATCATTCATGCACAGCTGAAAAGTATGTGCTGTTCTTAAAGCCCAAAGAATAAGCTGGACAATATACTCCATGCTAATGGGGTTGTGCAACCCTATAAGCACTGCATTAATGTACTCTTCTGCAGCTTCCCTAAAACTGTTCAAATGCGAGGGGGGGGGAATCTCTTTGAAACTTAATAGTTACTTCAAAGAAGAAATGTGTATTTTTCAAATAAACTCTTTAATTTTGTTTTAATTCATAAGTGCATTTATTTAATTTATTTAATTAAATTTGATATACCGCTCCTCCCTTTAAAGTTCAGGGAGGCTCTAAAAAAACCAACTAAATAAAACCAACTAAACTTTAAAATATTCCAATTACCAATGTTCCAAGATAGCAAAAAAGTTCAACCAATCCTGCGAGGGTTAACTGTGGACTCAATACAACAAGGTGAGGGGGAGACCAGATGATACCATTGCCACCTCCAACCATCCACCTGGTGCAACAATTCCATCTTACAGGTCCTGCAGAATTGCATAAGACCCCACAGGGCCCCAGACTCACTAGACAGTGTTCCTCCAGACTGGGGCCAGGGTTCAAAAAGCCCTGGCTCTGGTTGAGGCTGGCCAAACTACTCTAGGGTCAGGGACTGCCAGATCACTGTTCAAATATCAAAGCACTCTTTGGTGAATGTGCCAGGAGAGACGGCCCAGCAGGTATGCTGGCTAAATCATTAAGGGCTTTGTATGTAAGTGATTTGGCCCACATTCCTGCTGGGCCAAGCACTGGTTGAGCACTGCTGGGCTGAGCATTGGCAGAGCACTGGTTGAATGAGTGCCTGCCACAGGGTCCCTTTCAGGACCCTTGTTGCTGCATTCCAGATCAGCTGGACCCTCCAGGGCAGGTTCAAGGGCAACCCTGCATAGAGCAAATAGCAGACTAATCTGGAAGTGACTGTTGCGTGGATCACTGTGGCAAGGTCAGGTTGAGAAAGGTACAGTGCCAGCTGCTTCACCTGGCATAAATGGAGAAATGCTGGATGAGCTGGTGTTCCACCTGGGCCTCCATAGTTCCAGAGGCATCCAGGAGCACACCCAGACAGTTGATGGTTGACACAACCTTAGCTGGACTCCGTCCAGGACTGACAACAGGACCTCCATTTTCACTGGATTCAACTCCAGTCGGCTCTTTCATACATCCGACCATGGCCTCCAAACAAGTGTCCAAAACCTCTGGGCAGCTCCTGGATATTTTTTATCAACAGATATATCTGGGTATCCTCAGCGTATTGATGACATCCCATTCCAAACTTCTGGATTAAACCAGCGAAGGGTCACATAATGTTAAACAATATTGGTGACAGACTCACTCCTTACTGGACTCCGTGCGCGGGCAAGTGGCAGGCAGAGGTTCTCTTGCCAATTGTGACCCTCTGCCCCGGCCTTGGAGAAATGAACACAGCCACTGCAAGGCTGTCCTTTGAATTCCAATGCTGGCAAGGCGGTTGGCCAGAATGTCATAATCAAGCAAGTCAAATGCAGCTAGCAAAATCGAGCAAAATCAGCAGCACCAACAAGCCTCGGTCCAGGTGCCCCTGAAGGTCATCTGTTAGGCCGATCAGAGCCATTTGCACCCATTGTCCAGCGTGGACGCTGAACCTGGAAAGGACCTAGGGCCAATGCCTCATCCAGAAACCTCTGGAGCTGCTCTGCAACCACTCTCTCAATTACCTTGCCCAGCAACAGAAGATTTACCACTGAGTGGTAAAGGATCTCAAGGATCCATCAATGTTTTTTTCAAGAGGGATCTATATAACATTTACTGACGTCTTTACAGTATACTCTGTTTCCTCAGGATAATGTACTAGCCATGAAATGGACCATTTTTTGGCACAAGTGATTGAAAGGAAAAGGATAAAATCAGTTAATACTTCTGCAAGTTGAATAACCCCCAGCCCAACCACAACAACCCAACACAGCCTGTGTGTATTCTGTTACGGCAAAACTATCCCAACTCCATCGCCAAGTTGTTCTAGAAAACGTAAGGTCAGCCGTTTCTGCGACCAAAGTTAGGCGCCTCACGCTCGGGCAGGAGTTCTGCCCGGTGTGGAAGCTGGAAAATATGGCGAGGTCAGATTTGCAGGGCAGGCTCCTCAGCGACGGAGTCGCCTCTAAGCCCTCCAGCGCCTCCGCGGTGTCCTCACGGGATTAGGCCAGCCAGGCGAAGCGAAGCCAGAGTTCTCGGCTTGACGCTGCCCTCCCACCCCTGGAGGTGGGAGGATTGCAGTGTGGCGAACTCTGGCGACTCGCAGGCTTAATGCAATTACACACCGTGGAGTGGGGCAGAGATCGGAAGACAAGCGTCTTCCCAGCTGCCACGGTTAGCGCAGCATGGCCAAGAAGACCACATCTTCCCTCTAACAACAACCCTTTAAAGGGTTGTTGTTGTTTAGAAAGCGGCTTGATAGCGCCGCCCTGGGAAGGAAGAGATTTAGTCACGCTAAGCTGCTTTCGCGTGGCGTAGCTGTGGGCGCTATGTAGGACCGGGCGTCTGGGGGAGCCTTTTTTGGCACCCCCAGGCCGTCATAAATGTGCCGTGCGGAAGCGGCCTAATATTAAAAAACCCTGAAAAGCCTAGGCATCATTGATAAGCTGCTGAATTTTATATCAAACGTCACACCCTTCACTCTGCAGATGGGGAGGAGGGGAGGGTTGCTGGGATTTGAAGTACTGGAACAAAGTTCCTCATTTGTGGTGGATATTCGATCCAATCTGTTAGTTCTTGTTTGTGTCACTGATACCACCATACCCTTTTAAAATATTTTTGAGGTAAGTTGTTAAAACCCTAACTTTTTTTACTTACCTAGACAATCACACAAACTGGAAAGCTGACTTTGACACATTGGCAACTTAACCAGTTTTACTGTGGCATGATTTTCTGACCAGAAACTGTCTGTGTTAGTACAGGATGACGTTTAACATTAGTTTTACAGCACAGAGATCAAATTATTTTTCCACTTTTATTTAATTCCACTCTGTAACATAAGGTATTCCAAACAATTCATCCGAAAATGTTCGACTTTGTTAATATACATACTAAAAAACTGTCCAGTCTTCCATACAGAGTCAGCAGCTTTACAGCAGAATGCAACAAATATCACTACGAATCATCAACAACAAATAAAACTAGGTTAAGAAACAAAAGTCGCAATCCAAGACCTTCTGGCATATTCACATTCTCCTCTTCTGTGTACTTATATACAAAACTGTAAAAAAAAGAGAGAGGCAAATGGTAAAGATGTTTTACAGACACCTGGCAGGATGTGACAGATAAGAAATGGTTGTAACAGGCAGTATCTCACATACTATTCAACATTATTCCTAGAGTTATTTTTGTAGGTTTATAATCACATTAGGGTTAGTAAATGAAAAATCTCAGCAGTAAGCCTGACTCACTTAAGACATGGTCCAGTAATAGTTAAGGACTGTTAAGCCTACTGACTACAGGGCAAGAAGTTCAACCACATACATAACTTTCTCAATGGAAACACTAGAACCAGCTAGATCATGGACACAGTGTATTGCTCCTCTCTCATTTTACATGTACAAGTTTGATCATTCTTAAATATATACCATTGTTCAAAGAATGGAGTACTTTAAAAAAAACCTGCAACAACATGAGAAATCCTACTGGAAGAGCTACTTTCAATTCCTGCACCATGAAGTGCTTAAACAAGCAAACAGTTTCCCCAGCCCACTTTCCCCAGTAATTCTTTCCTGCTATCATCGCTAAATAAACAAACAAGCAAACATAAATAAATAAATAAATAAAAGTTTACTGTGCAAAATTCTGCCTTCCTTCCCACCTTCCAGTTCCTTTCCTCTGTGGAAAAAACTGGATGCCAAATTAAGGAACAATCTTGAAAAACTAGTAGAAAATGTAAGCTGACACAAAAATTAGGCAGAGTAGAAGGGAGTCACGAGAACCCAGGGCTTAGCTGTATCATTTGTTCTCCACATCTAGGACTGAGCATAGTTACCATTGTTTCCTCTGATAAATGCATCCCCATATTTATTCTTCAGTTGCCCATTTACATATTCTTCAGTTTGTTCCAAAGCTATGTTCATATACCCATCCAGGCAAGCCAGAACACCTAGTAAATACAAATGCCACAAAACAGCTCAGATTTCAGAACTATAGTTTTCCTAATGAAACATGGTATTGAATGCAAGTTAGGGAAAATGAATGAACAAACTGAAACACACAGTTGGTGAGAATGTGGGATAGGTATGGGACTACTGCCACCACACTGTCATCCACACAGTGACATGATCAAGTCACCATCTATCCATCGTTTGGTATATGAAATAGATCATCACTGCAGCAAAGCCCTGTCACAAGATCAGTAGTTTCTCTTCCAAAAGCTGCAAAATGCCATTCTTTCATTGATAGACTCTGGTGAGACTTACTATTCTGAGGTAAATAGTCATGAATTTAAAAGACAGAGGAACACTAAGCTTAATAGAATGAGAAGAAGCAGCCCTGCACCCAAAGGTAAGTCTTTTGTCTCTGTCATACATGCACAGATAAATTCATAGTCTGCAGACCCAGCCTGTCAAACCTTTATTCCAGCTATGAAGTTATTAAAAACCCTACTTATTCAAGAACCATTTTTTCAGTTCCACAGTATGAATCACAGGTGCCCTGTTTAAATATAGAATGCAAGTAGACAGCTGACTTGGATTAAGGAAAAATAAATGTTATG
Source organism: Sphaerodactylus townsendi (assembly GCF_021028975.2). Lineage (NCBI taxonomy): Eukaryota > Metazoa > Chordata > Lepidosauria > Squamata > Sphaerodactylidae > Sphaerodactylus > Sphaerodactylus townsendi. The sequence goes on from NC_059434.1 coordinate 48,730,133, forward strand.
TTAGATTTATTATGGTTATTAATATTAATATTGCTATGAATCATAAATGATCTAAAAGGCACATCACCACATTTACTTTAAAGCAAATTCAGCTGATTTCAAAGCAACTTAATTTTAGGAAAGTGTGCTTAAAATCAAGTATTGGTCTTTAAACCTTAAAAAATGTAATACTTAAAAACACAACCATATTCTCAAAGTTCCCAACTGTTTTACCAGTATAAAACTGATGTTATATGAAATCATACTGTGCTGTTATGACGGCATCATTGACAGATATGCTGATATGCATGTTAAGTACTTAATGTAAGGTTTTAATTTGAAATAACTTCAGTTACAAACAAAAGCATCAAATGAATGAATTACTCTACAAGTTTAAGCACAGATTTTAACAGGACAAAATTCTGAATGATCTTTATGAACTGAAATATATCAAATGTTTAGAAAAGTAGGTTAGGAGGACTTACCTCGATAATCAACTCCAGAATTTAACTTCACAACAACTGGTCTCCCTATTATTTGTTTCAAAAAATCACTGGGGGTTTGTTTCCGTAGACTCATTTTGATGGACTGCGAAGCTACATACAGGAGAAAAATAGGAAAACGGCTTAAAAGCAGAACTCAAAACAGATCACCAAATGCTCAGCAAATAGTAGCAGTGTGGTGGTTCTTAAAAGCATTCACTAGAGAAAAAAATATCAAACAGCAGAATAAAAGAAAAATTTTACAGTATAATCACTGCACAAAACTATCCTCTAAAGTTTAAACCACACAAGGTTTGATATCCTTAACAATAAGCTTTGTCTATGATCATCTAAGGCATCTGTTCACCATACATCACAACCTCAAAATATCTAAAGTAGTCAAGTATGGCTTTTCTTTTCCATATGACTTAAAAAAAACGTCAAAGCACTGTGGAATCCATGTTGTTTCTAACATTCTGGATATGAATTATATATAAACAGCTAATCTAAGAAACACACCCACAGACACACTCATCCCACACCCACAGGTTTTCAGACTTCTACTGAGTATTGGCTAAATTAATGAAGTTGAATGGGAAGAAATGCACCACACACAGATTAAATACATTATATATACATATAACCTGAATCAGGCCTTCCAGTATTTGGTGAAAGCACTTCAATGTAACTTTACCACCATTCCAGGGGGAGAGGGGGGCAGGTAATTGTTTGGATAAAGTGGTCTCCCAGAAGATGTATTTCCTCCAATATCACAATAAGTGTGATCTATTATTATACCCCTGCATACATAAAACCCTCTAAATCTGCATTACTTTTAAGTCTCATTTCTAGTTTAAGGCTATCAGTCAAACTACATGCACCAACGTACTTATTTCTTCTACAGGAGAAAATAATGCCGATATTGCAAACACACCGCAAATACCTTCAGGGTCTTTAGGAAACGTGGATAGAATGATTTAGTGTGCTTGGGAACAAGGGTGTTCTGATAACCAGCGCGCGAACCGCCCTCCAACGCTACACTCGCTCCCCTTGCCCGCCTGCAGGTACTCACCCGCGCGCTCTCGGCTCACGTTCGTTAGCCTTCCGGGAGATTTTTCCGATCAAGGGATGATGGGCTGCTTTCCGGACCAATCAGCGTTTTCTGGCTTCAGCAGCCGCTACGGGTCCCGGATTTGGCCAAAATGTGAGCAATTATTCGACGGGGGGAGGGACGGAAGAGAGGAAAGGGTTCCTTAACACTTCTAGGATTTGTAGCTTCCCCGCCCCCCCAGGGAATAGATTCCCGATGGGCTGCAGTATAGTGTTAGTCTATAGAACCAAAAATAAAAAGGACCCCCGGTGGGACAGTAAACACTTTGTGTCGTGACATCTGCTTCAGTAAATCTAGAAAAAAAAAAACCCCTTCATCAGGAGCGTGAAGGCTGAGGACCACGCCGCGTGCCTCTGGCAGCAAGCTTTGGGGCACAACACACTTAAAAGACTCCTATTGCAATTCACTAGAAGTCTGTGGTCACAGCAAAAGGGGATAAGAAATTTTAAAAAGCAGTTTATTTACTTAAACGTATTACACCAAAGAGGAACAAAGGGGTTTTGTTTTCAAATCTATAAGTTTCTCAGAATGTTACAAAACATTTTATTGCCCTAATAATATTATTAGAAAAATGCAATGATATTGTATGCTCCCCAAAATTGTTTCCAGGCTGTCGGGAAATAAAGTTGCAATTAGACTTTGGAAGACTTATGTCTACTCTCAAATGAAGGCTGACGGTCAACAGTCACATATTCTCAAATCTCCATTAAATTTTATCTCAGTTAAAAAACAACAACCTTCCTCAAAACTGTCTAGGGAATCTTCACTTCTTTTTCATCATAAACAAAGGAGGATAGGAATTGATTCTCCAAAGCTGGGGTCACCAAACTTTTTGAGGCTGGGCACTTTGGGGACTTTGACATAGGGTGATGAGGATGGGAAAAATGCAAAATGGCTGCCACAGGAGGCGGAGGCAGCCACAAAATGGCAGGGAGTAAGATTATACATAACTTCAATAGTAATTCTTCCAGCATTTCAGGCAGAAGCCTTGTTTCAGGCAGATGTCTTTTAATCTGTACTGTCAATCAGATCTCCAGTGACCAATCAGAAGCTCTGACAGGCAAAAGGCCTAGCTAGTTCCATCCATTTTCTAAAAACACTTAGGGCGTTTCTGCACAGCCAATTACAGCGTTGGGCCATCGGTGTTATTGGCAACTCTGCAGCAATGGAGTGTTCGCATGGGCGGGCGCTTCTGGTAGGACATATGTAGCGACTATTGGCTGGAATCCCATGGCGCATCATTAGCGCCCCAGATCAGTGGTGGCGACTTTATACTCCAGATGCCAGGATTATATCGCATCGAACCCCGCCAGCATGTTCAATTGGCCATGCCGAAGGGGCTTGATGGAATTGTAAACTATACATCTGAGTGCCAAAGGTTCACTTTGCATCAGGGCCTCCTAGACTCACTACTAGGACAGGCAGGTTCCTCCAGACTGGGGCCAGCTTTTTTGGCCCGTGCAGAAACAGCCTTATAGTTGAAAATATTGTTGAAGCCAGGAAAGGTTTCAGCGGATGCCATAGTTCTCATGGATACCACACTGGGGCTCTCTGGTCCAGAGTATGGTACAGTAGACTCAATCTCTCTTTGGGGCCATTTTCAAATCAGCTGATTGGCAAGTTACATTTTGTGTTGTTCTGTAAGCTGGGGTCGGGTTCCCAGGAGACAAGTAGCATACAAATGCTGTACAGCAAGCAAAGCAGATGTGAGATGAACAGTTGCTTTGCCACACACTGGGATATAAGACAATAAACTGCATATGAATTAATGCACATCCAAAATGAAGCATTGTATGCATTAGACAACACAGTCTATTCCTGCAATGTCTAGGCCAATTCTGGATGTGTTGCCAAGCCATCATGTCTCATATTTTATATGGATACTCAAAGATGCTTCGCATATAAAATATGTGACAGCTCATGAATTGAGTGGCCATCTGACTTTTTGACAAATGTCATGAAAGGAGAGATTAGGGGAAGGAAGTACTTAATTGTCACTGACTGAAAGTATTTCATGCATTGGCTGAAAGTATTTCTTGTTAGCATGCTATTTCCATTAATTTAAAAAAACTCCTTTGCCAAGCAAAGCAAGAAGTTTCGGGATGATTGTAGTAGTTCTCCCCAGAAAAATGATGTCAACAAGAGGAAGGGGTAGACGCTCTAAAATGGCAATAGCAATTTCATTTCTGGCCATAAGAGGAAGCAGCGATATTCACAAGGGTTTCACATGGGATTGATTTTCACACACAAGTCTTCTGTACAAACCGCTCTGCAGTGTTTTTGCCCCATGCTTACTAATTTCAATGGAACAAGCATGAGACATTTTAAAATGTCCCCCCCACAAACACATGCATACTTCCTGTCTGATAGTTCCCACTAATTTCAGTGACTGACGGTGCTATTCTAAGCAGCGTTACACCCTTCTAGACACTAATTTAGGTCAATAAATTTAGAAGACAGTAATTCTGTTTAGGACTGTGCTGACGTTCTTTAATGTGTGTTTAAGATTGCAGTGTAAGATCATGGATGGGTATTTGGAGGGTAGGAGAGTTCTGATGATCTGCTGTGGTATATTTGGTACCTTCTAGCCATACTGCACAGTCCCTTCTTTTTACAGGAAGTACATTCTAAATTTCTGGTTTTCATTAAATCTGTGGAGTCATGACTAATGCTTGTGCAACAGGGAGATGTGTATCATATCCAGCTGCTTCAGGCAGTGACAGAAGAACTCAAACCTACTGAATTTCTTTTTATTGGGCAGCATTCAGTAACTGTAAAGATGAAACATAATTCCAGGGCAACCTAACTTGGAGCAGACTTGAGATCTCTACATTAGCCAGTGAACAGGTAGACAATGAACAGAGCAGGACCTAATGTGTTTTGATAAGCTGATGTGATTTAAGCATTCCTTTACAGTCTTAGTTTAGGACAGTTTTGCATTTCATTTTCATGAAAAAATAAAACGGAATTTTTACCCATGGGAAACATTTTCTCTAAATAGATCTTGGGGAGGGGGCAGTAAATACTACTTTCAAATACACTCACTGTTTTATTTTCTCACTCTCTGGAAGAGCAATGGGGCCTGTGGAAGAGGTTGTGTTAATGTCCTAACAACAAGTTGTGCTGCATTTAATATGAAAACCACTGACACATTCTATTTCTACAACAGAATACTCTTGCTTTATTGCCTGGGTAGTGCTTAACATGAATCTGAGGCATCACCAGACATATCAGATTTTGATAAGGACTTTGATCCATATCAAAAGAGTTTCTTGAACTATAGGAGATGTTCAGTTAGAGGCGTCACGGGAAACACAATGTCTTCTTCCCCACGTGTTCTTCGAGGTCTGTAATCTTCTGCATCCATTCAGCTTTTCATTTATAAAGCTGGAATTTTTTTTTATTAAACACTATTTGGTGTTATTTGTGATAGTGCTTTCAGTGCTGACATTTGTAAATAACAGAGATCCTTTCATAATACTGTGCTGTGGTTGAATGTTTAATGTTGGAAAGGGCAAGGGAATATCATGTACTGAGCAGTAGTTTCACTCAGCAAGAGTCCTCCCAACATCTACACTAAAATTTACTGGAGGGAATTCTGGCACAGTTCAAGTCAATGGAAACGCTTCTGTTATTTCCTGGGTAGTTCACCGTAGCTCACTGTCTTGCCTCCTGTTTCCCTATTACAGTTTAATACTTTATATATAAGCTTTCTTTGCTTTTCTGAAAAATAAACAGAACTCTCTGGTGTTATCTGGGTAAAAATTAGGATACTGGAGCTCTGACTAAATTTCAAGAATCATCTAGCCACCCAGTGTATGTAGATAGATCCAATTCTCATTTAAAGCTATTGAGTGTATTTGTTTCACTGTAGCTGCCTTATCATTAAAAAGATGTGTTCAAAATCAGCATTGGGAGTGCAAAATGTAAAACCTAATGAACACTTGGACAGCCAACTTAGTGTAGTGGTTAAGTTAAGCTAGACTAGGTCAGGGGTCTGCAACCTTTTACGCTCGAAGAGCCGTTTGGACCCATTTTCCACGGAAAAGAAAACACATAGAGCCGCAAATACTTTTTGACATTTAAAATGAAGATAACACTGTGTATTTTGGTTTTTTTACCTTTAGCTTTGTATAAAAAAGTTATAGTGTGTTGCTTATCAAATCCATGAAGTGCTACAGAGAAAAATATATTTTATTTATGTAAAGAACAAATTTTGGTTAATATTTTGAACCTTTAAAAAATAACAAAAAAACATGCCAAATTCCCTTCCTCTCCCAAAATGGTAGAGAGACGCCCCCCCCCCCACACACACAATAACACATGGATCCCAGTTTTCGCAAGAAGGCTGCTCTTGCCCCTGCCCTGTCTCTTTGTTCATGGTGTTTGGCTCAAGTCGACAGGTAAAGCGGGCGGCTTCTGGCAGCCCCTTCCATCCATGGCAGAGCTTGAAGAGTTCCCCAGCTCCAAGCCAATGGCGGAAAAGGTTGTGCAGGAAGCTGCCGGGCTGCCTCCATCGCAAGCGGGCTAAACGCCCACCAGGAGCAGCTCTCGGGGACAGGGGAGACTCCAGCAACCAGGCCACCTCCCTCCCTCCCAAACAACAGCCGTGGATGCCCCCCCCACACACACAGATCCAGCCATAAGAAGGCTGCCTTGGCGCTCGCTTCAGCTGCTTCCAGCTGCTCTGGGGGGTGTTTGGCCATTGCTCAACAGGTGGGAGGCAGGCTTCTGCAGCTCCTTCCTTTTCCATCCATGGCAGAGCTAAGAGTTCCCCAGCCTGAAGCGCCATGGCGGGAAAGAGGCTGCAGAAGCCGCCGCTGCCCATCGAAAGCAAGCCAAACGCCTTCAGGAGCAGCCGGGGACATGGGGCAGGGAGACCAGCACCCAGGCCACCCTCCCCTCCCAAACAGTGGATGCCTCCCCTCTCCATTAATGCGTGATCCAGCCAAGAAGGCTGTTCTTGCTCATCTTCTTAAAGTTGCTCTGAAGGGCTAAGCTTAGCTTGCTCGACGGGCAGCGGCAGCTTCTGCAGCCCTCCTTCCATCCATGGCAGAGCTAAGAGTTCTCCAGCTCTGCCATGGCGGGAAAGAGGCTGCAGAAGCCGCCGCTGCCCATCGAGCAAGCCAAATGCCCACCAGAGCAGCCGGGGACAGGGCAGGGAGACCGGCGCCCAGGCCACCCCCTCCCTCCCTCCCAAACAGCTGACAGATACCCACTCACCCCCCCCCATCCCGTGCACAATTGCAGCCATGAAGGCTGCCTTGCACTTGCCTTGCCCCCGGCTGCTCTGGTGGGCGTTTGGCTTGCTCCACGGGTGGTGGCAGCTTCTGCAGCCCTCCTTCCCTCCATGGCAGAGCTGAGAGGCCCCAGCTCTGCCATGGCGGGAAAAAGGCTGCAGAAGCAGCCGCCGCCCGTCGAGCAAGCCAAACGCCCACCAGAGCAGCCGGGGACAGGGCAGGGAGACCGGCGCCCAGGCCACCCCCTCCCTCCCTCCTGCAGAGGGGCTGGGAGCCGCACCCCAAGCTCGAAAGAGCCGTTTGCGGCTCGGGAGCCGCGGGTTCCTGACCCCTGGACTAGGTTAAGTTGTTAGAGGAGGAAACCCAGATTCAAATCCCCATTTGTGGCATGGAACCTTGCTGGATTATCTTGGGCCTGTCATATACTCTCAACCTTGACCCTAGCTAGCTAGCCAGATGGATGGATGGATGGATGGATGGATGGATGGATGGATGGATGGATGGATGGATGGATGGATGGATGGATGGATGGATGGATGGATATTTCATTTATACCCCGCTCTTTTCTGGAAGACTCAATACCAGAGTCATGATATGGAAGAAGGCAATGACAAATTATCTCCCAATGTCTCTTGCCTTAAAAACCCTATGGGTTCAATATCAGTCAGCTGTGACTTGATAGCAAAAAATATACGGATGTAGTATAAGAGACTGAGCAACAAAGTAGGTAGTCTCTGGTCTGAATCTTGCATTTGCTATAGATTTACTAGGTGGTCTTAGTGACCTGCCTCATTCTCACACATCCAACCCCCATCTGCAACACTGGATGACAACACCCCAACAACTTTTCACCAACTTTTTTCCAGAGGTAAAAGACAATGTACGAGAGGTACTTTGTGCATGCAAAAGTATTATACAAATGCCATATATCACCATTATTAAAACAAATGGTTTTCTTATAAAGAAACATTGCAAAACACCAGCAAGCAAGCATCCAATACTACCCTGAACTAATGACCAGTCCAATTGCTTCCACAAAATAGAAATATTAAGATTCAGAGCTCAGGTTGGGCAAAGCAAGTAAAACTTAACCAAGAAATTATCTGTGGCACCAGTTCTGAAAATTCCTGGGAAGTATTAGAGATGTCACAGATGTTATACTTTTGTGTTGTGTTGTTATGAACATCCGTGTTTGCCAAACCAAACAAGGGATACAAATATGTGTAAGAGTGGGGGTGGGCATGGGACTGTGGCTAGCATTAGAACCTTACGGCCAAACTACACTCCCACTCAAACACATATTTTGTATACCTTATTTGGTCTATCTGATGTTTATAACAATATAATACGCAAGCATAACCTCCGGTGACATTTTCAGTAGGTCCCAGGTACTTTCAGAACTAACGACACAGGGAATCTCTTGGTTAACTCAGCTTTACTTCAACTCTGATCTCTACTAACTTCACAAGCTAGTCCTCGGACTTAAATCTGATACCTACATTTTCCCCTTTTCTCCTCTTCTAATGTTCATTTTAGCACTTAAAGTAGATTTTAATTTGAGGTAAGCTAACTTCCATTCAGTCAGACATTTATCAACATTTCTGATCTGTAAACTGAGAAGCATGTAAAATGAAAGTCATCCTTTTAAAGCAGTGATTCCCAACCTTTTTTCACTTGCATCCTTCTTTGCATTTCCCTAAAACTGTGCCCCCACATTAGCAAACCCATTACGTATTTTTGTACACTCCCAAACACTCTGGCAAGTACCCCAGGCATACACGGATCCCAGGTTGGGAACTGTTTTAAAGCAACCGTTCTTAAATAATTTGTATTTTTTTAAAAGGTACAACCCAGCTTTCTCCCAGTACGGATTCATGGCTTTTAAAATGGCTAAAACTATATCATATCTCAATAAATAAAATGCAACAAAACAAAACAGCCCTTATAAACACACAACCACAATTTAATCAAGTAACCAGCTTGAATTAAGCATTAAAAATGTCAATCTTATTATAATTAGATTATAAATACATTAGCAATGTATTCGTGATGGATTCGTGATGCAGCCTGATTTACTTCAATAGCTAAGAGACCTCTTAGACATTGACATGATGCTCAGATGATGCTGCATGAGAGGCGCAGAACAAATTTTAGACAACTAGGATTTTTAATAGCAGTTGGGGTGCCATGGTATTGGCCAAACACTGGAAGTCCTGAACCATTTGCTGTTCCTTTCAATACTACAGTTGTCAAAAATTCAAGTAAGTAATCTGAAGCATCCTGGAAAACACTGGGCCAACAGACCAATTGGTGTATGCCTTATCTCTTTTACTGGTCAACCAGAGTGAATATTAATTATTAACAAATGGAGGGTGGAAACAGCCGTTGAAAATTAAAAACCTTCATATTGTTGGACTCAACCTTAATATATCCACAAAGATCATGTCATCACATCTGTTAATGAGCAATCTAAGAACGCTGCATTTCATGAGTGACAAAATCTAAAAGACCTCAAAGATGTAGTCTTCAAATAGCTTAATTAATCCATAATTAATAGACTTGTTTAAACAGTTCAAAACTTTGTATGTTAAAAAAATCTATTTGTTTTGGTTTACACAAGCATGACAGAAATATGGCTTCATCATAACTTGGCTTACATACTTACATTTGTGTATGTGTTAGGGTTGCCAGCTCCAGCTTGGGAAATTCCTGGAGATATGGGGTGGAGTCTAGGGAAGGCGGGGTTTAGGGAGGTGTAGGACCTCAGCAGGGTATAATACCATAAAGCCTATCATCCAGAGTGGCTTTTTATTTCTTCAGGGGAACTGGTCTCTGTCAACTGTAATTCCAGGATAGCTGTCATACCAGAAAATATCCAGGTCCTACCTGGATGTTGGCAATGCTTGTGTGTTTGTGTGTGTGTTTAAACAGATATTTAGATCAGATTGAGTACATCACTTAATTCTTCCACTGTGAGTTATAGCAAATCTGAAGTCGTATTATTCATTGTGATCGGACAGAAGCTGCCCTTGTCTTTTAATCAAGATGAACTTGAAAGGAGAACATTGAAAGTGGCAGAAATTATTTATAATTTTGCCATAAAAGTTTATGTACAGCATTCCAAATTTCATACGTTTGCTCTGGTACTGGCCTTGAGATATAAAACAATGGAAGGTTCCTTTACATTGGGCGTTTGTTGAAAGGTCATAAATCAAAATGATAGAACTCATAGTCATTCCTTGCTCATCATATTTTCATATTAACATCTTCACCTCAAACATAAATGGTTACAAAGTTAGAATGAGAAGAGCTATGTTGGCCATTGTCAATTCAGCTTAATGATGGAAATCCAGACAATGGAACATTTACCTACTGCCGAGTGCTAAAATGGGAATGATTTCAGAATCCTTATGCACAGACAGGACCCAATTAAAAGTTTATGGCCAACTGTAAAACATAAAGTGATATTGAACAGTCTCTCTTGTTCTCCTTTTACTGAAGTACAAAACACTGAAAACTGAGTTTTCTTGCCTCATACTCATAAAGATGCCTTTCCTTGCATCAACAGAGCTAACCAGAGGATTAAAACTGTGTCATAGCGACATATTTATTTGCTTTTATCTGTAGTCCAACCTGTTTCAAATGCTTGTTGTAATAACAACAGATGGAGAATATAACATTTTGCCTATATTAGAATTTGATGCTCACATAACCCTTCCCCCGGTTATCGAGAACTAATTGAAATTATAAATTGTACATCCCTTGGAAGACACTTGTATCAGGGCTCTTGTAAGTCATTGGGGAACGGTTACCCATAGCTAAAGGGAAACCACCATGCGTATTTCCTTTTTAAAAAATTGATGCAATATATAGCAGAAAAGAAAACATGCATCTAATAAAATTACAGTGGGAAGCTCCACTCATTGGAGTTTTCAGTCATATAAAGATAAAGTACACAATGTACAATTTACAGTTTCAAATTTTTCAGACTTCTCTATCCCAATCTTGAGAGAAGATAAGACAACACAAAGTATTACTTACTAAATCTAACCTAGTACAAATTATATATATTTATAGCTATTCAACAAATTAACCACTTATCCTAACATTATCATCAGACAAATTTGTCCCAAAAGAAGTTTTTAATGGTATCCACTGTTCTTCTTTCTTCTAGGTCTCACTTGTCTATAATTATAATGATATTAAATCTAAATCCATAAACATAAAAGATTTTTTCATACCAGTCACACATTAGCGGTTTTCTCCATTTTCTAGCAATAAACATTCTGGCAGCAGCTAACAGGTAAGTGTGTTGGTGTGTTGATTTAATTTTCGATCATTATATGATCCTAAAAAGTAAAACTCTGGTGTAAATTTAAGCTGAATATTCAATATTCTTTGGACTTGTTTGTGTATTTGTAACCAGATTTTTAATTTTTTTTTACATGGCTACCAAGCATGAAAGAAGGTTCCAATGTTTTTACCACATTTCCAACATAAAGGTGGGTATTTCTTGTCTATTTTAGATATTACAGGCAGAGTAAGGCACTATCTGTGTATCATCTTATATAAGTTTTCCCGTATCTCTACATTTGTTATATTTGCATAGGTATGTTTCCAAATTATTTCCCTTTAATCCAGTGTGATATTTCTCCCAATATTTTCAGACCATTCCAACATGCTGGTTCTAATGAATTCCTCTTCTGTACCGTATTTCAATAACAATTGGTAAATTTTGCTACTTAATTTCTTGTTCCCTTTTTCCAGAATTTCATCCAATTTGGAAGGCTTTGATGAAAACCTCCAGGTCCTTTCATCCTTTTTAAAGTAATGCAACAATTGCAAGTAAGTATACTTATTACATTCCCTATCTTCGATCCTTTTCATCTTTATTTTTAAGTTTTACACTATTATTTTCAAATTTCAGTATTTCTTTATACGTAGGCCAAATGTTATTTTTATTTAAGTCTTTTATTTTTAGGGCTTCCAAGCTCAATATCCATAATGGTACTGTTCTGTACAGCAGATCTTTACATTTGCAGTGGAGCACCGCTTATGGGGAAGTGATAGAACCCTTTCTCACCTTTACTCAGGCACCAATCCCCATTCAGCACTTACTTACAGTGCAATCCAAAAAACACTCTCCTGGGAGTGATGGTCAAAGGTGTCATCAATTCACAGCCAATTTATGGTGACCTAGTAGAGTTTTCAATGCAAGAAACAACCAGAGGTGGAATTTGCCATTGCCTGTCTCTTTCTGCTATCCCTGCCAATAATTTTGGATACACTAAATACACTCTAAATAGCTGCTCCCACACAGAGGTCTTTTTCCTACTTGGCTGCTGAACTTTGGCGGGGGGGAGGGGAGGAGCACAGGGAAAGATGGGAGGAGAGGAGCGCAGGGAAGGGTGTTCCACACAACTTTGTCCTGTAATTATCCTGTTTCCAGGTTTTCCTTGTCCTTAATACAGTCTTTCTCAAATGTGTTTTATCCTAATATTCTTAGGAAGAATGCAGTCCAAACATGTGAGCAGGCCATCGCAGAGGAATGGTGTGCATTATCCTGTCTTGCAACAGTTCCTTCCAAATTGGCACCATTTCCCCAGCATTTTCCCCTTCTTTAGTGCCTGAGGGCTTTTTGGTTTTTTTTAAATCAATCATTGTTATAGCACTATAGTGGTATAGTGCTGTGACAATCTATTGCTACTTATCTACAACATATGTCCCCCTAAAAGTCTTCAGGCTATTATCCTTAATTTATTAACAGTGGTTGAGACTATCATATGCTAAATTATAGAAGCAAAATGCATTTCCAAAAAACCCCAGGAATGGTTTAATAAAATAACAGTGTACTACATTTTAATCTGAATTGTAGCATTACAAAAAGTCAGTGATGTGGAAAGATCAGATGCACTTTGTGTGTGTAAAATGCCATCAAGTCCCAGCTGACTAATGGCAACTCAGGAGGGGTTTTAAGGCAGGAAACTGACAGAGGTGGTTTGCCACTGCTTTCCTCTGCATAACGACCCTGGCATTCCTTGGTGGTCTCCCACCCAAGTACTAAACAGGACTGACTCTGATGAGATCTGATGAGAGCAGGCTCACCTGGGCCATCCATGTCAAGGCAGATGTACTGTAGCACTTAGTTATTCAGTGGATGGAGTTGCGAAAAGACAGAGGTGTAAGGAAGATGTATTTTGGTTTTCTAATATAATTTTTAATATAATTTTTAACAACTAGAACTACAGCAACTATAATAAAGGAGAAAGACAAAAGGTATCCAGTCACTCTAATCTACTTACAAAAGTAAAAAAAATGTAGGACCTTCATGACTTCCTGCCCTAGCTCTGTTGTCAAATTTATCTATATCAGGGGTAGGGAACCTTTAACACTCAAAGAGCCATTTGGACCCGTTTTCCACGGGAAAAGAAAACCGCAAATAATTTTTGACATTTAAAATAAAGATAACACTGTATATATTGGGTTTTTTTACCTTTACTCCACTCATTCTAGTTAAAGATAGATGTACTCCACCTGCTGCCTGTAGGTGGGTATGGACAGCCATGCCATTCCTACAGAAGGAAAAAGTAACTCCACCAACAAGCAAGCAGGGGGGTTCGAGTGTGACCATTGTTCAGCTTGTCCTGCTGGAAGGAGAGGGTGACCCTACTTCCTGCTATTCTAGGCAGGATGAAGTCATGGCTCGGCCTCTCAAGCAGCCACTGTAGCCTGCCCGGCCTCCAACGGGCTGGCAGAGGGAGCTCCGTAGCTACTACCAGCCGGCCATGGTGATTGAGCGCCTCACTCACATACCTGTGGCTGGGCATGATGAAGTCAAGGCTCGGCTTGTGGAGCCACAGTGCAACAGCAGAAGAGCCGCATGCGGCTCTCGAGCCACAGGTTCCCTACCCCTGATCTATATCCTTTTTTACATTTTTTGCTTTAAACATTGAACCCAACATAATTTCTTCCTTATTTATAAACATTTATTAATGTATAAATATAAACTTGAAGCAATACAAAAAAAGAAAAAAAATCTGTCTTCCTAATTTAATTTCCCAAAGTTTAAGACTTCTACCATAAATTTCACCCTCCGTCCCTTATCCCCATCTCTTAACTTTGTATCAAACTTTGTCATTCCCACTTTAATTATCATTAATCTCTTATACAACAGTTAGTTAAAACCCTTAATTAAGCCAAATGCCTACTTTTAAGTAAGCTCTTTCTTCACCTTCTTGAAGATTTCTTTAGCACTTGCTATAGAAGTAATTATTTGCTGCTGTCCCTGGAATTACAACAGATCCTCAGGCTACAGAGATCAATTCCCCTGGATAAAATGGCTGCTTTGAAAGGGGAAGTTTATGGCATTTTACTCTGCTGAGGTCTACTCTGCCGCAACCCCCACCCTCCTCAGACTCCACCTACAAAATCTCCAAGAGTTTTCCAATCCAGAGCTGGCAGCCCTCCTGCCATATGAAACCCATTGAGGAAACAGCTACAGTCGTTAAGAAGCATTAGCCATTACTATACCTTTTTCCACAAAAAGATCTCAGGAGATGTGTGAATTAATCTGCCACATCTTCCCATACCCTTTAAAGACATTAATTCCCTCAGCAATTAGATTTTAGCCAAGCCCACAGGGTAGAACCATTCACTTTAGATTGAAAGCTCTAAAACAATATAGACAGACATATACGTAAAATAATCAACAGCTACCCTTTGTAAACAAGCAGAGTGGATTATTTGCAGCCTCAGCTATCATAAATGGCCTCTTTCCAGAGATGCTGGAGCACAGCAGAAATCTGCATGCCTGCAGCTCGTTCATGGCTCACCCTGAAGAAGAGTGGAGCTGATTATCAGCCTTGTCACCTATAATAATCTGTTAGGTGGAAATGAAAGTGGTACTGGATTCAGTCCAGTCCCCACCTTTCTTTGCCTCTTTTCACAATACATTATAAGTGTTGTCAGAGCTAATAGTATTTATCATCTATTTGCCAGCATCTATGAAGTGCTGAGGTACTGTATCTACACACAGGTGCTGGATGCAAGATTCCTTCCTTCCCTTTTGTGCCCCTAGTAAAGACTAAGCTAAAAGAAAAATCTGTTCCTGCTGATGTGACAAGGCCGCATCTCTAGGGGTCTTGCCATGCTCATCCCGTGGTGTTTGCACGGTAGTGGGTTCAACGTGGGATTTTTGAAAAGAATCACCAAATTGAGGGAAATATCGTGGGACAAACCTGCTTTGGGACCGGGAACCATGCAAACTTCTTGGCCAAACTGGGATATTTCCCTTGCTCAACCCAGGATATTTGGACCGTGCAGAAACAATCCTGGATGGCCAAATACCACAACCTGTATTGTCTCCTAGTAGGCTAAACACAGGAGACCCTAAATTGTTCTCGTCCAATATTTAAGAGAGCTAGTATTGTGTAATATAGTGTTGGACTAGGATCAGGGAAATCCAAATCCCCACTTACGCCCTGGGAGCTTGCTGGATGACCTTGGGCAAGCCATACATTCACATCCCTCCTGGAGGAGAAAGGAATGATGTAAACTGCTTTGGGTCCCCATTGGGGTGAAAGATAGGAAATGAAACAAGTAAATAAGATAAATAAGATAAAATCTGAAACTTTACACTTTTCAGGAATATGATTAAGACTTCTGACACAGGAGAGATATAATGTCCCACAGTTGCAGATTCGATTCTTGTTGTGGATCTTCTCAAAAGTTCTCGCAGATTTTTTTTGCTCCTGTTCTGATTCTGGACTTCACTGATTTTTTTGTTAATGTTCAGAATTCATTGGTGGAAAGGTATACAGCTTTAGCTGTTAGTCAGCACACATTATAATGCTGGAAAGTAAGGTAACTGGCCACTAACATGTGTCAGTGAATTCAGATGGATACTGAGCAAACAGTTACACCTCTCCTATTAAAATCAATGTGACATCAGAGTGCTACTTTTAGCCTACATTCTGATTCAGGGTTTTATTAATATTTATGCTATGTCTACTTTTCAAGTTTGGATTGCTTTACTCATTACCCTTCTCAATAGCTTTGGAAAACAGTCACTTGTGGCATAATCCTATGTATGTCTACTCGAACAGAAGTAAGTCGCAGAACATTCCGTGGTACCTACAAACCAATCCTGCATAGCATCACACTATTACATTCCCATTTCCCAGGTAGAGAACTGAGGCTGACAGAAATTGAATTGCTAAAAGATGAGTCAATAGCTCAGGCAGCGCTTTGAATCTTTCATCTTTTTTCTCTTTGGAAAGATGTTTCCAATCAATTTATTGAAAGTAGGTAAGTATTACTATAGACCTGAATGCTGCTAGACAGAGACTGATGCATTATTTATATTTTTATTGCTGGTCAAAAAGCATTTTCCTATCAGATCCCTTAATAGTGTGTATAATAGTTGAATACTGTTACAGCCATTTCCTAGAGGCTGCACAGCATTGTTTGATACTTTGTTTTATGTGTGATTTAAGGATAAAAAACAGGTTAAATTATTGTATGTCATTTCTTCTGAGGCTGGAGGGCTAAAGTCAATGGGAAAGGGTAATGATTTATTGCATGAGCAAGTTTAAAATGTATGCACTAATACATTTTACTGAACTGTATATTCATGCTATATTCCTCAGGCTCTTAAAGCTGGGTATATTTTTTGTAAAAAAAAAAAAAAACAGCTCTCTGAATTCAGAAATATCTCATGAAAACTGCCCTAACTAGATACTGGCAGAGTTATGAAAGCACACACGCACACACAATATTAAAGTAACCTCATTGCCACTGTGTATTTTTCTCCTTCAAACATGAAAGCAGAATTCTTATCTCCATATTTTTGTAATGAATGCTCCCCAAGCACAGGCTACCATGGCAGATTTACAACCTTTGAGCAAGAGAACTGACAGGCATTCTAATGTGAAAGGAGATATGATGTCTTTAATGTACAATGATGTCACTTATACAAGGGGGGGTGTGTGTGTGTGTGTAGGGGGGGCATGTACTGTTGGTGCTTTTTCATCCGTTTTTTTTTTCTTTGCACGGCTACAGTCACCAAAGGAAGACTGCTTGCTATGTTAATGACCTTTTTTAACCAGAGAAAGGTCACAAATAATTGATTTTTTTTAAAGAAAGAGATTCTGCTCATCTGGGTAGAAGGCACACTCTGGGGTTAGAAGAACATCCTCCTGTAGAGGTGCATGCACTGTGGGATGCTGAAGTCAAGAACAGTCTAGGCAGAACTAATCGTGCAAGCATCAAAAGGCAAGATGTGAAACCAAATGGATAATGAATGTCTTTCAGAAGAGTTAAAATTAAAATCTGATTGCTTGTTGACCATCCATTCCCCACTCATTTCAACATCCTTCACTGGATCTATGAACTTGAAAGTGGAGTGGCTGGTTATTTTCTGAGAAAGTCAACAGGCATCTATATGATTATCATTTGTAAAACAAGCTTAAAAGGTTTAAATCTCTATGTTCTTATTTACCTAACAGGAAGTTCTGCTAAATTCAGTGATGCTTACTTGAATGTGTATGCAAAAGTACTGTAATTTTACTCTAGTTTTAGCAGGGACATTTTCCATATCTCGTATTTACGGATGACTATATGACTCACAGGCTGTTCTCATGCTCTCATCAATGTGATTTCATTAAACCAATAGTTCCAGCACCAAACTCTGGTTAGTCTGCTAGATTTAAACAAGAAGTCCAAGTTTGTGTATGATCTCTGGTTTGCCTGATTCTAGACCTTCCATTTACCCATCTAGGTCTAGGAATTACACTGGAGAGCAATCAAACATATAGTTTTAGAGGGTGCCCATGATGGTCTGCAGTAAAAGAGCTAAATTCAAGTGCAGTAGGACCTTAGAGACCAACACAATTGTCAGGGGAGTCAGATCTGATAAAGGGTCTTTGATTCTCAAAAGCTCATACCCCCTAAAGCTTGTTTGCCTCTAAGGTGCTACTGGACTAGAGTCTTACTGTTGAAACAAAAACACTTTATAGTACAATCATTATTGGTATATCTTCTTGTGGACTGGCACTGAATAATATGACCGTAATTGTGTAATCAAATTTCAGCCCCTCTCCAACCTCCTGTTGTTGGAAAAAGTTAATGAGGGCTTGTTTGCTTGGCAGCTTGAGCGAGATTGGAGTTACCTGCCAGCTTTCTGGACTTCTGCCAGTATAGATTTTGTTCATACATGTGGCCTTCACTGACAATTTGACACAAAAGTGTCAATTTTATATTTGAATAATTCTTTTTTGAATAATTCTTTTTTATGTTTTTCTGTGTTCATGCGTACATATTAAAACATGAGTACGGGAATCACAGTGATGGAACCTTACAGTCTTTCACATGATGACAGTCACTGATTATACTTGTTATTATAAGGGAGTTGCCAGAGGTTAGTAATCTGCAATTGTGCTGCATATCTCTGGCACTTTCTCAGTAAAATGGGTTAGAGAGATACTCTTTTTCACTTTCACAAAATAAATTTTTGAACTTGTGTTAACCAATTTTTTTTTTTAAGAATAACAACCCAATACAGATCCCTTGGGCGGCTGGGAAGGGAGTCATTGCCGTGGTGCTACACTGCCTCCACAAGACCTCTAGGTAGTGTGGAGAGGAAGCCAAAAGACAAAAAAAACCCCAAAACCCTACAGCCCAGAAGCCCTCTATAGGGCTTAATGGAATCACACCACACACAACTTCGAATGCCAGGCCACAGTGTTTCCAGTCCTAAAGCCTGGGTGGAGGCCGACTATTGTGAACTCTGCTCCTGGAAAAGCCCTGGCTCCTAGAAAAGCCCATGCCAGTGTCCAATCAGATGCTACTGCTGCCCTGCAGTGGCCCCAATTTCTGGGTTTCACTGTCACAGAGCTGCTCGACCTTTGCCCTCTCTGTTGGCCAGGATGCCCCTTGCACTGGCGGTGGGGACAAACATGTCAACAGCATCCTCCCCTGATCCCTCAACCCATTCACCCTCCTCCCATCTGAATTGAGCAGCTAATCTTTTTATTTGCAGTAGCAACATCTTTGCTTGATTACAGCGTCTGCAGCACCATCCTAAGCAGAGGTACAATAATGGATCCGTGAATTTAGAAAGGTGTTTTAGGATGACACTGCTATAGAAAAAAAATAATCTCAGCTTAATTTTCCTAATAATGTTTTTGTAAATCCTTTTCTTACCAAAGAACACAACACCACCAACATCCAAAAAGATAAAGGCAAAAACATTACAGAAAAAAAGAAAACAAACAAAAATATATAAGGGTTCCCAAATTACAGTAAACATAGTCAAACCTAAATGTTTACCACTTACTCCCTACTTACAGTCAAAATAAAAATTAATTCTTAATTGATATTATTAATACAATTCACATTTTTCTCTTTTATATCTTTTTCTTTGATCGTCTATGCCTCAAACTGACAAATAAATTCATCCCCCCACCCTATTTTTATGCAGAAAGTCCACCAAGGGTTTCCAGTTAGCAATTAATTTTGAATTTTCCTAATAAGTTAAATGGATGGAGAGTGATTGATCAATTACAGCTTTGTTCTGGCATTCAAAAAACCTGCAATATTCTTAAGGTTGTTGTGATATTATAAAGGTATAATATAAAATGAGCAACCATCTAATGGAAATTATGAAAAAATAATTGTCTAAGATTATCTTGTACCATAGTACAAATGTTCTATGAGCTTTCAAGGAGATGAGACAGGTTAAAAGTTTCCAAATGGGTAATATATAGTGCAGTCCTAAACAGTTGCACGTTTCTAAGACCATAGAATCATAGAATTGGAAGAAGCCACAAAGGCCATCAAGTCCAACCTCCTGCCATGCAGGAATACACAATCAAAGCATTCCTGACAGCTGGCCATCCAACCTCTGTTTAACAACCTCCAAAGAGGTTAGTTGTTAGTTTTGGCCCAGCTCTCTAATCTGTCCCTGTCCTCTTGGTTATAAGATACCCCTCCCTTCAACCACAGCACAGTGGTTAACAGTAGTGGACGCTAATCTGGACTCTAACAGTAGTGGACTCTAATCTGAAGAACCAGTTTTGATCCACCAATCCTCCACATGAAACCTGCCGAGTGACCTTGGGCCAGTCACAATTCCCTCAGAACTCTCTCAGCCCTCGTAAATGCAGGAAATGGCAAATAATCCATTCTTTGTTTGGTCTTTCTACCAAACTGTATGCATTTTAGGGCAAGTGTTTCTTGTTAGCATGATGATAGCCAAGTGAAACCAGCAACTAGCTAGTTGTGATATCTTTTCTGGTCATCAACAACTGATTCTAAATGCTGCTTATTTTTTGTAGTGCTAAGATTGCTTCTGCTTAAAAGAGAGTTATGTTACAAAGCATTATACAGATGTCTGTCCACATAATCCCAACTGTGACAGCTATAATTCACATACCCTTCTTAAACATTCATATCCAAACGGGAAAGTGCCTTTGAACTGCCTGTAAGGGACAGTGTGATTGGCGGAAAGTACAGTAGAAGCCTGTCTTCCACTAAAACTTTGGTGGTGTGTTCAGCATGAAATCCATTCTGATCAATGCCGTCCAAGCATAACTATCAATAAGAGGAACTCAAGGCAGAAAAGAACTACTGTTTTATGTCACAAAGTAGCCCTTGTTAGCACAAAATCTTTGCTTTTGGATGCTGGACAAACAGGGCAATGAAAAAAGTGACAGCCCCTTTTTATGCCTGCTTTTAATGTAATTGCCTAGTGTGTTAAATCCATTTTACAATATATTTGGTTAATTTGAAATATTGACTGAAGTATTTGCTTGTACAGCTCTGGTCTGTAATGCAGAAAACTATATATCTAAATGGACTTTTTTTTTTGCCTTAGATCATCCTTTAGAATACACTCAGAGAGGTGCTTTGTTCTGTTCCATATCAATACCCAATTTCAAGCCATATGCTTGGTGGCAATAATACATTGCTTCTTTTACACAAGTCAATAAGTGATCTTCATTGCAGAAAATCTGTTTAAAAGACAGCCTGTCTGATTATTCTAGGAAGATCAACATCTTGAGATGCAGATCATCTTGTACCTTTCTGTGCCTAGACCAGTGGTGGCGAACTTATGGCACGGGTGCCAGAGGTGGCACTCAGAGCCCTCTCTGTGGGCACGCGTGCACAGAGTTTGTCATGTGATAATAGTGTAATTATTTCAGGGAGATTATTATCATTAAACCTAAGACCTAGTTTTGGGGAAGCAGTGTAGGTAACCCTGTTAAGCACTGTTAAACCCTACTGATTTTCATGGGAAGAACGAAAGTATGATCCTTTACCTGGGAGTAAGCTCGGTTGCTGGCAATGGGGCTTGCTTCTGAGTAAACCCTCCTAGGGTCGTGATTCACCCGTTCAAAGTGTTGCATGGTTGCTTCAAAGCAAAGACATCAACTACCACCAAGCTTACTCCCGAGTAACGCGCACCTTGGAGCCAACCGTTTTTTCTAAACTAAAACCTCAGTATTCAGGTTAAATTGCCATGTTGGCACTTTGCGATAAATAGGTGGGTTTTGGGTTGCAGTTTGGGCACTCTGTCTCAAAAAGGTTCGCCATCACTGGCCTAGACCTACATGTAAAATGTATAATTCACAAAAATCTAATGATTTGATGTTATATTTCATAAATGGATGACTAAAAGTTTTCAAAGAATAGTAGTGACTCAATTTTAGATGTGAGTTCATACTTGCTGAGCATCTCTAGTGCTAATTTTTCAACAAAAAAGAGCACAGATAATCCATTTATTTAACTGACTAGCAAAACATTCAATGTATTTGGCGAAAGGCTAGATATTTGGATAAACCAGAAAGTATTACATCAATAGAAAGGATATGCATGACAAACGATTTGTGATCACTGAGGTTTGTAAAGTAGGGAATCATGTAATATTGAAATTGAGGATCTTGGCTGGAAATTGAGTGTCTCTTGGTGAGAAAGAAGAATTTGATTTTTTGCTCCCAATTTCACTACCTGAAAGACGGAGTTAATCATGCATGTGCAGATATATAACTGCATTTTGTCGATGGAGAAAATAGAAACTGAGAAGTCATGTCTGATTTTAGAAATGTGAGCCCGAGTCATATCTTTGTGGGAAATATAATCCATTTAACTTTGCCTCACCCAACAGCTTTCATTATATTCACAGGAACTACTAGCAAACCTGGTAAAGAATCTATTTCATTTTGAAGTTGACATCTCTCCTTCTGGTAATGGAGAAACCTGCACAGAATGAACATTGCAAGAGGTTTAAACATCTATAGTTAGTTCAAAGAAAAATGAATTGCCATAACCTAAAGGTATGTGAGGCTATATGCACAGTGGAACCATTCTCTTCCATGTATACTCTAGAGCTTTCACATGTTACCACACCAATTGCTTTCTCTATTCTAGGATTTTAATACTAAGGTTGCATCTGCCATTATGGCACTATTATTAAACTATAGCAGCCTTTCATACCTAGTTTATCATGCAAACATCCAATTGTGAATTATTGCTATTCCATTACTGGTGCCCTAATATCTAGAGATACGTTGATACAGTCTAAGATTCTGGACATATGTTGGGATTTTTTTAAAAAAATTATAGCTAGTAAAATAGCCTGATGTTGACAGGAAATATAATCAATAATTTCAGACAATAAATCAAACTGCAAAAATGCAGCAATCTCCTTTCCTCTAATCTGGATTAAGAAGCAGGAAAATGACAAAGATAAGTGTAAAACAGACCTTCTGAGGACTTCATTTTTTACTAATTGAAACTCTGAAAAAAATGTTTTGGCTCACTTTTCAGATGCAGTAGCAAGTACCCAATCCTTGTTCAAGTTCAGTTTCTGCTGGTGAATCAGCATAACTATGGCATTTATTTGACAAGCGTTGTGGCTATGAATTGTTTGTCAGTTATGGATATGAATATCTTAATCCAGTTGTTTGGCAATATTCTGAAGAAGTTGTTCTCTAATTCCTCAAATATTGGGGGTGGGGGGAATGGAACAGATGGAACAATATTATCTTTGTCTACATGCACCTCTGACTGATTACAATACCCTTCTATCACTGTGTCCTTATCTCTTTTGGTCTGTTTTCTGCCCCACCACAATCTAATCCAGTAGTTCTCAACCTGGGGGTCGCGACCCCTTTGGGGGTTGAACAACCCTTTCACAGGGGTCACCTAAGACTCTTTGCATCAGTGTTCTCCATCTGTAAAATGGATAAATGTTAGGACTGGGGGTCACCACAACATGAGGAACTGTATTAAAGGGTCGTGGGCGGCATTAGGAAGGTTGAGAACAACTGATCTAATCCAAGTTCAGCACACAACCTTTCTCAAGCCACGTCACTTCTGCTTCAATAATTACTTTGCCATTCAAACTATGTGAACAATTATACCTAAAAGTCAGTCAAAACTCAAACCCCTAGGCAAGCAAGAATTAAAGGGGAGAAAAACGTGAAAGAACCAGAAGAGGAATTAAACAGGTGAATTTGTGTTCAGCCAAATGTTAACCATGCTTTTAAAAGAAAGAATGAAAATGCAAGAATGGGGAATCAGATTGAACTTCTAGAAATGGAGGGAAAGAGTGGGCTGGATACAGACTACAGTGGCAATTTTCACTGCCCCCCCCCCACACACACACACATTCACATCATTCACTCAGGTTCCTCGTCCCCCAGGAGTGGTATATCATGGAGATCAATGGGGTTTATTGAAATGGGGAAGCTAGGAAAGTTTCATTCCACTGATGGAAAATTTAGTCTGATTCCACCCTAGTGGAAGGAATAAGGAAAAGCATGAACATCTCAAACAAAGATTCCGCATGGGCCAAAAACAGCGATAAACCCTTTTACACCATTTTAAAACCATTTTACACCGTTTTCACACATCTGTTTTTGGCCCATGCAGAATCCGCCATAGTAGTCTTGGAGTAATAGATTTGATGTCAAATCACATTGTTCCAAATGTCACAACAAAGTCCACGCACAGGTGTCACAATGCTGTGTTAAGCAGGCACACTGAATTGTGCCATCAAGTTCACATCATCATGAATTTGAGAGCCACATTAGTAAAAAAAGTACTATAGTGCTGAAGAAATTTTTACACTGATAATGTTTACCACTTTGAAGTATTCAGAGCCATTCACATACTTTATCTTAAATTAAAGTGTTCTGCCTTTACATGACAGTCATTTCTAGAGCAAGACTTTATTTTCCTTTGCAATAACCAGAATAAGCTAACCATTAGGCACCCTTATAAAAAAATTAAGAACCAATGGTCTACTTCAGCAAAAAGTTCCTTCTGGCTTCCTTCCTTTAGCTGACTCAGCAATTCCTTCAGTATAGACTTTTTTTGCTTCAGATTCAGAAAGTAGCTCTACGAAAAAAAGCAATAGTCATATTAAAAAGCAATAGTCATAGAAAAATTGCAGCTCACAGAAAAGGGGACAGAAGGAGTGGGAAAGCTCGCTTCAAACTAATCCAGAAACTTTGCGAGGAAATGGGGAAGAGAATTTAAGTCAGACCATTTGACTAGACAAAAATGAACAAACAAAACCAAAAAACCCTGCATGTAGTAATGGGGAACTCTGTAGAGATAATGGTGTTAATTATGGGTGAATTACATAGAAATAAAGTCTTCGGATTCAAATGAGTATGTCAAAAATAATTATGAAATACTATCATATCTACCTATTTCTGTCAATCAAAAAATTAGCTGACATTTTAGCATGTGGTTGCATCCTGCAAGCCCTGTGGCTAACAGCTGGTGACGAATTGATGTATTCTATTATAATTAGTATTTCAAATGCAGTCAAATTGTAGATTTTTCAGATTAGCAACACAGTCTTTAAAAGCCAATTTCATTTTGGATATTTTAAACCTAATTCTTGAAAATAGGCCAAGTCTTGGATTCATTAGTTATCACTGCTCTGTTTATGCCTTGTGCCCTGCCAAACAGACAGTACAGTCCAATGTGGCTGGATTCCTATTTGTTTCAACAGGACTTGGGCGAAGATGTTCCCAAAAGACTGTTCCTACCAGTCTTGACATTCCTGAAATCTCTTGACACTTTCCAAGAATCCAGAATCTGGCCCATTTGGTGTCGTCTTCTTTTCTCTCCCCAGAAAAGTATAATGACAATATATTTTACTGTATGAAAGAATAATTTGCAAAAACTAATTCATGCTATGATAGAAACAGAGCTCATTCAATGGATTCTTCTGCTATAGTGTTATATGGCTTTCCTGTATTGTCAGTAATTTTCACAGTACACTTGGTCTTTACAGTAAAGAAAACAGCAGCACTCACTAAACATTTTATATGACGATGTTCAGTGTATTGTACAGCAATTGTATCTATATTGCGCAGCCTGCTTATTAAGATTGGTGGCATCTTACTGAAGTGGGGAAACAAGTTATTATCAGTACTTGAAACAGCTATTTCAGTTGTATCTCTTTCTTTCTGGAGAAAAGTCTCTATATTATGATACTGGCATTACTGCTAGCTCAAAAGCAGGCAAGAAAGTATGACCACTTCTCCTCTTAATGTGAATCTAGCAGGCTCACATTTTAAATGCCCGTCTGCCATTCTCCTCTTTTGTCATTCTTCTAGGAGCTTTTTGCTCTTTTTATCTTTTTATTTAAAACTATGTGGCCAGAAGAGGGTATGCAGTAGTCCTCAAACAAAAGTTATTTTTTTTAAAACAAGAAAGGAAAGAACCAGAAGCATTTAAAGGCATGGCACTCATGAAAGTATAACAATGAAAAAGCTAATACAAGCTCTAGAATGTACTGATAAAAATTTGCATCCACTAAAATGAATAGGACTTCTTTATTTGAAAGCGTGTTCAGGGTTGTAATCCAGTGCAACAAATCAAAAAGAGGTTAATCTGAATGTATTACACAGTAATATCTGTACACTATTTCCCAGAAATCGTTGAAGACAAAAAACAATTACAAAATCTACATAAAACCTTATATTACAACAACCAGAACAACACAAAACATCATGTAAACTTCCAGGTTCACCAAAACTATTCATCAGGTCATCATTACAAAAACATTAAATGTTGGGAGAGATCTTTCAGGTCATGATTGTCGAAACTGTTTGTATACATAATTGGGTAGCAAACCATATACTGAATATGGAAACTTCTGTGTTACCTAACGCTTTTCACGTACACAAACATACAAGGGGCTTTTATACACGCTGAATAATGCCATTTCAATCCACTAAGGGACATTGATGGTAGTAACTGGGGGTAGACTGCATTGGGCATCCACTACACATCTCTGCTCTACAATCTCAATTTCATTTCAGTGAGGCCTGGGTGGGACCCCCCCCCCTTTCTTTTCAAAAGCCTTTTCCCAGACAGTGCTACATATGTGTTAAAGAGCAGTTGTTCACAGCAGGATTTCCTCAACTATAATTGCAGTCATTATTACGGAAAGCGTAGTCCTTAGTTACGTCTGTAGCCAACTCCATATATTGCAAAATTTTATTTTTGCCTACTCGCTATAAATATATAAAAACATTAAAGAGCTGCTTTGGCTGCAGATTGAGTAGATTTATTTTACTAGCCCAGGGCCCATCATTATGAAAGCCATGTATTTCCTTTTTTGCTATTATAGCAGTAATATAAATCAGTAGCCTGAGCGACTAAGACATGAAGTGGGAGAGCAGGCAGGCAGGCAAGTACTGAAGGCACTCTCATAGCAACTTCTGCAGCAACCCTAGTGGGTTCTAGTAATCATGTCTGCCTAACAAAGAAAAGATGATTTCACAGAGCTGGCAAAAAAGGAAAGGTTGCAGCCATCTAGAGAGTGGCACGTAAAACCAGGCTCAAAATGCACAGAGCACATGAGTTTATAACTAGCAGTAAAGCCTATTGCAGGAGAAAATGCAATGGGCTCTAGAAAACTGAGAAGGGTGTTCAGATCTCCTGGGACCTGATCCTCCATGCAGTGCTCAGCTAGCTGGAAGATCGTTTCTTCTTCCGTGCTTCTCAAGACCTGCGCAGCTTGGGAAGCAGGGAGGGGGCAGAGAAGGCCCAATCCTTCACATGGGGCTCAGCTAGCTAGCTCCCTGCATGGAGGACCAGGCCCTCTCTGCCCCCCTCTCTGCTTCCCAAGCTGCTCAGGTCTTGAGAAGCACAGAAGGGGCAACGATCCTCCAGCTAGATGAGCACCACATGGAGGATGAGGCCCTCTCTGTCTCCCTCCCTGCTTCCCAAGCCACATAGGATTTGGGAAGCACAGAAGGCAACCTCTCTACCCCTCTTCCTGCCAGGCCTTGCTCATTCTTGGGGGGGGGATTTAGGGGTGGACTGGGTGGACTGGTATTGGGCCAGGAGGGGAGGCTTTCTGCTGCTGCTGCCCCACTGGGCCTTGCTTCTTCTTTGGGTGGGGGGAAGGCAGGCAAAGGACTGGAATGCCAGGCCCTGATGGCAATTGGCTGGCAGTGAGTTATCACCACGTGTTCCATCCTTAGGTGATTATGTCTAAGGATCATACACCGCTTTTATCCCCAATGAATATTACATCGTTCTCCTCTCCTCCAGTTTATTCTCACACCAAGACTGTGAGGTGGGTTCTTCTGAGAGTGTGTGACTGGCTCAGTGTCACCCAGCAAGCTTCCATAGCATATGAGGATTTGAACCTGTCTCCCCCAAGTCCCAGTCCAACATTGTACCCACTGTACCACACGAGTTGTTGTATAGCATCAGACCGCTGCTCCAGCTGGTGGCAGCTTTCCAAGGTCTCAAAGAGGGAAAACTTGATCTT
Organism: Sphaerodactylus townsendi; assembly: GCF_021028975.2. Classification (NCBI taxonomy): domain Eukaryota; kingdom Metazoa; phylum Chordata; class Lepidosauria; order Squamata; family Sphaerodactylidae; genus Sphaerodactylus; species Sphaerodactylus townsendi. Next base: position 48,757,751 of record NC_059434.1, read on the forward strand.
GATCAGTGTTTCCTACCTAAGATCTTTTAGCTGGAGATGACAGGGATTGAAGCTGGGGACTTCGGGATACCCCTCACTGAGCCTTTTCCTATCATTATATGCATATTCTTTTGGGCCTAACTACACATTACATTTTCCCCAGAGACATCTACATCAAGTGGGGATATATATCCTGACGTTCTGCCCATCTTAGGTATGTGGGATCCCCGATTTAGACCAGGATTGTAGTGTGTTCAGAGAAGGAGCTTAAATATTTACCCTGTGCAATTTTCCCAAGCTTAATTGCCTTTGTTGGTGCAGTTTGATGTGTTGAGAAAACATAGGTATTTCCTAGACATGCAGTCTGTAATGGGGAAAACGCTACCCTTTCTGAGGCTGTTTCAAGTTGTGAAAATGATATGGAGGAAAGGTTAAAGCTTCCTCTCTCTGCACACCAAAGTTTTAATCTGAATCAGATTTATACACCACTTGAGAAGCACAGAACTTCTGTGCACACTTCTCCATCTGACCTGTCATCTGGGAAACTATAACCCAATTAGTCAAACAGATAAATAGGTACTCTGACCTGGACTTCTCCTTTCAGGTGCTTCAAAATTTGTGACAAGATTCATTTGGTTATGTTGTCTGCAGCTGTCAGTCATGTTGTCTGACAATCACTAACAGAATACATGTGTCACTGGTAGAAACTGGTTATAAGATGACAAACCTGTTCACTGTATTTGTTTACAGATAGTCTGTTTATTGTGATTTTTTTAAGTTAACACAGTGGTAGTCCATCAATGTTCAGTTCAGCAGCACAATTACTCTGAGGCGATGGGAGTGCCAGTTCAGTCACTACTTTTAAAGTAATTGTTAGCACATTTCAGTGCACTATGCAAATTGCTAACGCAGAGATCTTATCTTGGGGCAGAGTTCATTTGAGGTCATACATCTGAAAACAAGTTAGATCTGTGCATCAGGCATTCACAAGTGCAATTTTTAAGGGGCAAGTGATTCTTACATCTGCAATATCTACTAAACAGTAAATGAAGAATCAGTCCTTGGTATGCATATGCTGTCCCTTTCTTATTCGCCTTGATACCTATTCTTGGATAGATTTGAACCTTGACAGCCTTTCTGTATTCTGCAATAGACCAGAGGTCACACATGTTTCTCTGCTTTGAATAATACATCTCTATGAAGTCTTAGTATATTAACTGTTGGAAAATTTGTTTCTGTCATTTTAATATTTTATCATTTTTGTCCTAAGTAGATGACCTTAACTGGTTGCAGTTCATTCCATTTCTCTTCTGCTTAAATATTTTAAAGGACCCAAAGTACAAATATCAATCATGCAGTATGTAAGAAAAATGCCTAACTTGAGCTTTGGGTTATTTAATTGCAATTGTCAAGATATGCTTAAATTATTCTTTTTCTTTTTCTTCCCTTACTCAGTTGTTATTCTCCTGCCATGCACTTTCCAGCCACAGTGCTAATTTCTTACAGATTCAGAAAATCAATCCCACATATCATGGCATCTTTCAGCCAAAACAACCGATCGGCTTTCTCTGACATTCCTCACGGTTTTATGATCTTATGTGGTCAAGAATAGAAGACAGTACACACAAAGTCTCAGAAATAAATGCATAGGATCACTTGTGGTAGTAAGCATGCTAACTTAGATGCTTCCTATAGGAGCTAGCTATTTCTAATATGGAGGGACAAGGTCACAAAAGTTGGACCAAGGCCTTCTTTTTCAGGGTGCTTACACAGGGGAATCCTCTGCCCAGAGAAATCTGCAAGGCAATTGATTTATTTAGAAAATGTATATTCTGCCTTATCAGAGACCTGCTTGAGATGGCTCACAAAACAAATCAATAAAATCATAAAACTAACAGCATAAAAACAAGATGTCAAGGTAAGCCAGGGCATAAAAACTGCTTAAAACACCACTTAACAGTCTAAAATGTAGGGTTGCCAGGCAGGGGGAGGGGGTAAGGTTGCCAGGTCAGGTAGTCGGGGGGGGGGGGTGTTTCCTCACTGGAAACACACATCGCTTCCTGTACTTTAATCATAACTTTATTTGGATTTCTATCCCTCCCTACCTCGGTAAGCCGTTTCAGGGTGGCAAACAACATTCATCAAACAATATAATAATAAACAATAAAATCTAATCCAATTTATTATTGGATTGTTTATTACAATGTTTATTGCAATTTTATTTGTTAGAATTTTATTGTTTATTTACAATTTTATTGTTTATTACAATAAAACCTTGAAAGGGGAGGGGCTGCATATTAAATCTAATAAACTAAACAATCTAATAGTCAGCCCCTAGAACAGTTTAAAAATCTACCATCTACCATAAAATTAAGAATGCTGGCATCATAGGACTTCCCAGTTTCAATATGGAAATGTCCTCATGAGAACCCTGTTTTAAAGTAATGTACAAAACTCAGTCCGGGAGCAAAACCTACCAACAGAGTCGTAGCTCCAGCAGGGGTGTGATGCACCGGGCGTGCGCCCCTGTGGGGGTGTCGAGGGCATTCTGGGGTGTGGCGGGGGCATTCCAGGGCAGGACGGGGGCAGAGGATGCACCAGTGCTCTGGGAACTTTTACCTCTTGCTACAGCTCTGCCTACCTAAAAACAGTTTTAAAAGAGTTTTTGACCTTGTACTGAAAAGAATTAAGCTAGGCACCAAGATAGTTTCAAGGAGGAAGACATTCTAAAGGTGAGGTTTTATCACTGAAAAAGCCCTAATAACACAACATCTTTTATTGGCACATAAATAAATTAAAATAAAAATAGAATAAAACTACATACATGGATCAGTGTAGGTAGGGAGAAGGAAAATGTTAAAACGATTTACATTTGATTATTCATAAAATTAATCAGGAGTAACTTTAAAGTTCCAGATCTTCATTGCCTTTACTAAAAATGCGGCAATATCTGTGGTGATCTGGCCGTTCTTATCACTGAGTAAATATTTGACTTTCCCTTTATCAGAAGTCTGTAGGGTTTCATTCAGATGAGGTTTTACGAACTTGTCTCTTTGGAACGTATAGAAGTTGCAGTGTAGCTCAATGGTCTCTATGTGCCCCTGCAAACATGGACAAAGCCACTCACTGTACGGAATATATGCAAGTCTTCCCTTATAGGTGACCAGTGGAAGAATATTAAATCTGGCTTGCATAAAAACTTGCCAGGTATGTGGGGAGGTAAAGTTTGTAAAATATGCTGGAAGGCGCCCTTGTTCTGAAGAGAGATCAAATGCCAATGGGGGAAAAAGTCCTATCATTAGATCATCACTCATCTCATCTCTGAAGACTAGAATTTGGGGAGGTGATCTAAATTGTCAGGCTGGACAGTAGAGAAGAAGGCAGTCCATTAGGTACTTGTCCCTGACTTATTTGTGGTCTCAAAGGTAAGAGCCAGCACTTTGAATTGTTCCTAGAAGCAGACAGAATTTTGGAGCAGAACTTTCAGTACAGGGGTGATACCCACTCTGTCTCTAGCCCCCACAATATATTGAGAACCGTATTTTGAAGATTCCAGACAGTTTTCAAAGGCAGTTCAATATAACTTTCATTACAATAATCTAACATGGTAATGCCCAGGGAAATACCTGATCCTCCAGGTACAGGTCAGGTGAATCTTGCCCAGCCCAACTGTCCAAGGTGGATGATGATGATCTATTGACACTTTGATCTGATCTGCTTGTAGAAAATAATTTGGATTCAGTGAAGCTGTTGCAGATTTTTTTACAGTCTGGCCTGACTCAGATGTCAGTTTATTTACAAGCAGGTAGTCAAAAGTATTTTAAAAAACCATCCTGCTTGTCAATTTTCTGTGGACAGTTTCAGCTTGATCTCCCTACTGAGATGGAGAAGGTTCTTGGGGTTGTGAAGGCCGTCACCTGCAAATTAGATCCTTGCCCATCTTGGTTAATTAAATCTTGCAGGGCTAATTTAGCAGTGCCACTGGCCAGAATGATAAATTCTTCTCTGACTGAAGGGAACTTGCTGAGGGCTCTGAAGGAAGCGGACACAACGTCTTGTTTTAAAGATAATTATTTTGACAAAAGAGGATTTTGCCAATTGCGGGTCTGGGTCAAGCTTTTCATTTTGGGGTTGTTGGCAAAACAGCTCTAGATATGCCTTGATGGTTCATCTGCTCTTGATCCATTCCAGTCTGGTTTCAGACAGCCTATGTTGCTCCAGTGCAGGGGTGTCCAACTCTGGCACTTCAGATGCTTATGGACTCCCTCAGATTCCCATCAGCCCCTGCTGGCATGGCCAGCCAAACACTCGCAGCCCAACCTAACTCACAGGATTGATATCACCTTTATCATTCTTTATCATTCTCACAGATAAAATGGAGGAGAGAATAATTATGTAAGCCATTTGGGGTCCTCATTGAAGGTAGTACATAAATGAAGTAAATAAAAATAAAAAAAACATATTGAGCCACTGTTCATTAAAATTGTGTTTTATTTATTGCATTTTAGGAATGAAGAAGAAGAGTTTGATTTTACATCCCACCTTTTTCTCCTGTAAGAAGACTCAAAGCTGCTTGTAAACTCCTTTCCCTTACTGCCCCACAACAGACACCTTGTGAGGAAGGTGGGACTGAGTTCTAAAGAACTGTGACTAACCCAAGGTCACCCAGCAGGAATGTAGGAGTGTGGAAACAAATCCAGTTCACCAGATAAGGTTCCGCCACTCATGTGGAGGAGTTGGGGAATCAAGCCTGGCTCTTAACCACTGATGATGCAAATCCATACAGGGATTTTTAGTGCTTTGATTTATACTGCAGGATTTTAAATTAAAATCTTCCAGTTGGCTGCCTAATTCTTTGACATTTTTGTTTGATTTTTATGCCAAAGAATAGTATAACCCATGTAATATGACCTATGCAATAGCAACACAGCCAGCAGTGCTAATTCTTAAACCTATATTTTTTTTATTTCTGCTTTCCAAAGTAAATAATTTCATGACCACTTCAATGTCAGAATAAATATTTGTGCCATCAGTGTTTTCAAATATGGCTTAAATCATCCTTTCACTGTTTGTACACTACTCAGAAACGACTTTCAACATACCTGGGGAAAATCTCCAGTGTTTGAGGAGTATGGACCACATTGGGGTGCTGTGTGGTTTCTGGGCTGTATGGGGTCGGTGTTCAGCAGCAATTTCATTCTCTCCTGGACATTTAATACCATCTGTGGTTGGCAATCTTCCCACACACCACACACCCAGTGCGATTCCGACGTGAAAGCCTGGACAAAATGTAAGTTAGCTGGGACCACATTGTTCTGGGGTTCTCTTCACTTATTTATTTAATTAATGTATAGCCTTCCTCTACACAAATGCTTGGGGTTTGTAACAGGGCTGAAATCATAAAACCCATTGGAAGGATTAAATTTCAGTGCTACATTATTCCCACCCCCCACCTCCTGCAGCATTCCCTGGAAAGCTGAAAAAAGCCAACTAAGAAAGCCTGCTGCAGAATTTTGGAAAACATGCCACTCTTGGAGTGCTGTCAAGGGAAGGCTATTCCACAATTGAGGGGCAGCTACTGAGAATGTCTCTTTGCTAGTGTTTGAAATTTACACGTACTTTGCAGGAAGTCATTCAATTATACAGCTTTGAAGGACACACTTGTTTAGATTCATCAGTAGAACTGACCTCCTGTCTTTCAGACTGCTCTATTGACCTAAGGAGCAGCAGTGGCGTAGGAGGTTAAGAGCTCATGTATCTAATCTTGGAGGAAACCGGGTTTGATTCCCTCACTCCTGCCCTCTTTGAGCTGTGGAGGCTTATCTCAAGAATTCAGATTATGCAACTGTACACCTCTGCCATGCATGCCAACTGGGTGACTCTTGGGCTAGTCACAGCTTCACCGAGACTCTCTCAGCCTCACACCTAACTTCTACAGGCAGGGAAAGTTTGTTGTGAGGGGGGGGCAAGGGAGATTGTAAACCCCTTTGAGTCTCCTGCAGGAGAGAAAGGGGGGATATAAATCCAAACTCTTCTTCTTCTAATTACCAACATATTAATCTTGATCTACGGTTCAAGCCCCTGTTCTGCTATCAATGTACTGTGTGCAAATAAGTCCTTCTTGATCTCAGTTTCCTATCTGTAAAATGGGGACACCTGGCCTATCTGAGACTGCCACTGCAAGGCCGTATACAAAAATGTGATGCTTTTTTGAGTTGAAAGTACTGTGAAGATGAGGATTTATTTTGAATTATAGATTGCCTTTCTTATTGGGACTCAAGGGGGGTTATAAATATGACTCAAACTATTCTTTCCTCAGCAAGTAGATTACAAAATACAACAATGGTTTTTTTATTTACTTCACCTGCATGACATATGCAGGGGGCACTTTTTAATCAAAAGGATTGATATCCAGCAGTCTAATCAATGAACCAGGAACTGTTGCAGAGCTAATAACATGTGTGAAGTCCTTTGAACTCTTGAAATGCACCATATAAATGCTAACTGTTTTATTAGCCAGGGAGAGTTCCTTAGTATTTATATGTACGTGCAAGCCTCCATTTTTTCAGAGTGCCTAGTCCATGGGAAACAGCTGTAATATAATTTTGCTGTTGCATTTTGTTTTTCAAATACCTGCTCTACCTTGACCTTAAATTGTTTGTGGCCCCTTCCACACAGGCAAAATAATGCGTTTTCAAACCACTTTCACAACTGTTTGCAAGTGGATTTTGCTATTCCCTTTACTACTTCAAAGAGCACTGAAAGCAGTTTGAAAGTGCATTATTCTGCATGTGCGGAATGAGCCTTAGTGATGTTTCTTGCTTCAGTTTACAACCTAATAATCATGGTCACTCTGAACACCCCACTCATTAATGGGAAGGATTTTTATTCAGGCCTTTGACTTTTGGACTTTTAATTGTCTTTTGATACCAACTCATCTAGGAACCATCAGATTTTTGCCTATATTGAGAAGATCTCTTTTAATCTTACATGCCATTATTGTGGTTGAAATATGGGAGTGGTATCTACGTAGCAGAGGGTAGAAGAGAGTCTTCCTTTGAACAAGAGTTTAATAAAGGACATGGCACTGAAGCTGTGAAGATGGTCTTACTCATAGGCTGATGGGGAATGATCTGCAAGCCATGGGGCACTTTCTCTTGATCTGCAAGTCCATTGCTTTAAGCTACAGGCACTCCTTTTATCAGTTTTGGCTTTTAAAAAATGTTTTGTTTTATAAGATTGTGGTGGGGCTTTTTTTTTTGCAAACCTGGGGCCTTTTTCAGATTTGTAGAAAGATCTGTTGCCTGTTCACAGCTCCTGTCACTGGATTTAAGTATCCTCAGACTTGGCTGACTTCACTATCAGTATATAAATGAATCTATACTAACTGTAATGTGAATCCCTTTTGGTGCATCATGTGGACAGAGAGACACAGGACAATTATGAAATCAAATCCCAGTCTTATGATGACGGTCCATGTATAGAGTTGACTGGGAAGTGTGGTATCTTAGCATACACAGTTACGGATCATTACAGAAGGACAAGTCAATTAGCCTTTTGTCACACTTCACCGTGAGTTTGGGGAAGTAATTTTTGAATACTTTGGGGACTGTTGTTAAAAAGACAGCACCGGCAGGATGAACAATAATAATAACCAATTTATAAACACTTTAGTGTTCACAAGTATTTGAACCTTCTAAATCTATTTGGTGTCTTGCTAAGGGAAAAAGGCTTTTTAAAAAGTATAACAGTGAAACTTTATTTATCACACATCATGAACATAAGAAAGAACATAAGAACATAAGAACATAAGAACAAGCCAGCTGGATCAGACTGCAGGAGTCCATCTTAGGTCCTAGTTTCCTCTCTGCTATCAAGCAGTGGCCCAATTACAGGTGCCTTTGGGAGGAAGCTCACATGTAGCCAGGATGTGGAACTATGTGGCCTTCTGCTTGACTGTTGCTCCCGATCACCTGGTCTGTTGAGGCATTTACAATCTCAGATCAAAGAGGATCAAGATTGGTAGCCATAAATCGACTTCTCCTCCATAAATCTGTCCAAGCCCCTTTTAAAACTATCCAGGTTAGTGGCCATCACCACCTCCTGTGGCAGCATATTCCAAACACCAATCACACGCTAGCATTGGTAGCAAGTGTTTTCCTTTTAGTAGTCCTAATTCTTCCCCAGCATTTTCAATGAAATACCCCCCTTGGTTTCTAGTGGATTGTGCCAGAAAGAGAGAAAATTCTCTCCTGTCCAACATTTTCTACCAAGCCATGCATAATTTTGTAGACTTCAATCATATCCCCCCCCTCAGCTGCCTCCGCTCCAAACCAAAGAGTCCCAAAGCGCTTCGCAGCCTCTCTCATCAGGAAGGTGCTCCAGTCCCCTCAATCATCCTTTGTTGCCCTTTCAAATTCTTGCGCACCTTTCAGTCTCCTCAATATCCCTTTTGGAGATGCTTGGCTGACCAGAACTGGACACAGTACTCCCAAGTGTGAGAGTAGCATCCACTGCTTTATATATATAAGGGCAATTGACAATCTTTGCAGTTTTATTATCAATTCCTTTTCTAATGATCCCCAGCATAGAGTTTGCTCTTTTTCACAGCTGCCATGCATTGAGTTGACATTCCATGGAACTATCAACCAAGGCAGCCTACAATCCCCTTTCCTGGTCTGTGACTTGATAGCACTGACCCTCTCAGTAGCGCGTGTATAATGTGAAGTTTTGGATTTTCTTGCCCCTATGTGCATCCACTTTACGATTTTGCTACATTGAACTGCATTTTGGCCATTTCTGAGAGCTCCACTCACCTAATTCTGTAAAGGTCCACTTGGAGCTCTGCATAATCCTTGTGGTTCTCACCAACCCTACTATAATTTGGTATCATCTGCAAATCTTGGCCACCACGCTTTACTCCCACCCCTACTTCCAGGTCATTTATGAATAGGTTAAAGGCACTGGTCCCAAAACGGATCCTTGGGGATCACCCACTCCCGACATCTCTCCATTGTGAGTAGGAACTTCCCATTTACACTCCACTCTTTGTTTCCTGTTTCTCAACCAGTTTTTAATCCATAGGAGGACTTCCCCTCTTATTCCTTCATTGCTGAGTTTTCTCAGGTAATTGAAGGTACTCTGTGGCTATGTGTCCTATTTGAGCTGTACACTAATGCCTGCAGCAGGACAAATTGAATGGAAGTGCAAAGATCAAGCATCAAGGCCTGTAGGAAAAACCATATTGTTGGTCTTGATCTTACTGAAGTGGTGCAAATATGTTGCTTGAAATTAGTATGTTTAACCATTGGCACCAGTCAAAATTGACACCAGTCAAAAAAACAGCCATGATTACTTGTGAGTCAAGCATCTAATTTCTTTGCCTATCTACCATCTGCCTTGGATATCTGTCAGCGGTACCATAGCTGAGGTGGATGTGTCTGTTTCCTTGCTTTGTGGGGGCTTTTGCATATATTTAATAGACAATATTATTTTACCAAGGGTCATGAATAGCTGGGTCAGATAATTAAATGACAAAAATATGCATGCATGAAATAATGTTGATAACACATAAGCACCAAATAGTAAGATGGTTAAAAATGTTTGTTTATAACCACAGATTTGTATCCAGATGTAGAACGGTGTGAGTAAAATGCCTATGCATCTGTTCCACAGAAAGACGATAGTAGGGTCGTATATTCTTTCACCATAAAAGAAAGCATGCCAAACCTTCTTTGTTGTAGAATGCTCCACCTGGGTCCTAGTGCCTACCTAACCCAGCCCCAGCCCCTCCCCATCCATTTGAAAGTAAAAATACATTTTGGCATAAATGCTGTTGTATCAAAGTACCATGTTCAATAATGCACAAAATAATGTTTCTGGTGGAGTTTACCACACAGAGAAGCAGCTAACACACTGATTAAAAGAGTAAAGGTAAATATTTATTAGGAACTACATTTAGGATAGGAAAGATGAAAATGCTGCTATCTTGCTAGCTAGGAAGAATCTCTGCAACTAACTTCCAAGAAGAAGCAGGACATTAGACCTGACAGTATCCATTCTAAGTATAGACAAGAGGTGACACAAAAGGACAGAAGGGTCACTAACTTTACACTCCCTTATAGCTGACCACTTGCTCACCCCCTCCTGGGTCTTCTTCACTGGCGTAATGCCCATCGGGCAAGGTGGGCAGCTGGCCAGGGCATCACCTTGTGGGAGGCATCAAAATGCTGTGTTCGTTTTTGGGTATTTTAGTGGTTTTCCATTTTTGGCCTGCAGGGGGCGCAGTTTTTAGGCTAGCGGCACCAAAATTTCGGTGTATCATCAGGAGACTGTCCCTATGCTACCTCCCAAGTTTGGTGAGGTTTGGTTCAGGGAGTCCAAAGTTATGGACTCCCAAAGGGGGTGCCCCTATCCCCATTGTTTCCAATGGGAGCTAATAGGAGATGGGGGCTACAGTTTTGAGGGTCCATAACTTTGGCCCCCTGAACCAAACTACCTGAAACAGGGGTATCATTAGGGAAGTCTCCCTGAGTGAACTCAGACCCTGAGAGACTGTGCTTATCAGAAATGTCCCCCCCCCCAGCCTGCAACCCCCATTGACAGCAATGCAGAAAACTCAATGCAGAACAAAGATTCTTGGGCAAATTTCTAGGATGTTCCTGCAGGGGGTGCATTTTTGGATGTATCGGCACCAAAATTTCAGGGTATTATCTGGAGATGATGGCACCCCCCAAGCTTGGTGCAGTTTGGTTCAGGGGGGCCAAAGTTATGGACCCTCAAAACTGTAGCCCCCATCTCCTATTAGCTCCCAATGGAAACAATGGGGGATGGGGCACCCCCTTTGGGAGTCCATAACTTTGGACTCCTTGACCCAAACTTCACCAAACTTGGGGAGTAGCATAAGGACAGTCTCCTGATGATATGCTGAAATTTTGGTGCTGATATGTCTAAAAATGCACCCCTGCAGGCACCAATGTCCTGGTGCAAAAAAAAATTGGTCATGGTGGAGTGGCTGCCCATGGGGGGGAGCATCCAACTCAGGTTTTGGCCAGGGCTACAGTTTTCCCAGGGCTGCCTCGTTACGCCCCTGGTCTTCTTTTCAGTTTCTTTCCATACTGGATATTGCTATATCCAACAAATTTGACAAAGACAACAAGTAAAAATGAATTATAATTCTCATATTTGTTCAGGACTATATTTTAATGCAGAAGCATACTATTTTCTCAACTGTTACACCTCAACTCACCAAACTATCACCTTTCTGTGGAACAGAGTACAGAACAAAGGAAAGTACATGAAAAGAGGCTTTGTTGCAGGACCTGGGCAACTACTCACAGTAAAGCTGTACCCATCACTTTGCAAAGCTTGCTCCTAAAACAGTAGGTATCACCCAGTATTTATGGAAGTTGGGACTGTCTGACCCTCTTAACACCTTGTCTTTGTTATAAAACTATAGAGTAAGCCTACCTGCCAGTCTCCACTCATCAGGATGGGGGTTAAACTAATTTACCATTCTTGGTAATTACAGATCATTTACAGTCCCCCACAGAGTTTAATTAGGTCTACTGATAATGCAAGCTATTCTATCTGAATAACCTTCTCCTGCTTTCAGTCTTTGGTCATACTTGTATACACAGTATACTGAAAACTAGATAAATTGTACCAAAACAAAATATAAAGTATTTCAATCTGCATTTGTACTCCTAGATAAAAAATTCATTTGTTTTTCCTTTTTAGCATAGACAATATACCAAGGGCTGGATTTTTTTCACAAAAAGGGTCAAACCAGACATGTCTTAGAATCTATGATTAGGTATGCTAATCTTACACTTTAAAAAAGCTACTTACTCATGGGACTACTTTGAAGAGTGGGAAGGGTTGCTTTGGAAAGGAAGCCTTAACTCCTTCCTTGCTTCAGCAATTTAAATTAATACTCTAAAGCTGCAATTAATAGGGGACAATAAAAAGAGGATGAGTTTTCACTGAACTGTTTTGGTTGCAGGAGGGCAATTATGATTCTGTCCAAAAATGCTTGTTAGCATTCCAGCCTTTATCTGAGGGAGAGATTAATAATTTCCCAGCCAGTTCTATATACACAGAGAAGGCACCATTGCAACTGTAACACAGGGCCTGTGAACATCCACCTTAGAAACAATGCATTTCAAAATTCTTCAAAGACACATTTACCAGTACTATGCAGCAGTGACGTAGTGGTTAAGAGCAGGTGTACTCCAATCTGGAGGAACCGGGTTTGATTCCCTGCTCTGCCGCCTGAGCCGTGGAGGCTTATCTGGGGAATTCAGATTAGTCTGTGCACTCCAACACACGCCATCTGGTGACCTTGGGCGAGTCACAGTTCTTCTGAGCTCTCTCAGCCCCATCTATCTCACAGGGTGCTTGTTGTGAGGGGGGAAGGGAAAGGAGTTTGTAAGCTCCCTTGAGTCTCCTTACGGGAGAGAAAGGGGGGGATATAAATCCAACTCTTCTTTTTCTTCTTCTACTTTGCCTTCTGGTACAAATTTCAGCCAAGATAAAGCTTAGTAGATGGCTGCTGAGAAATCACAATAATATGTCAATCAAATATCAAAAGTACTCCATGTTATCAGGAAAGTAGACCAGCATACAACTGTTATGGAAAGCAAATAAGACTGACCTTGTAGGCCAAAATGGGATGGCTTTATTCAGAAACCAATAAGTACATTTTAAATACATTTAGGTACATTTTATTTTACACATGCATACACTGAGTGTAAAAACTGAATGGATATGGAAAAATTATATTTGTTTCACATAGAAGTAAACATCCAGTTTGGAAAAGATAAATTATAGTATAAATTGAAAGTTTCAATTAGAATTGTTTAGTTATGAAGTCCACCATATGCTATGCCTGCCCCAAGCTTCTTATCACATTTCATGGCTCTCCTTTTACCCCTACCCTTTGCTGGTGTGAATGACTAATTTGTGTGTTTCCCATATACCCGAGACTCATCCCCACCCAGAATTGTATGCTTGGCTTTATATTTTAAAAATACAGAATGTACACACCTGTATCTATACATTTTCCCATAGATATTACACAGTGTACTGACTGGGGGTAAGGGAATCCTAAGAAAACATATGATTTAGCTAAATTTCCAAGCCTTTAGAGTAGTTTGCTTCTGGGATCACAAGAAACCAAGTTTTTAGGTTCTGCTAGTAAAAGTAAGATGCTCTAGTACAGTGGTTCTCAACCTTCCTAATGTTGTGACCCTTTGATACAGTTCCTCATGTTGTGGTGACCCCCAACCCTAACATTTATCAATTTTACAGATGGAGAACACTGATGCAGAGAATCTTAGGCAACCCCTGTGAAAGGGTCGTTCAACCCCCAAAGGGGTCCCGACCCCCAGGATGAGAACCACTGCTTTAGTACCAGGGAAGCTATGTTAGGATTTTAGCTTGGGAAAAAGACAAAAGAGATCCAGTCATCTCTAAGAAAGTGTATTATTTTAAGTGAGAAAATCAAGAAGCAGGACACATACAATGAAAATTTAGCAAACGCAGCATGGAAAACTGTTGGCACAGAAACTGCCTAATCTAGTCTCTCACACAAAACTCTCCAAAATCAAAAACCATCAGATTTGCCCATATAATCATAATTTAATGCTAGCACATACCGTATGCTATGTTTTTCACTGCAGCACATACATAATAGTTACAACATACCTACACTAGTAAGGATCTACTTTCTCCCACCAGGAACAGAAGTAAATATCTGATTCTTGAACAGCAAGAACAGGAAATGAAGTGAATAAAGAAATAATAATAATAGGAACCTTGGTAAATGTTCATTAGTTTTGGATTACTTCTGTCGTCACAATGACCAGCTAACAAACGTAATCCAAAGTCCGGGATGCTGACATGGTATTTGTCTTCCACAGATGTTCTCACTTTGTTAGAATGGATTTAAAAAAAATAAAATAAAAGTGTTTCTGGAACAGGGAGGCTGAAGCAAGATTCCAAAACTGCATTATATCCTTTCTTGTTTGCATTGCCCTGCACATTCCATGTAAGCCTAAAAAGAATTAAGAGTCCTCAAGGTTAGAAATATAGCAGTGTATATATCCCTCCGTATAACAGTAAACTGACTGCCCCATGTGTGTATGTTGAAAGTCATGAACCTGGGCCTCCCAAGAACCCTGTACGGTCTCTACATAAGCAAGGGGCTCCCCAAGTATGCAGAAAAGTATGACTTTGCAAATCAACCAAATAAAAATAATTCTCAAGGAAACAAAACAAAAACAGCCTGATGAAGACTGAAAATGTACCAGAAATAACAGGATGCTGGGCATAGCTAATTGTCAGTTAAAGACAATTTTGGGGGAGTGGGATGAGATTTCCCAAACTGCCCCCTGCGATTCCTCACAGCACCCAGCTGGTAATACTATTAAAGTTAGTTGCATTTTAAACAGCTTTTTGTACCACAAGAAGCTAATCATTTCTGGAAGCAGACAGAGAAATTTGGGGGTGTCTCATCACTAAGGCAGAGAAGGATGCCTCATCTGCTGCCTGACTGTAGTACTACACAGGCATTTACTCATCCATACGTGATTAATTAGCTATGGAAAGACTTCAGTCATGCAGTTATATTAAGCTGTCATGCTCATCTGTTGTTCCTTCTACATTGAAAACATAAATTTGAGTCATGATCAGGCTATATGACCTCCAGACCCAAAACCAAATGAGAATTCATACCGCTAGAACCTTGCCAAAGAGCAGTGAGGCATCATACGCTGGATCTGCTGCTAGACTCCTCCTCCTCCAGAAGGTACCTACTTTAGAGATTCACCAACCTCCAAGGGTTCTGTTCCCGTAGTGCTATAAAATGAACTGCGCTTTTTCCTGGGTTAACCTGTAGTGCTATAACCTAAAGAATACTTCTGTCCCTGCAATAGTATAATCGAGTCATCCATGCTGAGAATGAGACATCCAAATAAAATATGGCTCAAAAGGTGGTACCATTTGGGAAAGGAAAGTTTCCATGAATAGTAAACTGGCTACAGTACAGCTACTCAATAAAAAGCAAGTGGACTACTTTGGAAATTACTTTCCTCAGAAATGCAAAGATGACACTAGTCTTCTTAGTACCTCAGCTCTAAACCTGAAAATCTCCAGTCAGTACATCTCTTTTAAACCTTTGTAAACATCCTAAGAGCAACTACCATTAACCTCTAGGTCAATGTGAAACTGACTGTATTCCATTGCATCATTTTTACTTTATAGCAGCACAATTCTTATTTACTCATAACCATTTGGAACCAAGTAACATTGACCTCTGGATGGTCTTCAGAGCACATTGTATCTCATTATAATAATCTCAGTTCTATTCTTTACTCAACATTAATTATTTTCCATTCTCAAGCATTTTGTGTTGCATGACAGCACAACTTTAGCCTATCATTAAGCTGTAGGTCATTTTACCCCCAACCTCCTTATTCTCCATTATGAAACATTTTTTTCCTTACCATTCAGAATACAGTCAGTCTAGTTTACATTTTTGTTCCTGTCTGTGAATGATGCTAATTAAATATTTCTAAACACCTTCAAGGCATCATCATGGCACAGAAAGATGGTGCCTTTTCTTTTCTTGTTTTAATTCTAGGCAAGCATGGCAATTGAAGGGAAGGCTATCATGGAAGTTCAAAACAAAGCCTCATATGTACCTTGCCTCTTTCCTAGTTAGATCTCACATCAAATTTCACCTCAAATAATACTCGAAAGGGCCTGTCCTAGCAGCCCATCTTCAGAAGTTTTAAGGGAAGACTAAAGAACCATGGTAAGATTAGCAACATTTCAAGGTGAGAGCAGAGGTGGGATCCAGCAGGTTCTCACAGGTTCCCAAGAGTAGGTTACTAATTATTTATGTGTGCCGAGAGGGGGTTACTAATTGGTGATTTTGCCACGCGATTTTTGCCTTAGTTACGCCACTCAGCAGTAGCGCGCAGAGCTTGAAGTAGTATAGCAGGAGGTGCACCGGCATGCGTGGCAGCCTGCGCCTGTGTGCAGTTTCTCACCCAAGGACCGGCACAGCGGCTGCGTCCTTGCCACAGCCCCGCCCAGGAATGCCCCGCCCCCAGAATGCCCGGCCACGCCCCTGTCATGCCCCGCCCAGCCCCATTGGCGCTACGCCACAGTTTGAATCCCACCACCATGGGAACCTGTTACTAAAATTTTTGGATCCCACCACTGGGTGAGAGCATGGATGGCCAAGGAGGATACTCCCATGTAGCTACGGCTCGACTCAGGATCTAACAGTAACAGCCTTGGGAAAGGGTTGCTGAAATGCAGCTGTTTCCAGATGCCCTGTCTGAGGCCAGAGGAAGAGCTACTCAGACCCTGGGGAGGGGTGCCCCAGGCAGTGTCGGGCACATAGTGTGGTTACCTCATCTGAAACATATTTTGAACAATGGCAGTCTTTCATCAGAATTCTGATAATGGGAGCCTCTTTAAGAACCAGTTAGAAACCCTTTTTTGTGTTCAGGAATGATGAGTAATATAAACCAACTTATACATTTTTGGTACTCCTTATTTGAATTTGGTTTATTCATGATGTTTTAAAAACCAAAATTAAAGAAAACACTCTATCTTCTTGCACCGTAGTGCTCCAGTATATCACCATAATCACATTGTAAAGACTTATCACATCACTGCAATGATACCTAGGGCCTTTCCCCATTCTTTTCCATCCCCCCTATGCCGCGCGCTGCTCTCAGCATCCCAGATGCGCGCCCGGCCGTCCCCACAACCCTGCGCTCTGCGCGGGGTCATTAAAAGGCGCCCTTAAGAAGAGCGCCTGGGATGCCGCGCACTGAGGGGGCGCCACAGCGTCAGCGTCGGGGCGGCTGCGCTGTCGCCGCCCCTGTCGTGGGGAGTGCCAGGGGACCCCGTGCTACTCTCCTCAAGTAGCGCGGGGATTAAGGTAAGTGGGGAAAGGCCCATAGAAGCAACTAATCTTGGTCTGGGGCTAGTGACTGTCTCCGCACACAATTGTCAGCAAAACTTGTCTCTATATTAGTGCCACCTGCCCTTGGCCTAGAGAGAGTTCACAGAAGTTAGCAAGAACAAAACTATCTCACAGTTGAAGTCACTTTCACAGGAATATGAATCAGGCATGAACATAGTTTACCCCTCCCATGATTGTAAAGTCTATCAGATTATAGCCCCAGTAGATTAATCATGCTAGCTGGGGGAAGGAAAAGCCACCACTTCTGTGTCACAAACCTGAAATCTAGGCAGATGGAAGCTCTCTCTTTTTGCAAAAGTGAGCACATGGCGAAGGCAAGAAAGTGCCATACTACCCACCAAATCTGTAGGTAATATAGCTAAATGTGTAGGTGGACTCCTTGTTGGATCAAGCCGGATAATATCATAAATTTGCACTATCTCATAATGAAATATCTAGGGCCCAATAAGAAACCATCAAACTTAATCAAGGAGCGCCTTATGGCTCCATGGATCTCACCCCATCCTGATTAAACTAAATAATTAGTGCTTCTGGGGCAATATCTTAACAATGTATTCCTTGCAAAGAGTATCCAAAATAATACAGTAATAATGCAGTAATAATACAGTCTGGTAATCTATTCAGGTCCTCAGTCAGCAGGGTAATTTTATCTCCTACTGTTGGTGTAAAAGGATATGAATTTGGAGGACAAAAGGATCCACCTTTTAGGCTCAACTTCACTCCAGAACTGTCCCTTGACCAGAACTGTCAAGACTCAACTCCACTCCAGTACTGTCCCTTGCTTGAGTAGAAGTTCTTTCTCTCCTAAAATCTCCCTATCCCTTTCTCTTTTTCTCCCTCTCTGTTGGCTGCGGATCTCTTTTTCAGCTGTGCTCCCCAATGTCCTTGCTACCAGACCTCTTGTTCATACTCTTCCCTCTCCTACTCTCCCAAAGCTCTGTCTCCCTCTAAAAACTGTCTCCCTCTACTAGAAATCTACTGCCACTCCCTTCTCCCTTTCAGTTCCAGTGCTGGGGACCAGACTATTTCCCTCTCCCTTCCATTTCCTCCTAGCCTCATTTGGCTTCACTCCAAAGCCTCTGCTTCATTTAGGGTTGCCAGGTCCTCCTTGGCCACCAGTAAGGAATGGGGTGGGTAGAGTTATTAGATCCAGATTGGGAAACTCCTGGAGATTTTGGGATGGAGCCTGGGGAGGATAGGGATCGCACTGTGTTCTCTGAAGTGGTGGGAAGTCTCTCCCTTTTAAAGTGGGGAATTAGCGGAAGCAGAGGCTGGCAGCATGAGGACCCTGATTGCCTATGTATACGAGAGTCAGCTTTCGTAAGAAAATCACAGGAGAGCAAATAAAGTTTAACAGTTTTTATTAAGGGATAATGGGGATACACCAGCACACAATAAAAGCAGCAGAACACACACACAGTTCTAGGATATAAATAGTTTTGAGGGGATGGGTCTGAAATAAAGAATATATGGGGAGGGGCAATAAAAGTTATAGTCACCTGATCTTGAAGCGGAATGGTCTGAGGAACAGAACTGAGCAACCTGTGCTTAACTCTGGAAGAAAAAAGCTGTGGAACAGTATCACAGATGGAGAGACATCCAGAGACACTGAACACTGTCTATTGGGAGAGTGGGCTTCTTATAGGGAAAAACAGACCCTCAGGGTTATGATCCTTAATCTCCCTAGAGAAAGAGATTTCCTGCCTTTCCTGGGAAGGACAAGAGACAGACATTAAGCTCAATATTTGGGTCATTGGTCTAATGATTTGAGACATCAGCCTGACGTTTCAGGTTCTGGAGACATCAGCCTGACGTTTCAGGTTCTGGAGGAAGTTAGCTGACGAAATTACAGCTGTAAAACAAGGACAATGCAAATAAGGTGGTTAAAAGTACTAGTCAAAGGAAGAAACATTAGTTAGTACTACACAGGGAAGGGAAGCACATTCACACATCCATTGTCTTCACCGGGGTGTACAGTCCAGGGCTGGAGATGGAATCTCTCTCCAGGGCATAGTCTTTGTGTTGACTTAATCATGTCAGGAAGGGTGTGAGAGAAGCATTGTGCAAGTTGCTTTGGAGGGAGACAAGTCCAGCCAAGTCCTTGGGTGCACTGAGTCTGTGCGAGGAACGGGGTCCCCATTATGGCACAGCTCTACTAGGTACTTCAAGACTTGGCTGAGGTGGTAGACATGCCACTGTATTCCAGACAGGGTACCCTTGGTCCACCATAGGTCAGTCTGGCATACTGTCTTTGTTTCTTGTCTTTCTGTCTATCACTGTAGGCAACAAAGAATGATTTCATCTGATTAAAGAGCTCTTTCCCATACTTCTCCAAATATCATCCCAAGTGTATGTCTGGGTATCCAGAAACTTAAATTCCCATAGGGTTGGAAGGTGCATGTGAAAAAGCCATAGACATGTATCCCCCACCCCTGGCAGCCCCAATAACAGTTTATCAGATAATTGATTTATCAGGGTCAATACTGTCTGCTTACACTGGCTGCAGCTCTCCTGGGTCTCAAGCATTAAGTGTTTCACATCACCCAGGACCCGATCCTTTAGATGGAGTTGCTGGGGGCTGAACCTGGAGCCTTCAGCAAGCCAAGTGGAAGCTCTACCATGGAACTAGGGCTACTCGTCTCAAACAAATAGCCCTTCAAGCAGCTAACTGTCAACCCCCCTCCCCAAACCATCAAACAATAAATATTAATAGCAACTAATCAGCAAGAGTGAAGATAAGACCAAGAACATAACATCCACAATTTAAAAGGTCTAGCAACATATTTTCTAAAGCATTAATTTTCCTTCTGAAAAGGCTTGCGGCTTGGAACTAGTAAGGTTCTCTTGAGAATGGATTTTCACAGGAGAAACTAGCAGTTGCACTCATTCTAGTAGATGACAGTCTTACCTTACACCTTTAGGGGGCCCTGAGAGCTAGCTCTCAAAACCCAGAGCGGGGGAACTGTGAGAGAAATCATTCCCTTAAATATGACAGCTAGCAAATACATTTGGGTTCATTTAATCTATATGCCTTGTGAGAAATTAGCTTTTCTTAGGCAACTATATCGCTGGGAAAATCACTATATTTTTATTTCAAAAGAATGAAGATACTGCTTGTTTGATTTAGCCCTTTGATTACTTCCTTTCGTTTTCAAGAAAAGTGTTTCCTTTTACTTTTCATACAAAAGAAGGAATGGTTCTTGTTACATATTTAGGTTCGCTTAACACAAAAAAGTTCCAGCCAGGACATGGCAATGAATGTTACCATATGGCCTGCTCCACTCTAGTAACCAACAAAAACTTATTTTTATACTGTTCAGGGCTTAACCCAAGCCAGGGCTGAGCCCTGGAACCTGTTGTGAATTCCACGCCTTGGGCCTGGAACATATGAGACAATAATCAGCAAAGGAGTGACTTGAGAAGATGCAGAATACTTTCCCCTCTAGTGGCAGAGATACCACAATAGCACATATCTACAATTATATTCTTCTTGGCAGGCCCAAATCCTAGAAACATTCCATTTCAGAAATTAACATTGATCACATTTTTTTCTCGTTATAATGAATAGTGCTCCATTAAGGATCAACACATTAATTAGAAAAAAGAGTTACTTTTTTTTGGAGGATGACTACTATTATTCTAAGAAACATGAACTTTAGGAGGGAGCTCTTTTGAGAATATCCTGTTATGCACACAGAAGCCTCAGTGCAGGAAAATGTGAGAGCTGCTACGTCTTGGCTGACTTGCCACGGACTGATGTGGAGCCATGAGTTATTCCACACTGCTGAGACTCAGCAGTTTAGCAAGACGACTCTTGGAGTGAGGACATTAAACAATGCAAGGAGGCAACCCCCCCACCCCCTCCAAACCAACCAGAGGCCATTCTAAACTGACTTGAAGGCACACGCCAAATAGAGAATGGTGACACAGACACACGGCTGGGACTGTGGGGGGAACACTGCCAACTTCCCCCACAGCTGACCATTCTTAAAGGGAAAACACATGCATCTTGCTTATGCCTGCCAGCACTCTGCTAACAGTCATTTATGGGCTTTGGCTCCTGATGGGAGCCAAGCTAAAGAAATCTTACCTAACAAGCCAGCTAAACACATGCAGTCCTTTACAAAAGGGAAAAAAACCCTCTTTCCTGTACAGATGCAAGGAGTACAATAGAGAACCACCTCTGAGAAATGAATTTATGTTGCATGAACTGCTCTGTCAATTCAAGCCCAATTAATTTGAGGCTGTGGAAAATCTGATCATGAGCAGGGGAAAGAAATGCAATTAATGTATCCTTGTATTATGCCAAAGATGAGCCTCCCTAAGCTATGTACAATGTAAAAGATGGGATGTTGCACTGCTTGCAACTGGGGCATACATAGCTCAAAACCACAAACCCTTTAGCTTTCTCTTGCAATGCACATTCAGTTGGACCCATTCAACAAAGAAGGACTGTAGTCAGAGTAAATGCAAGAACAACTACCAGTTGCTGGTCCCACACCAAAACAAGCTATAAAATAGCTAAAGTACTGCCCTGAACATATCTGTCCATCAGTTTCTTCCATAGCCCGATCCTCTACCTTTAGAAAGGATATCTGGGGAGTGTGTGCAGTGCATTGTGGGAAAAGGTTTGCCTGAGCCAGGCTGACTAATTGGCTCCAGGTGCCTGATGAGCCAAACCAGGAGACTTGGGCAGCTGAGCAAGACTGTGGCACAAATAAGAACATTCTGTGGCGGTGCAGGAAAGGGGAACTGAAATCTATTTCTAGTTTTTCCTACGAGAAGAATGGGCTTGGAGCAGCTGCAGCAGACCATATGAGTTTGCTACTGGAGGGTAGCGTAGACTATATTGCACAAGTTGCTGTAGCAGGGTTTATTAAAAAAACAGTAGTTAAGCACTATTGTAGTGGATGATTCCATGCCAGAAGAAGCTTTGGTCAGCAAGCTGCTGTTAAAGGCACAGAAGCAGAAAGCCCAGATTTTGTCCTGTGACCAGTGGGCAACTATAAATAACATGATTGGACTTCTGAGTATTCCAATAAGGGTGCAAATAGTATGGGACACTAAAGGAGCCCGACTTGCTTCTGTGCCTTCAACAGAGATTCCAGATGCCGAAATCAGCAAGCAAAACTTTTAATTAATTTACTTCTGAGTTGACCTGTTTAGCAAGACGACTCTTGGAGTGAAGACATTAGGGCCTTTTCCTCATGCACAACTTAACACAGATTTTTCCAGTGGTCAAACCTTGTGTTCGGAAATGTTTGTGTGTGAAATCACACACCTCCTTTCCCCCTGTCATTTGGGGGGTTCTCCCCCCATTGCCTCTTCAGTTACATTCATTCCACACACTACTGCTGAAAACATATTATTCCTGATGGTCATGGGACTGCAGCCATAAAACAGAAGAACAACCCTCCCCCCACTTTTTTCCTTTTTTCTTCTACACAGACATTCTAGTGTTAATGTGCAGTTACATTTTGAATCAAAATTCAAAAATGCCTCGGCCTCCATTTCTACTATTGAGAACTACAAACTTAAAATGGAAGCCAAAATAACTCATGGAGCAGCCACCATTATCTGAAGGAACAGAAACACACTCCCACCCCCACCCCCACGAAGAATCAAATTTTTGTCCAAATTTGATCTGCAGTAACATATGATTGTTACTGCAACAGTTCCCAATTACATACAGTGATTACTCATAGCACTCTTTTCAATTGCCCCCAGCTTCAAAATTCCTGCTTCAAAATTCCTTCAAATTTTTCAATTGCCCCCAGCTTCAAAATTCCTCTCTGCTCTAACGTTACACTGGTAGTTCAATATGAAATTGACAAAGCTAATCCAATTGACTATACTAGTTCGTATCTCTGCCTCAGTGTTACATCACCAGTTTAATATAAGGAGAAAAATATTTTAAAATTCATTTTGAAAATGGAGTTTGAGACTCGGCAAGCAGCAGGAAAAGGTAACCCACTGTCACCTGGAAAACTCCATAGGAAAAAGTGATTTACACCATGTGTTTTTGTGGCATAAGTCAGAGGGATGCGTTGGGGACATTCCCAAGCCGAAAGGTCTTTGAAAGTCGACTACAGTCAGCTCCTCCTCCAGGGACACCCCTAGCCTACTCACAGCTGTGCCTGAATCCCCTGCAGTATGGCAGCTTTTTCTGGGTTGGGCACAGCAGAACTACGCAGTGCCTGCCCACTGGTGTGTTTGTCTTCTCCACTGGTGAATTTGCCCCTTATGCCAGTGGGGTGGGCAAACATGCTGGTGCAGGCTCGCATCGGTTCCACAACTCCTTTCACACACTTCCCCTCCCCCACATTGGGCCACCCTTCACAGATATTTTCCCCAACAAAGTCAACTGTAATTTATCCTATCTTGACATTTCTTTTTAAACTGTTTTTCAATATCTGCCTAAATACTTCACCCAAAAATGTATAAAGCAAATGCTTGATTTTCTTTCTAGTATGAGTCTCTTGAAGACAAATTATATCTTGTTTTAATTTTTTCAGACAATGGGATATTTTCCTCCTTTGTGCAGCATTTACTCTATTAATATTCCTTGTTAGAAATTTGTAATCCATATTCGAACCTTACATTTAAAAAATCCATATTTATACCATCTAATTCAATTCCACTTCCTGTTGTTTCCACTGTTGATCTTGTGAATTTTTTTCCTGGGTTTCCTCCAGCTCTCTTTTAAATTTTTCTAAACATTTGCTCATCTTTTGAACAGACTTCAGATAACAATCCCATTCGGGGGGGGGGGTGTTTTGTCAAATTTAGAATTTATTCTATAAACCTTGTCGATTTCAGTTTCCATGTCCTCCTCCTCCCTATCAAAAAAAATTGCTGAAGCTTTAACAGTTCTTCTCTAATTTCTTCATCTGGAGCTACTGGAATAGATCGAAATATCAAACAAAACTATTTCTATCTCTGTTCAAATAAAACCAGGTTATCTAATTCTCTTTCCAGTTCTCTGTCTCTAAGGAACAGAAGATGCAGTTGGGGAAATTCATCACAGAATAAAGACGTAGTACAGGAATACCTGACTAGTTTAAATGAATTCAGATCTTCAGGGCCTGATGAACTACATCCCAAGGTTTTAAAAGAACTGGCAGAAGTAATATCAGAATCACTTGCAATAATCTTTGAGAATTCCTGGAGAATAGGAGAACCAGCTGACTGGAGGAGCACTAATGTTGTCCCCATCTTCCAAAAGGGAAAAAAAAGAGGACCCAAACAATTACCACCCAGTTAGCTCAACATCAATACCAGGAAAAATTCTGTAAGCACTTAGAAGGGAATGCCGTGGTCACTAAAAGTCAACATGGCTTTCTAAAAAACAAGTCATGCCAGATTAATCTCATCTCTCTTTTTTTGATAGAGTGACAAGCTTGGTAGACAAAGGGAACTTCAGTAAGGCCTTTGACAAGATGCCCCATGACATTCTTGCAAGCAAGATAGTAAAACGTGGGCTAGACAGTGCTACTGTTAGATGGATTTGTAATTGGTTTACTGACCAAATCCAAAGGGTGTTCACCAATGAATCATCTTCATCCTGGAGAGAAGTGACTAGTGGGGTGCCACAGGGCTTTGTCTTGGGCCCAGGACTATTCAATACTTTTATCAATTACTTGGATGATGGAATAGAGGGCATGCTAATCAAATCTGCAGATGTCACCAAATTAGGAGGGGTAGCTATTAACCCAGAGGACAGGGACAGATTATAGAGATAGGCCAAAACTAACAAAGTGAATTTCAACAGCGATCTATGTAAGATAATACACTTAGGCAGAAAAATGAAAGGCAGAGATATAGGATGGGGGACACCTGGTTTGACAACAGTACATGTGAAAGAGATCTGGGAGTTTTAGTAGACCACAAACTGAACATCTGCTGGCAGTGTGATGCAGCAGCCAATAAAGTCAGTGCAATTCTGGGTTGCTTCACTCAGAGTCTGGTGTCTAGATCAAGGGATGTAATAATACCTCTCTATGCTGCATTGGTCACACCTCACCTGGAATACTGTGTCCAGATGTGGGCACCACAATTCAAAAAGGATATTGACAAGCTGGAACGAGTCCAGAGGATGGTAAGAGGTCTAGATTCTGTGCCCTATGAGGAGTGGTTTAGGGAACTGGTTTGTTTAGTCTGGAGTAGAGAAGGTGAAGGGGTGACATGTTTAAATATTTAAATGGATGTCATGTTGAAGGTGGAGCAAGCTTATTTTTCTGCTGCTCCAAAGACTAGACAAGGAGTGATGGGTTCAAGGTACAGGAAAAGAAATTCCACCGAAACATCAGGAAAAACTTCCTGATGGTAAGGGCTGTTCAATAGTGGAATACGCTGCCTCGGAGCATGGTAGACTCTCCTTCTTTGGAGATCTTTAAACAGAGGCTGGATGACCATCTGTCAGGAGTGCTTTGATTGTATGTTCCTGAATGGCAGGGTGTTGGACTTGACATCTCTTGTAGTCACTTCTGACTCTAGGATTCTTGGATTGCAACCTAAAGTCAAGATCAACATAATCAAAAACCTGAGCTGGAGATGGCTGCTGTAGTACTAGCAATATTCCTAACATCAGTAGTAGTTTGCCCACATTTTTTCATCCTGTCCTGACACTACCAGGGCCTTTACATGTGCAGCTATATGCAGCATTGTTGAAGGCTTTCACGTATTGAATTTCACTTGGTGCACAGGCTGCTCTGAGACCTCTGAAGATGCCAGCTACAAAATGGCCAGGACGGTGCCAAATGTGGGAGAATTTGCTGTGAACATCACATACAGCCCGGAAACCACACAGCACCCAAGTTTGCAAGTGATTTTTATGGTCCATCCCATGAAACCTTTCCCTATCTAATTCCATTATGTTAAATGGCTTGAAGGCTGGTTGGAAAGATGCTTCCCTATGCTTCCACTGACTTCAAACAGGTTTCCATCCAAGAATGGTGGCAACCATTATGTCAGGCATTTGCTGTTACCAGCCCTTGGTGCCAACAATAACCAAAGAAGAAAGTAATAAAGTATACCCTTTTTTTTTCTTGAAAAGATTATGAACATGTTTTAAAAAGAGTGAATTGGAGATTCTTCATCATTACAGAAGTTGGGGCTTTATCATGGAATTTTTTACCTGAATCCTAGTAAGAGGCAACTTTGAGTTTTGTTCAAAAGTGTTGTTGGTCTACTTCTAAAAAAATAAAACTTGGCTATTAAAAAATGTTTCCTGCCTTTAACCAGTTTTAAACACAACCGCACTACACTGTGTACTGCTCAGCTACTTGGTGTATTTTACTAGCCTCTTGTGAGGAATTTGTCCTAGGCTTTTTGAAAGTCCAAATATATTATGTTGTTCACTTCTCCTTCTATTGACCACTTTGGTCATATTTTCAATTTGTAACAAATGAATGATTTTTCCTTTACAGTTGAGTTCCCAGTTTCCTGCCACCTCTTCTTAGACATCTGTGTAACTTATGTTTCCCCTTCTCTTTGCTATCTATTGTGTAATATAAACTGGACACAATATTTCTCGTTTCTGAACACAGAAAAGCTATTCCCAGTTGCAGAGTTTATGTGTGAGGAGGACTGGGAATTAGGGAGTATGTTTGAAATCAACAGTTTAAAAGTTCAGACTTTGAGCTCTTGTAGGTCTAACTGATTACATTTAGAGAAGGCTCTATGCTATTTATGACATTCTTATCCTCCTTGTTGGGTAAGAAATGGTCTCCCAAAGGGGCTCATAGCAATTAAAATAAAATTCAAAATGTTGTATATTTACAGTTTCTTCTTTTCAGGTTTCTGTCAGATATTGTTTGCCATCACTATGTCCAATATTAAATTGGCTGGCCCCAGCGTGGATAACAAAAACCTTACAATGGGGCATCCACATAAAGTACAGAGCTATTTACCTACTCTGTGAACTCTGGGGTTATGAAGTCAGTTTAATAACAACTGGTAGTCTTAACTATGGTTTGTCTGAATATCAGAATGCAGACATCCAGTCTTAAGACAGAGTAGTGGTTAAGAGAAGGTGCATTTTAATCTGGAGGAACCAGGTTTGATTCACCTCTCTGCCACTTCAGCTGTGGAGGCTTATCTGGGAAATTCAGATTAGCCTGTGCACTCCAACACATGCCAGCTGGGTGACCTTGGGCTAGTCACAGCTTTTGGGAGCTCTCTCAGCCCCACCCACCTCACAGGGTGTTTGTTGTGAGGGGGGAAGGGAAAGGAGATTGTAAGCCCCTTTGAGTCTCCCACAGGAGAGAAAGGGGGGGGATATAAATCCAAACTCTTCTTCTTAATCCTGCCAGTGCCTTCTCAGGCTACAAAGAGAAAACAACGAAACCAACATTTGTTGAAGCAAAGTAGGATTTGAGTGTCTCTGAGCTGAACCCTGGTTTAACAAACTAACCACTAGGGTTGCCAGTGGTTACTGTTACTGGGACTAAGCCAGAAGAAGCCAAAAGGTCTGCATTGCTGCCAAAAGGCACAGCTAGAGGGAGACAGAGATATCTCCCAGGGGAAGGAGTTCCAAAGTTTGGGTGCCACAGCCAAGAAGACCGTTTCTCAGGTTTCCATGCAACTAGCTTCAGATGGCAGGGATAACCAAAGCAGGGCCTCCAAAGAAGACCAAATTGTACATGTAGGTTCATATGGAAAGAGGCAGTGTTTAATTTCTGGAGACATGGGTTAGGCTTTGACACAGTGAACTACCTTATTCAATCTACAATGCAATTCTAAGCAATTATATCAAAGTTGCTTCAACAAGGCTGGCAACTGGTGAAACACTGATCCGCTATGAATGGTCTTGCTGGTGATGTAATGATGTCATCAGTGGCACAATTACATCACTTCTGACCAGAAGTGACATCACTTGTCTTGCAGGCTACATTCTAGCATTCAGCTGTATGATCTAACCATAGAATTTTGCCAGAAAATAATGTCACCAGTGACACAATGATGTCAAGTCTGGTTGTGACTAAAGTCATGTTATTGTGTCAGGATGCCAGCAATTGCTATCTCTGCCTGCCCCCCTTTCTCCACTACCCAAATGAACAGATTTGAAGCCTCCCCACTCCTACATTCTTGCCTGTACATATGTCAAACTGTCTCAGCACACCAAAGAAGAAAAGGAATCAGAATCATTGGAGAAAAGACTTGCACTTATAGCAAAGAGAGCTTAAACTGAATTCAACGAGAAATAATAGCCAGAGATAAGTGGTCCATATTATTTAGATAAGGGCTTGAAAACTATGGGAGACAGTGCCAATTGGCAAAAATTCATACTAAAAAAAAGAAAAGGGGCATTGAAGTGACAAATCAAACATTTTGCAGCACAGTCCCAAGGGCAGGAGGAGTAAATGGGCTTAAGGAGCCATTTGTCCCTTAAACC
Organism: Sphaerodactylus townsendi; assembly: GCF_021028975.2. Classification (NCBI taxonomy): domain Eukaryota; kingdom Metazoa; phylum Chordata; class Lepidosauria; order Squamata; family Sphaerodactylidae; genus Sphaerodactylus; species Sphaerodactylus townsendi. The sequence goes on from NC_059434.1 coordinate 48,786,130, forward strand.
AGCGTATCATGAAGATACGCCAGCATAAGGGCCAGTTAAGCCAGTGCAGATTCCTAGTTCAGCTGTGCCTCTCTTGGGTACCAGTGTTGCTGTGTGCCAGCACAGCTCAGGCATGGCATCATCGTGGGCAGTTCATGGGGGATAGCTGGAGTCTACTCCTTAATGCCTCTAAATTTGACACACAGGCACAAAGACAAAAGGTGGCCATGAAGCAGCAAAAATATGTGAAGGTGCAACAGGGAGACCTCCAGCTCCAACAAGGGAGCCCCCATGCCATACTATGCCCTGGACATTGAACAAGCATGCCATTGGAAAGCATCAGTGCATATAGCCTGATGCCCCTCTTGGTCCTCCACACCATTTGGAAGCTGTTTTAGGAGAGTTAAACCCATTTCCTTGAAGTTATTTAGAGGTGGATTATGGTTCTTAGCTCATTTGCCCCTCATGCCCTCCAATGAAGTGTTCTTTATTGACCACAACTGTGCCTTTGTGTGTGTGTGTGTGTGTGTGTGTGTGTTGAGCAGGTGGTACTCATTTAGCTAGTAACTCATACATCTGCTGGAACAGACCATGTGATCCTATGCTCTCAGTCCCAAACTGTGCACCCCCAGCCAATACCACACACAGTGCATAGAGGGCTTGCAGGACGTGGAGAGTACTCCTTGCAAAAATAGCCTGGGCTGGAGCCACACTACAGAGGGATGGATCCGTTCACAACTAGGTTTTGTCAACGATTCCAATTGATTGGCAGGACATGTGATATGGACTGTGTGGGTTCATGGAACATAGTTCAATCCTGTCTGCCATGTTCCATTGGTGTGTTCCACTCATAGGGAAGCAGGTGGCCTCATCCACTAGAAGTGCTTCGCTGCTGGCATTTGCATTGGATGGCAGTCTTTTGGTAGTGGAAGCAAATAATGCTGATCAGTTGCGTGTGGGGGAGGTTTGCACTATGGTGGCCAGGACAAGCTGAGTGGATGCCAGCAACCCCAGCCCCTTTTGGGTATGCTAATGAAGGGACAGAGCAAAAGAAACTCAGGCTTTGTATGAGGCTGTTAGCAAAAAGGATCAGTGCTATGGACATTGCATGCATCACCAAGGTGCTCTTGGTGAAAATTATGACCATAACAAAAAAAGTGGTTGCTGTAGGTGGTACACCAGGTTCCAGAAGCCTCTACTTCATCCAAGGGCCTGGGACCCTCAGATCTAGGACCACTCATCCTTTGTGAGGTGGGTGCCTGGGAATGCAACGTGGAATGATCAACCGTCTATCCAGATGAGTGGTTCTTTCCACGTCCCCAAGTGGTTGGATGCTCAGAAAAAATTCTGCTTCCATCGATGTTGTTAGCCTTCAGGAACAAATCCATATCCTGATGAAACAGGTTATTTAGTGTTCACAGAATGTGGGAAATCCTAACTTTCAAGTCACTGTCCCCCATCCCCTTTTCAGGGAACTGAACAAATGTAAGAAAGAGAACAGAAACCCTTGGAGGCAGCTTTGGAAAGCCCTTCTCTTAGCTTACAAGGGGTTCCAGTAGCTAACCCCTGTGTTCCCATGTCAGTCTGTTCAGGGTGACATATGGCTGTGCAGGGGCTTGCAGCTGAAGCAGTTGCATAGTGCCAAGGGGGCAGGGTGTGTGTGCGATACATCAGGTGTGCGCCCTTGTGGGGACATGGCAAGGGCGTTCCAGGGGTGGGGCACACATGTGCCCCAGGCGCAGTTCCCCCTTGCTCCGCCCCTGAGCTGTAGTGAACAATACAAAAGCATGTGGCTTCTCCCCCTGCCCTCCACAAGCTTTTGCACCTGCAGTCATGATGTGAGAATGCCAGACTGAAATAATAGTGTTGGAGGTTGGTCCCCATAATCACTCTGCCATGAATATAGCAACTTTCCCAATTGTTACCTGTGCAAAATGGGATCTGGCATGGGAATGGGGGGACAGTGATGTGCCTGGGTGGTGATGAATCCCAATAAACAAGACAATGGAGCTATGCTCATCTGCAGCTGCTAGATAATCCCTCTCCAAAGTTGCCAGAGGGTGCAGCACACCAAAAGGCTGCCTGGGTAGAAAGGCACCTCCTGCACCAGATGTGCTTCTATACCCGCATGTCCCCTGACATCTTGCCTTGCCACTGCCTCCTCTGCCTGTTCATTGTCCTGCCCTCCACAACCCCAGTCCTCTGACAGGTCTCCCGTGAGGGGTGGTGGCAGCCATTGGCGCATGGCCATGTTGTGGGGCATTGCCCAGACAGAGAAGAGCTTAGCCACTGCCCTCCCCACAACACTTTCAAGGAATGAGGTGGCATGATTGCTGGGTACATTGACAAGGTTTCGGCTACTGAAAGCAATCACAAAAGACGTTCTTTATGCCAGCCGCCACATAACAAAACCCTACAGAGAGTGAACCTATGACACCATAGTTATGCTCTGGCCAGCCACTGCGGCGCAAATGCACCTCAGGATTGCTCTGGCCGACCCTTTTACATCAATGCAAGAAGAAGTTAAATTAATGAACTGGCTGCCATGTCACACTGTCAGAGTTATGACCTAATTAGTGGAGTCATACAAAACACTGAAATGGAAGGGAGGCAGGCAGAGAGTCAGGAAAAAAATCGGTTCTTTCTTGTGCCCCACTTTGTTCCCCTACCAGTAAGTGTGGGGTCAGAGGTACTACTAGGATAAAAAAGGGAAGAGAGAGGGAAGGAGATGTCTTTACTTTCCCATCCTCAAAGTATGTCAAATCTTGCTTACTTCCCTTTCTTGCACGTGTCCCTCCTTTTTATCCTTGTCCTTGACAGTTACGGGGCACGGGCAGTGCAGAAGGAGAAAGTGCAACAGCCTTTCCCTGCATGAACCTCTCCATGTTCTTAGATCAACAGGATATTGCCCTTATTATATTGCAAGCTGATTGGTGTTTCTGTTGTACTTATCTTTTGGCAAGCTGTATTATAGCCAAGTATTGCTTCATTGCTTAATTTCATTTTAAATATGTTGTCAATCACCTTAAGAACTTCTGTATGTAGGTAGGGTATATTTTAAATATTTGCTTGCTCTGTTTTGTTTATAGTTTTTTTAAAGTGCTGTAGCTTCGTTGTTGGACTGTGGAGCATTTGCTGCTGTTGCTCTGGTGAACTGAAGAGTTTACACAGTTTTTTAAAAAAATTACTTTTAATGTGTTTTTGATTATGGTTTACAAGACATTCGCAAGCACTCACCAGTTCAGTTGGCATCATGACTGGGTGTTGTGATTAGTGGAGCTGAATGTTCACTGGACAGTTTGTCTTCGTTCAAACAGCTCGGACCTGTTTGACCAAGTAGTTGTCTGTTAATTCACAAAGAAATATTAGCTATATTAACCCTTATTTCTGATTACTGCAGAGAACCACCATACACTGACTCCAATTGTTTAAGATAATCTAGAACTAATGTGTGATTTAAAGGGGAAAAAACAGGTTGGCATTTGTCTGATCTGGCTGGTAGCCTGAATATTTATGATTGCCAAACAGTTCATTCACATGCATTCTCATACAGTCTCATGGAAATCATCATTGATTCCCCCCTTAAAATAATTGTGTTTAATGTTTTTATAATGTAAAAATAAGAGAGATCTTTTGCCAAAAGAAGGCAAACTGAGCAAATCATTTAAATTCTGCTCCTGCCTGCACGGGTACAAATGGGTAAACTGAGTGACTTGTGCAATTTACTGACCTGACCTGGACCATGAGGGGTAATGTATAAAACAAAACCAATAGTGTGGCACAACAAAAGCAATAAGAAATATCAACACTACCACACTGCAGCCATAGGCAAAACAATTCATAACAATGCAGTGTGTTTTTTATAAATCCAATGTGCAAATCAAGTGCAGTCCAAAGAATCGCATAAAGTGAATAACAACAAATGTAAAAGTCCAGAAACAGAAATGTGACACAGCTATGCTCCAGCAATGTTTGTGATGGGTTCCTGGTATTTCTCCCATTTCATAGTTCTATGACCACTTCTTTAGCATGCATACATGTACTTGCAAATTCGGGCACATACTATTCATGAAGCTCTAATATAAAAACACAACAAATCATTTACAAGATTTCCACTTAGATTTCATGGATTTTACCAACCACACCGGTGCAAAAGTGCCTACAAAACAGTGAGAAATGAAACATTTACCAGGACTACTACACTGCTACAAAACTGGCAAGCTCACTGCTCAAGTCAGGTGGTTATTACTGAGCAAGATAAACTGATGTAAGGCTAGGCTCTCAAGCAGGTTGCAATGGTTGGAAAAGATATGTCAGCATTTACTGTGAACTACATTTTATATTTTCACAAACTTTGTCAACTGCCTTGAATGCATTCTCAATAGGAAGGCAGTTAATGAGATTAAAATAATATCCCAAGAATAATGTATAAGGACATGAAGCACACTAGAAAAACTCTGGTAGAACAATTGATGAAGATGCTATCAACTTCTTGAGATTCCAAGGATTCCATGGAGAAGACACTATGGAATTCAGGGAAATTTCCCCAATATGGCAATCAGAAATCTCACTTCAGAATGAACCACCTGCTATTGTGTCATTGCCCAAGACTTTTATGCTTGGCTTTTAAAGAGGAAAGACCTTAAAAGAAATAGCATCAGAGGAAAGACCTTAAAATAAATAGCATCAATATTATCAGGAGCTGTGTATTCTTCAATTCTGTGCAAGCATCTGCTAATGGACAAAGAATTCAGTATCCTGAAAATACATGTGTACACACACACATACACAAAACACCTACAAAGACTGCCTTGAGAGTGTATGGCAAACTACTGCCAAAATATATGATGTCAGAAAGAGAGAGTGGGACAGTTCTCAAAGATTTCCAGAAGTTATGGAATGGCTTCAGTCCTGTCTCTTATGTAGATTCTTGCTTTTCTCTGTAATTAGCAGAATAGAACATACAACATTTAAATACTGGATATTTTTACATAATTTATGCAAGAGGCAAAATTCAATATTAACTTTTTTTAAGTGCAGAATAGTAACAGGTGAAGCTGCCTTGGCTTAAACTGAGACAGATTATTGGTCCATCTTGCTCAGTACTGAGTGACAAAAGCTCTCTGGAAGAGCGTCATCTTTCCCATCACCTGCTCCCTGAGATTCTTCAGGTGGAGATGCTATGAATTGAATCTGAGACTTCATACAAATTAAGAGTAAATTCCACCCCTGAGCAAATAACTCCTCTCCTGAGCACACAGTTTTCAAACAGATGAACTCTGAAGCCACAGGTTTGGCTCAGAATGCTTCAGTGTGTTCTTCTCCTGAAACCCACCCTTCCAGGTTGTATCTAAGTGCTTCTGCAGGACTTCCCTTATTCATCGGAAGATCTGTATGTGGTCTTGTAATTTATGACACTGCATTCCTCATCGCCATCATATCATCATGAATTATGTATAGGCATACATGATGGTTGAATTAATACTGGAGATACAGGTTTTGATTGCAGTTTTATGGTCAAAAGAAACAGTGATGAAAATCAATTAAATGTCATGATGGTCAAAAACATTGGTTGAGATGTAGGACTAGCAGGATCCTTCTGTAATTTTAAGGCTGTAGTTTTAGAAATCTCCTAGAAGTCAGAATCCCATTTCCAGATGTTCAGGAATCCATTCTATCAGTCTCCTTACCAGCATGGCCAATTGGCCATGCTGACAGAGGCTGATGGGAATTGTAGTTCCTGAACATCTGGAGAGCCGCAGGTTCCCTACCCCTGTCCTAGAAGTACGCTATACTGAAATCCAATGGGGCTTACTTTCAAGTAAGCATAGTTTGGGCTGCCCTGTAAATGTTTCACAGAAGAAGCATTTTACTGTGGCTTTCCCCCATCATAGCACAGCTGTGCCAGTAGAAGCAGTTCCCGGTGGAATTTCTCCTCCTGTACCCTCTTAATAGTGCAGGAATTCTTTCAATTGCTTGGTCTAACGGTGCTATCATATCTTTACTATGTTTGGACTGGGGTTTGTAAATTAACCATCCCTACACTATTCATACTTGCTGAATAAAGCACATATGGTTTGATTCCAGAGTTTGTAGGAACATGAACTGGAATTTTTTTCATGATATTTTTTTATAGACAACAAATTTTAAAGTTGGCAGCTGGGCAGGAAAAAATGCCCAGTGTCTAACACATAGGTCAAATGCAGAGGACAAATGCAGAAATGGGCACTTGAAGCTTTTCATGCTATGGAGCTAACTAACATCATTTGATAAATTGCTGCAGATCAAACTGAAAATACAGGGACAGCTGGAGAGGCTAGTTTAAAAAGTGACAACCAAGCTGGAATATGAATCAAAGGGAAGATTTTATATTACGTGTGTTTTAAAACACAGCCACAAATCCTTTCCTGGCCGAAACACTTCAGGTAGATCTCCTGGATAGGATATCCCTAATATTCATCAAGATCTCGGGATTCCTTAGAGTTTCCCATTTTGCGTCCTGACCTCAATCTCTCTCAGAAATACATGCTGGAAAATACCTGAGGGGAGAGACTGGTTTGTAGGACCTTACAAGGGAGGACTTCGGTAATGCGTTTGAAGGCTATCAAATTGAATCTGGACCAGTGGCCAGGTTGGCACGGGAGCTGGTTCTTCAGTCCTCCCGCCCGGTGTTGCAAGTGGTAAGTGGAACTGATCAGGGACCACAGTTTCTCGGAGCTACTAGTGGTTTATTCTACGATCCGCTAACGTGGTCCGACTCTGGGATAGATATCCCAGCTGACAGGTATGTAGACAATATATATGTGGATTTTTAAAAGGCTTTTGACAAGGTACCTCACCAAAGACTCCTGAGTAAGCTTGGTAGTCTTGAAATAAGAGAGTAGGTTCTCTTATGGATTAAAAATTGTTTAAATGACAGAAGCATAAAATAGGAATAAATGGACAGTTCTCACAATGGAAAGATGTAACCAGTGGTGGGATTCAAATAATTTAACAACTGGTTGTTTACAAGCACCATTTTAACAACCGGTTCTGCCGAAGTGGTGCGAACCTGCTGAATCCCACCACTGGATGTAACCAGTGGGATCCCACAAGGATTAGTATTGGGGTGGTACTATTTAATCTGTTCATAAATTATCTAGATCTATCTCTGTGTAGTGCAGCGGCCAGGCTTGCTAATGACACAAAATTATTCAGGATTGTGGAAACAAAGGATGACTGTGAAGATGTCCAGGAGATTGCCATTAATTGGGTGAGTAGCTTGTCAATATGGCAAATGAAGTTCCATGCTGGTAAGTGTAAGTTGGTGCATACTGGCACAAAAAAATCCCAAATTCACATAAAGGCTAATGGGGTCTGAACCTGCTGAGAATGAGAGTGGAAGAGATCTTGGGATCATCGTAGATGGTTTCATGAAAGTGTTAACCAGTGTGCTTCAGTGGTGGCAAGGGCAAACTCTGTGTTAGAGCTAATTAGGAAAGGATTGAAAATAGATCTTTGTATAGATCTAAGGTGCAGCCTCATTTGGAATACTGTGTACAGTTCTGATCACTGTAACTCAAAAACAACATTGCATAGCTGGAAAGAGCACAGAAGAGGGCAATTGAGATGATAATGTTGCTGGAGCACCTTTCCTATGAGGAAAGCTGAGTCTGGGACAGTTTAGTTTAGAAAAGAGTCAACTAAGGGGGAACGGGACAGGATAAGAGGTTTATAAAACTATACACAGGGTGGAGAGAGTTGACACAAAAAAAACTTTTTCTCCCTCTCCCAAAATACTAGAACTCAAGGACATCCAATGAAGCTGATGGGGCAGTAGATTCAGAACAGACAAAAGGAAATACTTCCTTACCGAGATAGTGATTAAAATGTGGGATTCACTGCCAGAGGATGCAGTGATGGCCACAGGCATAGACAGCTTTAGAAGGGGAGTAGATTCATGGAGAATCAGTGGCTACTAGCTATGGTGACTAAAAGGAACCTCCACATTCAGAGGTAGTCAACCTCTGAATTCCAGTGCCTGGAGGCAAGATCAGGAGAAGGCCTTGCCATCTACACCCTGTTGTTGGTCCTCCAGGAGAACTGATTGGCCACTGTGTAAGACAGGTGGAGGGATGGTCAATCCTTTGCTTCAGGATCAGAAGGCTGAGAATAGAGCATGTGCAAAGTCCAGGCAGAGCAGCTTCATTCTGGACTTTTTAAGATGAGAACATAATAAGCCCCTCTCCCCATCTCAGCTGGAGGCAAACAAAAACCTCCCCAGCTGGCTGGAGGGGTGGGAAGGAGCCCAAATAACCGATAGTCTATAAGGAAACTCTGCTGTGGACAAACCCTTAGCAATTCTTACATCCTTTCATTTTGTGTTTATAGAACTCTATGTTTCCAGATAGTTCAGGAACTACAATTCCTATCAGTTCTCACCAGCATGGCCAATTGGCCATGCTGGCACGAGGGCTGGGATGTGGGAACCAGGGGTAGTCCCATGGAACATTCTGGAGTGCCAAAGGTTTGCCACCACTGGTCTATAAGGAAACTTTGCTGTGGACAAACCCACTTACATCCTCTTTACTCTAGGTGCTAAAATAGAAGATTGAAAGGCTGGAGCAGCATGGGTCTGGGTAGAACAGAAGTTCAGTACAGACTAACATTTCTTTCAGAGGCCTTTGACTCTTGAATGCGGCGTCAGCCTTTCTGGGGTCCCCTCTGGCATCCCTTAATGTTTTCCAGAGGCACCTTAATGTTTTCCAGAGGCAGGGTAGAGACCATTTTGCCTGCTGTCTCTAAGGCAAGCAGTATGAGGCCTGTGCTCTTTTACATTGCCTTGTGGCCTACATGAGTGTTTTTTGGTGGGCCAGCTCTGACCTATATGTTAGACACCTTGCAAAAGGCATCAAGCATGCAACAGACTCTGTTGCTAACATGCTTTCAGATAACCTGGTGCCAATTTGAGATGCCTTTCCAATGAACGTAATACTAATTCTATGACTGCAAGGGGCAAGCATTCATTTTGATTAAATCAGGTAAGTGGCTGGCTATTCACAACCTCAACTGAACAAATGTAAATTTTCAATACATATCCAGATGGACATATGAACTCTCTTAAGAATAGTTTCACACACTAGTTTCACAACATCACGAATGAACTGGATATTCCCAGATACTATAGTAGCATTTACTATGATCAACCCAGCAAGAAAAAAATACTATCGTGAATGCACCCAAAGGCATACTTGGAAACCACTCTGCAAATCAGATCATTGACAGTGTATATTTCTATGATGCCTGTGGGAATGCCGTAAGCCATCTTAATGTGAAAATGCAGTACATGGGCATGAGATAACATGATGTTAAATTATAAGCTTGCAATATGCCTGTCATTACAACAGGGATGTGTGCAGCTATGCTGCAACAACCACAGAAACACACAGTACACTACCTTGCTGTGAGGATAGAAGCTAACTTTTATCCTCACCACACATCAAGTGCCGTACTTCACTCTTTCCCTACCAAAGTGACTGAAAACCATTTACTTACACAGGAGAAAGCAACAGGGCGCACTGACAAATACCATCAATGAGGAGTCTAGCCTTGTTTCCTGCCCCTGGTGATCCCAGACACTGAGAACTAAGGCTTCTCCTATTTGCATAGCTCCACTCTAGTTACCAAGTTTCCCTCTGTGGCTTGGGAAATACTTAAGCACCCCTGGCTGATTCATGTGATGTAATAGATGTGCTTCAAAGGAGATTAGTCTGTGTAAAGTTTAAGCTTAAGAAATGCATCCATCTATTATCCTTCAAAGCACACCGGTGCCAGCTCTTCCACTCTTCATGCTTCATTAAACTGAACTTAGGCTGCCTCCACAAAAGATGAAATTCCTATACAGATGCCATTTCTGTGTAGGAATAAATTGCAGGTAACCTACCTTATAGAAGGGGTCATGTTTGATGCTAGTGCACCCATGGTGGGGAACCAGGATTAATCGTGTCCTCCCAGTGTTCGCACACTGTTTGTACGTTCATACAATACACACGTGAAAGAATCCAGTTTTGTGAATAGAGGCGACTGAGGTGAATCTTCTCAGTCCCTTTACAGAATTAATGCTGTATAGAATTCTTGTTCTCTTTGTGCACTTTTGTATAACAAATGGTGTGTTTTAAGGCTACCAAGACTAATGATAAAGCAGTAAAATGATGAGATCGTCAAAAGCAAGAAAATAAAAAAGGAACTCACAGCAGAACAATATATTAAAAATAGTATTTTGCTTCTCAGTCATAATTCATATGATGTCTTCGACTAACTTCAAAGTTTTTTCTTCTTTTTATACAAAGCACCAGTTCTGTGAAACAAACTGCACTTCAAATCATTTCACTTCCATTGTACTAACAGGTTTTAAGAGTTTAAATCAGTAACAACCTCGGAGTGAACCTTTATTTAAATGACTGCAAGTCAAAAAAAAAAAGAGCACTTCTCTTTCACGGAGTACCTTTTGTGCTTTAGTGAGCCCCGTCCCTTTTTCATTTTTTTCCTCTCCCCTTGTCTTGCTTTGAAGAAAGATGTGCGTGCTTTGTGCCAGTAATGAAAGCAGGTATCAGTTAATGACAGCTGCAATCCCGGGTTCATAATCCACACAGGAAATGCTTCAGGAGAAAGCTCCCCATACCTGTATTTATGTAGGAATAAAGTAGAAATTCGGAAGTCAGGACGGCTGCGAGCTTTGTAGGGGCATCCTGTCGGCAGTTAAAAACCAACTATCAGGGAGTGACCTCATCTCACTCCCGAGTCCCCACTCTCCTCCTTTATAGCAAGGAGTTATGGTTTTCATACCCCTCGTTTCAGCTCGATTCAAGAACTCTCTTTTCTGATATCCTACTTTGCATAATTCAGCCCAGTTATTCAACGTGGTTTTTTAAAAATCCCTACCATCCCCAGGGCATAAAAGCATTTTCCATTCTGAACTCCTAAGTAACACACACTGCAAATTAATAGTCATCACTGGAGGTCATCTTGGCCCCCGAGTAACCTCCCCCCCGCCACACACACACACACTGACCCTTGATAATGCTCTCTGCACAATCGTTGGGAGAGAATGTCAAACTCCCTCCCGACTGGCTCTGCTTTTGGGAAAGGAGCTGGCTTCTGCGAGGCTCCCCCACTGCCTTTGTCCCCCCCTTGAACCCCGGGACGAGGCGCGCTGGCAATCCGGCGCGTAAAGTGCAGCCTAGGAGCCCGGGGGCACCTTCCTCTTTGCTCTCTGGCTCATCGTGTGCGTGTGTGTCTCGTCTGCTCTTTCTGCCTCTGCCTCTCCCTCCCTCTGCAGCCTGTGTGTGAGCACTGCTGCCGCCGCCGCCGCCGCTGCCCTTTGATCCCTGCATTAGTGTTAGTTAGGGGCTCGGAGACACGCAGGGAGCAGCCACAGACACCGCCGCACCAGCCCTCCTTTTTGACACCGCGTATGAGCACCCACTCTCCATTAGAGCCCATTAGAGCCATTCCCATTGACGAATATCGCGACCGGGGACAAGCCAGGTGCACGACCGGGGGGTGGGGGAGAAAGGGAAAAAAGAGAGGGGGAGAGGGAGGGCAAGGGGGAAAAAAAGAAAGAGGGGAGAAAAATCCCTCTTCTCCTTGGCTTCGGGGGGAAAGCCGCTTGCCCAGAGAAGAACCCCAGCCTCTCCTGGGCAGCCACCCTTGGCCCCTGCCTCTGCCCCTCCGGGTCTTTTTCTATTTTTTTTATTTGATCTCCCATTAAACCAAGGAGGAGAATGTGAAAAGGGGGGAAAATGCCCAGGAGGAAACAGGAGCAACCCAAGCGCCTCTCTTCACGTAAGTGTGCCTTCTTCTTCTTTTTGCCACCCCCTCCCCCTTTCCCCTTTGCCTGCCGCCTTCCCCTCTGCAGCGTCCTCCGTTGTTTTGTGCCCGAGTTTAGGGTTACAGAGGTGACGCCTGACAAAGACACAGCCCGGGTTATTCCTCTTTTAGGTCTGAGCTGAGGCAGCCATGTTGGTGATGAACAGCCTTGTGCCCTTTTAATTTTTTTTCTTCGCTCTCTCCCTGTGTGTGTATGCCTCCCCCTCCCCCCGCTCTTTCTTCGCTCTCCTCGCCCTCGCTCCCCTCCCCTTCCTTGCGATTGTGCATTTGTGTGTGTGTGTGCATGGATGGCTTTCTCTTTGCTGGCTGGTTGTGCTGGGGTGTGTGTGTGTGTGTGGCGGGGGGGGGGTGCAGAGGCTGCTTTATTGGGGTGGGGAGTTGCAATGGCAAAGGGGACGCGGTTTGCTGGCGTCTTGCGTGGAATCAATCGCGAGGTGCGTCTCCGGCGAAAGGTTGCGGCGGGGCTCGGCTGCCCCGGAGCCGGGGAGGAGGCGGGGGCGGGCAGGGAAGGGAAAAGGCTGCGGGGGCGGGCGAGGGAGGGAGGGAGCGGCGCGGGTGGCGGCGGCGGCTGCTGCGGGGGGGACGACACACGCAGGCACCCGAGTCCGCCGTGGAGGAGCGCGGAGCCGGGGGGGGCGGCGGCGGCAGGAGGCAGCTCGTGGCATGCCAGGTCCCTGCAGAGCAGAGGAGGGAGGCGGGCGAGCTGGACGCTTTCTCCCGGCTGCAATCAAAGGAAGGGTCAGGGAGCCCGGGCGAGTCTCAGGCGCTGCCCCAGACCGGAGCAGAAGAGCCTCGGATGGACTCAAAGTGCATCTCCTTAGCCCTCCTCCCACCGCCTGCAGGCAACGCACCACACATTGACACAGCCGCCCGCCCTTCGCCTCTCCCCCTCGCCCACCCCTTCTTCCTCTTCCACCTCCAATCCTCTCCCCCGCCCCGTCCTCTCAGTTCTTTGCAAAGCAGTTAACTTTTTTCCCTCCCCCCTCTCCGGTTCCTCTCTTCTCTGGTCTTCTGGCGCGGGCGCTTTTGCAACGGGAGGGGGCCACAACGTGAAGATTACAAACGCGGAAAAGAGCCTTGAGCCCCGGCGACCGCTTGCCCTCGGCGCTTGGTCGCAAGAGAGACAGAAGGGAGGAAGACAGACAGCCGAGCGAGGGGAAGAGGGGGCGGCGGATGGAAAGGGTCATTTTCTGGCGCGCGCTTGCAAGCACATATGCTCCGTGCCTGCTCGCCGCGCGGCCCCTCCCCGGCTGTGCCCCAGCAGGGTTCAGTGTCGGCGAGCTGAACTGCTTATGTGTCAAAGCCATGGTCGGTCACCTGAAGTTCACCAGGAGGGAGAGGAGCGGAGGGCGAAGAGGCTGAAGCGCGGCTGGGGTGCCTCCTGGGTGCGCGCGCGCCACTCTTTCCCTTTTTCCTCCTCCGTTGCAGACAGCGCGATCGATCTCTCCCCTCTCGCCAGAGTTATAAATAATATTTCGATAGTTTATCGAGGGGCGAAGTACCGATGCCCACCCCGTCATACTTTGCTTACCGCCCTTGCATTTCCCCCCTTCCGCGCCACTCGCAGCCTGGCACAAAACAACCGAAGGGGGAAGAAATGGCACAAATGTCGCTCCTGTTTCTTGCAGCCCAAAGGCGCAAGGGGTTGGAGCTAGGGCTCCCGGCTGCCCTGTGCAATTTTATCTCACCCCCTCCCACTAGAAGGGTTGGTTTTGGAATGCGCAGGAAGGATTTTCTCTTCTAGGAAACCTAGTTGAGGAAGCTTGCAGGAGTTCCTGGAAGTCCAGAGGGGCTGTCTTTGCCCGTCTGCAGCCCCTGACACCCCCCCCCCCTCTAGGTCAGTGATCTCTTAAAAGAGACCGTGGGGGGGGGGGGGAGGGCAACCTTTCCTTTGTTTTGGATTTCACACAAACGCGTCTGAGAAAGGGCTGCTGTATAAATACATGTCTAGCCCAAGTATTGTCGAGATCAGTGCATAAACAAACGGATTTAAAATGTAAAAATAAATCTGAAAAGGTTGTTTGCGTATGTGTGCTCAAAAATCTGGATTGGGAGTTTGGAAGGCGGGTTGTTCATGCTGTTCAAGATAGCTTTGCAAACAGCTGCAGACTGCCCTGCTGGTGACCTTGACCTGGACCTGGTGCTGTTGCCCTTTCTGTCTGTTTCTGTAGGGCAGAGATGAAATTCCGCCTCCATTTTAGTTAACTCAGAATGGCTCTCTCATGCTCGGAGGCCGCTTCGCTTTGGTGGATCCTGCCCCACACGATTTGCAAGTTTTATTACTTGTTCTTCCCCTTCCTTGTAGGAAAACAATATTTATCAACTACAATGGGCAGTAGCCTTTTTGTAAAAGTGCAATGTGGAATCTGGCTTTTTAAAACCAGTCCACTGTTTCTTGGGCTTTGGGGCTCAGTTTTAAAACGTTTTAAAGGTTATCTTATATGTGTGTGGGGGGTGGGGAAGTGGTGTCCTAATATGTATGGTGGGAGGATCTACTACACCAGTGTAAAAGGGCTGTGAGTTAGGTCTTTGTGTACTTTTGACACATAAAAAAAAATAAACATGATATTAAAGGTGTTTTCAACTCTTTGACTTACAAATTTCTTTTTACATTACGCATTTGTAATGCAATTTGTCTTAAAGGGAGACTACATCCATTTTGCAAGGCACTATAACACCTTCAAAGAGCATTTTATAGTTCAGTATGCAAAGTGCAGGAAATTAAGGAGTTAGGATGGTACTTACAATGTCAACATTAGCTTTGCCCCCCAAATCCAATTGTATAGTAAAGTCCCTTCATGTTCTCATTAATTCTTAAGTAATGCATAATAATAAAATGCAAATGGAGCATGCAGCAGCAGACACTAATATATCTTGTGGTAGTATTATACTAGAATCAGTGTAACAAGTATGCAGAATTCATTGTTTGCAAAGTATGCGTTGTATGTTTTCACAAGTGACAGGTTTACTACAAGGAAATATAGTGAGCTTATAAACTTCTCCGTATTAGAAAAAAGGCTACAATCCTACGCATGCCTATCAGTTAATATATCTTGTTGAACTCAGTGGGTCTTACTCCTGAGTAAATCTGCTTCAACCTGAGCTTCAATAACCCAGCCTTATACTTATGTAAGTCTGTACTTTATAAGAATTAATTATTGATGCACCTGCCTAAAATTAAGCACCTACATGTGTATATAAGAGGGTGATGAGATGACTTTATTAATGAATATCCCTATAGGATTCTCTGCTGCTATGATAATCTTCCGTATTTGAGGCCTGAGCTTTTTATTAGCTTCTCAAGATAATTGCTTTTTCTGCTTCAGAACTGTGATACTGCTGGAAATAAAATAGTATCACCCACCATGTGCTTACTTCCCAAAATTAGTTTCAGTGGGCCTGTTGCTCGTTGCAGCTAAATGTATAGGTAAGGCAAGTCTGATTTAAATACAAGCTTCGAGAGAGGAAAGTTACATACAAGGTGGAGCTTGACAATAACAACAATTAAATCAGTATAGGAATGAAGAAAATTGTGTGCTTACAACTTAAGAAAGAATGACATGATATAAATTATTACTACAAAAAGAATTTGGAGGATATGGGAAAGATTAGGAGTGGTATCTAAAGATTCTTAGGCATGTGTAGGTGGTTTGCAGAGCGTACCAAGGGTATCCTGGTTCTCCTCCCCCTTCCTTCCATGTGGTCTTTAAGGTGAATTGGGGATTGTTTTCAAAACTTCTGAATTTTAGGACAGATTTGTTGGGAAGCCTTAGAGGAAAGGAGAACTACTCTGGAAAGAAAAATCTCAAAAGTTCTACAGCACATATAGAGCTTACTACTTAGCCCTTTCAATTCTGGCCTGGGTTTGAAAGGTAAGAGTCATAAGCTGTTGACTTTCAGTTCTAGGAGGTCAAATAGTCTACTTCATTTTTTTAAGAGAGAGAGAGAATGTTAAACAATGTTGAATTATTAGGCCAGATAACCAGTTTGTGGATGCTAAAGAATTATCTGCATGATACATTTTAACCCTTCTTTAGTTCTTCAAACTTATGTATACAAAATAGAGAGTTAGTAAATGATAACATGATAATATTTTTGTAGATCATTATGATACTTGTCTTGACAACAATTCATCTTGTATGATATTTCTGTGTTCTTATCCCCTCATCTTGAAGATGGAGGGCTGAAGTTCAGGGAAGATGTTTTGACTGAAACCCAGCAGTGAATTTGTGGCAAAAGTGAATCTGAAACCTGGAACTTTCTTGTCACAGCTGTGCTACTCCAGCATCACTGGAGTAGCTGCTTTGTATAGCTGTCTTCTTCAGTTTTTATCCTTCCTTTCATCCAGGAAGCTCAGCACAGCATATATATAGTTGTTCCTTCACATTTATCCTCACAACAACACTGTGAAGTTGGTCGGGCTAAGAGATAGTAAATAGCACAAAGTCACTCACCAGACTTCATGGCGTCTGGAGATTTTAACCCAGGGGTCGGCAACCTTTACCACCCAAAGAGCCATTTGGACTCGTTTTCCACCGCCCCGAAGATCTACCGAGCCGGAGAGGCGGCTCCACATGGAGCCACCTCTGGTTCGGCCCCTGCACTCACCTTTCCTTCCAGTGCTGGGAGGCGGAGGTGCCGGGCAGGGAAACCCCCTCTGCCCGACGGAACAGGCAGCTGCCTACTCCATGGGGCAGAAGAGGGATGGTAGCTGCGGGGATGGCAGAGGGGGGATGGCGGCTGCTCTGGAGAGACACGCCAACGCTACCCTCCGACCTCCAGGGGTCGGAGGGCAGTGTGGGCGTGTCCCTCCAGCTCTCCAGAGCAGCGCTGGAAGGAGAGGTGAGTAGAGTAGAGGCGAGCAGCGACACCCGCTTTAAGCTGAGAACTGCCCTCCTGCATGGATTGAAGCACCAGCCTGCCTTTTTCTTCCAGTGCTGCTCTGGAGGGCTGGGGGACATGCCCATGCTACCCTCCGACCTCCAGGCAATGCAGAGCCACAGTATCAGAATGAAAGAGCTGCATGCAGCTCTAGAGCCGCAGGTTGCAGACCCCTGTTTTAACCTGTTTCTAATCCCAGTTCAGTACTCTAACCACTGCACTACATAATTGGCCCCCTTAAGAGAGGGTTTGTATTTTGTCAGAAAACATTAAGGTGCTTATATGTGTTTGCACTAGCCACATCATATGAAGCATGTGAATTGAACCCATGTAGTGGCTGTATGATAAGGGTTTGGTAAAGGAGTTCTATTACTAGTCTAAGGTTCTGTGCTGAGCAAAGACTCAGGATTTTCCCTAGTGAAGTGTTGCCACCAGAAAGGGAACAATAGGGCACTGGTGCGTGATTGGCGTTGGACCCACTTATGCTGGAGATGAAGTGATACAGAAGTGTAATGTAGATGGATGGAAATAACATTGTGTGCATGTATGTGTCCAAACTTAAGGGAATGTATAAGATCTGGAAGAAAGGTGTAGGATGCTATAGGTAGGCAGGTATATTAGATGAAGCTTCCAGGTTGGGAAGTTGTCGAATGTCTAGCAGGCATAGAAAACTTTAGAAGAATATGAGACGGATTAATGGAAGATAGGTCTATGAGTGGTGACTAGCCATGATGACTAAAGGGAATCTCCATGTACAGAGGCAGTAAACCTCTGAATCCCAGTGCCAGGAGGCAACATCAGGGAAATCCTCAGTCTCTAAGCCAGGGGTCCCCAAACTTTTTAAACAGGGGGCCAGTTCACGCATGGCCAGAGCCCAGCCGGGGGCCGGACCAAGTGCCGCCCGCGGGGGGGGGGGGGCGCCATCCATCTGCCCTCGACTCGCCCCTGGCCCGCCCCACCCCCGCGGTCCCCTTCCAATCCAGCCCTGAAGCTCCGCCGCCTTTCTCTCTCCCCCCTTTGCCGCATTGGTACGGTCCCCTCCGGCCGCTTGGAATGAGCAGCTGATGCAAGCCCGGCGGCGAAGTGTTTATGCCAAGCCTGGGGTGGTGCCCAAGCTCAGGGGCGCCTGGAGTTTGGCACCCTGACCCCAGGTTTACAAACGGCCTCAGCGGGCGTCCTGCCTGCTCGCCTTTCTCTCTCCCCCCTTGCTGCATTGAATGCAGTCCCCTCCGACCCAGCCCGCCCGAATGAGCAGCGAATTACGCCCACACTTAATGCTGTTTGTAAACCTGGGGAAAAGGAGATAGAGAAGGGGGAGATCCGCTTCTGCCCAGCGGGCCGGATAAATGTCTTCCGGGGGCCTGATTTGGCCCCCGGGCCGTAGTTTGGGGACCCCTGCTCTAAGCCCTATTGTTGAATCTTCAGAGGAACTGATTGGCTGCTGTGTTAGATAGCATCCTGGATTAGATGGACCACAGGTCTGATCCAACAGGATTCTCCTTATGTTCTTAATTAAAAGGGGGCATTTTGAGAAAGTTTGAGGAATGCATTGATAAACATTTACGAATTGAACACTTAATAGGCTGAACTGGCAATAAGAGTTATATTTGTGTACTTTTGTGCCTGACATAAACGGTGTGTGTGTGCAGATTCACAAGTTGAATTGGCTTAATTTTATGGAAGTGAAAGGTCTAAAGTGATTTGTTGATCCCAGCCTAGTTTCCTAGCAGTGGCACACAAAGTAATTTTCACGTCTCAAATTCTAACCAATCAAATTCTGTTTTGTATATCTCAAGTAGCAACTTTGTATGAAAGAGATCAGTAAGAATTGAAGCCAATAGCACCTGAGAGACCAGACAGTATTTTATTGTATTGTATTTAAGCTTTTATTGGTCTCGGTTTTATTGTTATTATTGTATTTTGTAAGCTGCTTTGAATTTGGCTATAGAAAGGTGGGGTATAAATACTTTTGAACAAATAAGCGAGCAAGCTTTTTGGAGCCAAAGCTCTCTTCATCTAATACTTAGGAGAAGTGTCCCAGTGAAGCCAGCGGGGCTCAGTGCTTGAGCAGCTGTAGGCTTTGTTATGTCTCTCAAGTTGCATTCAGGTACACCTTAACTGGCTTAGCCACCATATTTCTAGTTCATCTTACATTGTGGTGCACTGTAGTTGACATGTCAGATTCACATTGATCTTTTTGTTGTGTCGAGTGGATGTTTTAGGGAATTTGTGAATAATGAATTAGTCATGACATACTAAGGTCATAGTTATGTTTTGAAAAATGCTTAAAAATCAGGCTGAATTAACACATGGCACATTGCTGATTCAGTGTGATTCAAAACATCCACAAGGCACCAAAAATCTACTGCCCAACTTGAAGCTACTGTAACATCTAAAAGATGATTCTGTTCACATGGAGGTAATTTATGTTTTATTTTACAGTTGTTCACCTGTGAACAAGCTAATTGCAAGTGTGTCAAGGTCAAATAAGGCACAGTGGGGATTTGCTGTTTTAGGAATGAATAATTTTGGATTGAGATGTAAGTCAAGAAACTAGTTTGGGCTTTCTTAACTAACAGTGCAATCTTGAGCAGAGTTACAACCTTTTAACTGGTCCATTTAAGCCAATGGGTTTATAAGAAGTGTAGTAGGATAACATGTACTTGACATGCAGAAATTCATCATTTTAAAATGATCTCACACAGCAGGGCCAGGAAAGCCTTCTACCATAGATCTTGGCAAGCTGCTGCCAGTCAAAATATTGGTATAGAAAAACCAATATTCTGAATTGTTGTTGTTGTTGTTGTTGTTGTTGTTGTTATTAATAATAATAATAAACCGCCCTCCCCCGGAGGGCTCAGGGCGGTGAACAAGACAAATAGATAGAGCACGATAAAATCCATATTACTAAAATATATCTTTACATGTTAGTATGCTCACTTTTCAGTAATGGATTGTGTTCATAATGGCTATTATTGTTATGATCTCTCAGTGATTAAGAGCATGGATTTCACTGGTTAACTGTAGAAAACACATTATCTTTCTACCTCATTTACTGGGATACCTTACAGGATTGTTGTAAGGGTTAGAGATAAAATATGTGAAGCACTTAAAGCAGTGGTTCTCAACCTTCCTAATTTCGCAACCCTTTAATACAGTTCCTCATGTTGTGGTGACCCCCATACCATAAAATGATTTGTGTCTCGGTTCCTAAAACCATTGGAAATATGTGTTTTCCGTTGGTCTTAGGCGACCCCTGTGAAAGGGTCATTCAACCCCCAAAGGGGTCGCAACCCACAGGTTGAGAACAGCTGACTTAGAGACAGCATAATGTACATCCTATTTCAGGGGTCCTTAAGCTTTTTGAGCCTTAAGCTTTTTGACCCCTATTTCAGGGGTCCTTAAGCTTTTTGAGCCTATAAAAATTTCAGAATGGATGGTGAGCACCATTCCAAAATGGCTTCTGCAGAAGATGGAACAAAACCCAAAATGGCTTCCACAGGAAGCAGAGTCAAACACAATAACTCCCTCCTTATTTTGCAAGAGACTTGCAGGAACGAAGAAACTTTTGGGTGGAGGAAAGGTGAAAGAGAAGGAAGAATAAAAAGAAGGAAGGCCTAAAAGTTGAATGAAACCACACACCTGAATGCTTAACTATCCTCTGGATCCTGAAGTGGCTGTAACCGATTTTGCAGCCATAGGGGAACCTTTTCAGCTGAATTACAGCCAATAACAAGCCCTGCTGTAAAATGGCGTTTCTCACTTTTTGAAATGCTCAGCAAGAACCAGGGAAGTACTGGTAAGTGCCATGGAGCCCATGGGCACCTTGTGGGGGAATTGTCTCCTAGACAGTAATAGTAGTATTTGTATTATAAATCATAGAAATAAAGAGCACCACACATATACATTATTTTTCTTTACCACTAGTGATATTTGTACATCATGTATCTGGAGATGAGTTGTGGTTGGGCTCACACTTTGGCTTCAATGTTTATTTTTATATATATCACAAGAAATGACACTATCTATATCTATCTATCTATCTATCTATCTATCTAGATAGATAGATAGATAGATAGATAGATAGATAGATAGATAGATAGATAGATAGATAGATAGATAGATAGATAGATAGATAGATAGATATAGTGTCATTTCTTGTGATATATAAGGTGTATAGTTGCAAACAAATACATGGTTTGTCATATGATAACAAGAAATGGATGAGAAAACCATTTTAGTTTCATAGCAATGATGTTAATTCCTTCCAAGAATGTATACATGACTAAGGCTTAGTCTTAAGAAAACATCCCTGAATACAAGTCCTGTTGAATAAAATGGCAGTTACTTACAGGTAGACTTGCTGAGGAGTTCTCTGTAACACAGCAATCCTAAACTGAGTTACACTCAGTGGAGGGATTCAAATATTTTAACAAGCGGTTCCGGTGGTGGGATTCAAATAATTTAACAACTGTTTGTTTACAAGCACCATTTTAACAACCGGTTCTGCCGAAGTGGTGCGAACCTGCTGAATCCCACCACTGGTTACACTCTTATAAGTATGTGGACTTTACTAGATTTAGAAGGCTGTAACTATGCTTAGGAGTTCACTGTAAGCACTACAATAATTACTAGTAATTAATAAAAATTCCAAAGTGCATGAAAAGCATGTCTGTGACCGGAAATGATGTGCTTACAGAGCAAGAAATTACCGTAGCAAGAATAGAAGGATGTCCCATGAATACAACAGCCAAAGAAGAGAAAATCTGAGGCATGTTATGTTGAACCAAGGAGGTGTGTGTGCATGTGTGTGTACCTAACACACATTAAATTATTATGCAAAAGATTGGTCGGAATAATAAATGAGGTTCCTAAATACACGTAATGGACATAAGAAGGTTTTTGAGGCTTTCCTCATTTTAACTATTGATTCCTACAAGCTCTGGTGGCAACGGAACAATACTATCTAAACAACTGATGTGGCAGCATTTCTGGCAACAAGAAGGGTTGCTAATTTGTGGAATAGCTAGAACCCAGTGATTTTGATTAGATGTATTGTTTTGTCCATGGTAAAATTCTTCCAGTCTGTGGACTTCTAGAACCTGGTGGGGGTCTACCATGGGTCTAATATGTTCACTGGCATCGTGACCTGTGATCTTCATGTTACAGGCTTTTGTGTGGCAGTGTGTCCTGCTAATATAATTATTTTATGTTGGTACATGTAGAGTTTTGCTATGTAAACATTTTGTTTCTGTTTCATTTCTGTGATTTAATGTGGGGTTATATATGTATTTTGCTGTAGTATAAAATGCAAACCTCTAGAGTAAGAAAGGGGGTTGGATGGGTGATCATAGTGTGTTATGATTGGATGGTAGCTGTACCATAGCAGACAGAGTTGACTAGTTTGTATAGCAGGTTTGTATGTGACCGAGGAAGAACAAAAAGGCATGATAGAGTGAGCTGCTGTGAGAGTGAGAGAAATACCGTATGTGTTCTTTGTGGAAGTTATTAGCCTAAGTGGCCAATGAGGAAAGCCTGCGTGGAATAAGTGAGGGAAAGGAGTTTGTGTGGATGTATTAGCCTCAGTAGCTAGGTCTATTTAATGAACATAGGGAAGGAAACTGTACCTCTCTAAAACCATTATGCTTTATGTACCTATCTGAAACCATTAAGCTTATCAACTATACTGACGCTGTTACAGTGTTATACTTTCAAATAAACTCTATGCTTAAGTGAAAACAACTGGTTTGTTTAATGTAAGAGAACAACTTTTACCTCAGAGCCATCCCCACATGGTGACCGTTTTGTCATTCTAGCAAAAATAGTTCAACCAACCTGTTCTTGGGTTCAACTGAGAAGTATAAGGCAGGGGCTTTTGATAGCAGTGAAAGTAAGTTGGAAACACTAAGGAAGACAAGAATGCAGCATAACACGTCATCAGAGCACAACAGAAAGATGTCATTGCAGGTAATACATATAAAGAGGTCTCAGAAAAGAAGTGAAACATTACAGTAATATTGCTCACTGACAATGCCTCTGGAATCCTCTAAGTTCTTGTACTTTTATCAGTTGCTCTGGAACCTGGAACAGATTTCTAACTACATCGAGCACAGCCAGTGGGGTAAATTTGGGGCAAGAAAACCAAATGCAGGGAGCCATTTTCATTTCAACCAAGTGATAAATGGGTTCAATTCAGATATTCAGTGAGTAGGTCACACGGAAAGTTTCAGCATCAGCAGCACACCTTGGGTGGACCAAGTGTGCAAAGAGGATTCAAACCTTGAATGATGTGGCTCCTGAATCAAACAATAGGGAATGTTGGCAACATCCAAATAATTAACTGGTTTAACATGGGAATTGGACTTAGGTCACAGAAGAATTCAGCTCTCATGATTTTTTCTTGTCAGGAAAGCCTCACTCAGAATTGAGATTCTGTAGAAGTTAGTTTTC
Source organism: Sphaerodactylus townsendi (assembly GCF_021028975.2). NCBI lineage: Eukaryota > Metazoa > Chordata > Lepidosauria > Squamata > Sphaerodactylidae > Sphaerodactylus > Sphaerodactylus townsendi. Next base: position 48,809,308 of record NC_059434.1, read on the forward strand.
AGTTTACATAAACATATTCACTTTCATTTGGATTAACTACTATCATGCATTATGGGGGCAATTTTCTATGGATTCCCCCTAGCGAATACTGCAGAGTCACCAATAAAATGTAGGACAAACAATGCTATGTAATAATTAACAGTCCTTAATACCTCACTAGGAAATATTACAGTGTACAAGGGGAACATTTAACACAGTTCCTATTTATTTTTAGCCTTTCACCACTATAGGAGGTCATGATATAGTTCATTGCTGACAAGAGAGTCCATGCAGGGAAAATTATTATTCTTAGTATGAATGAGTTAATAATTTCTTTACTATCACCATTACAATCATTTTAGGAAGTGACAGATTTTTTTAAACTTATGCAAAGAGTGCATGCTGTGCACTAGTTTATCTACAATTATTGGTCTTCATTTGCTCCCCTACTGTTTCCTTTTGAGTGTTGAGGCTGATAAAAAATATAGCTGTGGTTCAAACCCATGTCTGGCAGTGCCAAATCTTGTTTATTTTTTTAATTGCAAAACATATCTTCCTACTTGCAAGTTGAAAACATAACGGTTGTTTTTGACCTGACAAGGTTGTGATAGTATACAATGCTGTTTGGTTTTTGAACAGCCACTTAGATTCACCATTTCCTTTAAATGACATTTGGGACATAGAGGGGATGCAAATTGAGGTAAAGTTCAAGTGAAGACTATAAATAGCCTCACCAAGAGGGGCAAAGGTGTCCAGGGAAACACAGAACAGAATGTATCCTCTTTAATGAATGAAAAAAATCTCCCAATTCGTAAAAGTGATTCCCTTCCCAAAGTGTCAAAGACAGTAGTAAGCAGAGGCATTAAGGAAAGATGTAAAAAAAAGGATTAAGAAGGGCTGATCAGTTCAGAATGAACTATTAGCAATTTTCTATAATTGAATCAAAACAGATCCCAGAATTAGATAATGAGAGCATGACCTACAAATGAGTACTTTTGGAAGGCAAAAGGGCTTCTAGCATGAGGCTTGACAAAGTCATGTGATGTCAAAGTCTTCACTGATTTTGTAAATAATAATGTTTTGTCTGGTTTCCAGCATGCTGACTTCCCTCTGCCTAGCGCGTGTCAAGTGTAATACTTTAACTCATATAATTTATCTCTTAATTGGGCAGAATACTTCATGATTATAAAGAGGGTGTATTCTAGTATAAGAAAATAACACAGAACCCTTCCTCACCACACACACCAGTCACATAGATTTAAATTTTCATTCTATAATTGCAAATTAGATTTTATGATGCCAAAATAGAGTATATTATTAGGATGTAAACTGAAGTGTAGGTACATGCTGGCATTTTTACACTGTATTTTTGAATAATGTTTTGTTGACACATAACAGTTTATAAAACTTAATGCTTGTTACTGTTAGGACATAACCATCGCTTAGAAAAGGTGGATAGCCCTGTTTTCTGTGTATTTTCTGTCACTAATGTAGACCAATGGGAAAGTTGTCTTAGGTCTGATGTGTTATGATCCTATTGTCCAATGCCATAAGCATGCTGTAGATCTACTTTTTCTTCATCATTTGTTTTTTTTTAAATTGGTTTTATATGTTACCTTTCCCCTCATGGGCTCAGGGTGGCTTCTGACATTTCACAATACCTACAGTAAAACCAATCTATGTCAGTATTAAAAGCTAATTTAAACCTGATGGCAATAAGTATACATAATCTCATATCCAGTACCAAAGGGAAAAAGGGGAGGGCAAATGTGGGCAAAATCATAGCTGCCTCCACTACATGCCTGGTGGCAGTGAGATGTAATGGGGAACCTGGGGCTGTCCTGAAGTTTGGGTGCACTTTTTTTTGCCTTGCCCACAGCCAGCTAATGAATGACTTCTTTGTTCATGGCAAACTATGGATCTCTGAATGACAGACCCTTTCCGCACGGGCCAATAACAGCGCCCTAGGGATGGCAAAAACGCCGTCCCTAGGGAGCTGTTTGCATGGGGGGCCTATCCTTCCCCCTAGGGAAGACAAAAGAAGCCACTCTGTCTGGAAAACCAAAGCAGCCTTAAAATTTCTAACATCTATAGGTTTGTCAGAAGCATACCTGCACATCCCCATATTCTAAGGACACTGACGCTCCCTCCAATTTGGCATAGGACAAGAGCATTTTCAGTTCCCACTCTTCCCTTTGGTCTTTGCACAGCAACAAGGGTATTCTCCAAAGTAATCATAAACTTGATTGTGATCCTTGGAGATGGGGATATTTGCTTACATCCCTACCTATATGATATCCTCATCAGACAGGAGTCGGAGGAGGCTCGTCCATTGCAGTGGTTTCTGAGACCCTTTCAACTGGACATTATGAACAGAAGAGAATGATCCCTGAGGGTCCCTATCACAGTTAAAACCATTCTTAGATGGTGGACCAGCACCAAGAACTTCAATCAGGGGAAGGTGTTCTACAAGTCCAATGTGACACAGGTTTTCACTGATGGAAGTCTCCTGGGACAGGGTGCTGTACTGGAGAAACAGCCAGTCCAGGGCCTGTGGTCCAGATCAGAGTCCCAGCTTTTTATCAACATCCTGGAAATCTGAGCTGTTTTCCTCGTGTTGCAACGCTTCAGAACTGTTTCTCAGGGCAACATATTAGTTCACACAAATATAGTCTTTGCAAAAATTTATATAAACAACCAGGGGGCTCCAAGTTGCTCAGGCTACATACAGAAGTAGCCAAGATTCTGAGATGGTCTGAATCCAATCAGACATTTCTCCAAACTGAACATGTCAAGGGCACTATGAATATCCAAGTGGACTGGCTCAGTTGTCAACCATCCAGGAAGCAGAGTGGTCTTTGAAACCGACATTGTTTCAGCTGATAACATCCTGTCTGGGAACCTCAGTCTTGAACAATCCACAACAGGCAAGGGGACAGATTCAAGCCAGAGGACAAAGTTGCTCTCCCAGCACTGTGGCCACAAGGACTCCTGTATACATTTTCCCCATGCCTGTCTTGCTGAGACTGATATACAAGATCAGAGAGCTGAGGTGATACCCATAATTCCTTACCTGCCATGGCACCCAGGATTCTTGGTCCTAAAGGAGCTTGTGGTGACTCTTCCTTTGATGATACAAACAGGACGGGGCATGCTTCAACAAGGACCAGTGGTACATCCAAAGTCACAGTGGTACATTTGACCACCTAGAGGTTGGGTGGTGCAAGTGAATCTGGATTACCCCTCTTATGAGGTTAAAGTCATGCTGGCATTGAATTTGTAACTACCTGGAAAATTTTTATCTGCTGATGCCAGAGAAAAGGAGTATCAGCTCTTAAAGCAAAATTGACTTTGGTCCTGGTGTTCCTTCTCCTTTGGTCCTGGTGGCCACGCCTCAGGTCTTTTCTATCCCACTCTCAGAAGATAGGTCACCACCCTTTCCAGAGTTCTACCAGAATTAATGAATATGTCACTGTCTCAACACCCTCACATGAAGAGATTCCTCAGGGGGAGTAGCACAAACAGATCCCACACAGCTACACTGATTCAGAACTTGGAGCCTCCCAATGGCTCTCACCAAGCCTCCATTCAAGCTTATCCAGCAAATTCCTCTGAAATGACTTCAAATGAAAACTTTATTCTTAGTTGAGGTCACATCAGCTTGCAGGGTATCAGAACTTGGGGGGTCTTTTCTGCCAAACAGTTGTTCTGCACATTCCACAAAGTCATTTTGCAAACTGAACCCCCCCCCACTTCAAACCCAAAGTGGCCTTCATCTTCCATGTCAACCAGGAGATATGCTTGTTATCCTTTAGTCCATCTTATCCCAGGGAAAGACTCTGACATCATCTCGATGTGAGAAGGACTGTTAAGACATTTTTAATCAGGACATTCAGAAATCAGATTCACTCATCTATATACATTCCCCAAACCTGGGTCAGCACATGTCTAAAGCGGCCAATAGTTTTACCCTGAAGGCATGTATCATTGAAGCTTACAAAGCTCAAATCTACAGCCACCACAGGGTATCACAGTGCACTTCATTAGATCATTGGCGACCAGTGCAGCTTTGTATAAATACATATCACTGGAGGAGATGTGCTGGGTTGCTACACGGTCATCCCTTTCTTCTGCTCCAATACCTTTTGGAGGTCTAGACCTGGTAGATGATACTGCTTTGGGAGGTCCCAGACAAGATGTCCTCTTGCCCTGAGGAAAAATGGACTGATACCATGAAAGGTCTTTCTCCGCTATGGACAGGAGACCATCTTGGCCCTAATTGTCTGGCACTTCTCATCTCAGGCATTCTTATCGGAATTCTTCTGCTTTCTCCCAACTGTCACACAGTGGTTTATACAAGGTTTGAGCAGTTGTTGAATTCTAGTTATAGATTTTTAAAAATAGTTTACAAGTGTTGTTGCTGTTGGAGTTACCTCACTGAAAAATGGCTGACTTCCACAAAGGAGACAGAAGTGGAAGAATTTCATTCCCTCACTCCCTGTACCAAGAGGTGGGAGTCACCCAGACAGTGGAGAAACACTTTTCAGGGTAAGTATCCAATGATTGGTTCACCAAATACATATTAGGTTATCCAGTGATTATTCTGCTAGCGTGCTCTACAGAGCCCCCTAGTATCATGCCATTTTGTTCTTTGCTTGTGATACACTGAAAAACGTTATGCCCTTTTGAGCTTTCAAGTTCTATGAAACAACTTCATCTGCTTGTAAGAGTCCTTTGTGTAGTCTTACTTGAGGAGTCTTTAGAAGAGCTGGTGCACAGATAATATTTTCTGCTTTTTAAACCATTTTAAGCAGGGTAGCATGCATTTTTTTTACAAATCTAACTATAGAACCTCCAAGCATTACATACTCTCAACGCACTTGCTTTTGTAGTCTTGATGGACTGCAGAAACAGAGATTATCAAGTATCAGGCAGGCCGTAATATGTGACTGGTGGACTAGGTTCAGATTTGTGGATCATAAACCGTGCAGGGCCTGATCTGTTGTGTCAACCATTCTTTATTTTTCATTAGCAGAAACATTTTCTGTGGAGTCTTCTATGTTAAGGTTTAGACACACTACTGGACTCTCACATTGCCCCTTAATTCATGAAAAATAGCTCAAGGAAGGTGTTTTCTTCAGCCCCTGTACATTGATTATATGACCTTTGACCCTGTTGTGGTTCATAAGCTGGGGCAGTGCCTTGAAAGGACTTGTCTTAGAGAGAGCAATGCCTTTTCCACATGGAGTGTTCTGTTTTAGTGCATTAGCCTAGACGTACTGGTAGTTTCCTAATCCTCTCTTGTTTGACTCTGCTTGTTAACCCCAAGCAATCCTCTCAGGGGCTGAAAGCAGCTGTCTTTGGTGAGGAAAACACAGCACAACAAAACATATCTTTTGAAGCTTCTCTTTCAATGTATCATCATGTGGGTTTTTTTAGTAGTATTACTAAAACTGGGTAATTTGTGGTAGGAGCGTACAAATGATTAAAAGCTAGATTCCTGTGACATTTTTAGGATAGGAATCTAAAGGCAGGAAGACAGCCGAAAAACGTTTCCTTGAACCCTTGGGAACATTGCCATCTTTAAAAGTACATTGAGTGAACAGGAGAGAGAGTTTATATAAGCATTGTAAATGGTCAATCAGGTGTATAATACTTACTAAATATAGCAGTGGGCACTACAGTGCATCACAAAACTAGGCATCAACCAATTAAAAGCCATCATAAATCACCTTTGTTAGATCTGCTGTTCTGATGTCACCTGTTATGCTTGAATGCTGCCAGCACATATGATATGTGAAATCACCTTTTTCGTTCTGACCCCTGACGTAAGTGCAGGAAGCATAATTTAGGATTGTGGAGCAGTTGTCCCCTCCTTCCTGTGGCAACCAAGTTGTATTATATAGGCTACACGGAGCATTTAAGATGGAGCAAAATATAAATAAAATGAATATACTTTTTATTTAAAATTGAGCCTTGTTTCAGTTACTGGATAATACAGAAGCTCACACCAGATTTCCAGCAAGAAGAATGTTATCATTGTTCCAGATCTCTTTATCAAGGGTGTTCTCAGATACAAAAACAACACCTTTTTGTGGCACAATATCTTTTACCTTTATTGCCCACCAGTTTGATGATTTAAACCATAATCAGTATCTGTCTTATAATTTGAGACCTACTGAAGCTTTGGAAAAGGGAAGGGAAATGACAGATAGTCTCGAACCTGCCAGATGTGTGTCTGTAACAGATTTTTCTAGCCACCTCTTGTTCTGCCAATCTTTTGCCAAAGCCCCAAATCCATTTTTATATTTCTCTGAGTTTAAAAATTGCTTTGTGGCTTGCAGTTGGTTAAGTGCAAAAGAGGAAATAGCCAGAAGAACTTTTGGCTTGTGGGCACTCCTGACCACTGGATCAAAGCCAGAGGGTTTAGAATTGTATCCTATGTTTTAATATAAAATCCAAATTCAACATTTAGAAATGCTGCAAAATATAGTCACAATTAATAAGCTTTGCTTTGTTGCATTGCAGAGAAGGAACATCTTTACAAAATTCAGGTTAAAACTCACACCATAAGTGTTTATGGGTAGGATAGAAGATGATGCAGGAATGGTGGTGGGAAGGAAAGACTGGGAATTTCATTCAATGTTGAAATTACTTTCTGACTGCTAAGAGCTTCCTTTGCTACTTTTACTGCTATTTGATGTCTTACTGTGCAATCCTGGGGGCAGGGGCAAACTACTCAGGAAGCTATGTGACCCTGAACCCAGATTAAGTGGCATATATGCCAGTACAGGGGCACTTGATGATGGTGGAAAGCTACGTGGTAGTGTGACCCCCGGCTGCCAGCGCTGCCACAGCTTCAGTGCAGGAGGGGCACAGCTGGCTTCTTGAGACATTTTGTTCTGAGAACATCTCCACAGAGGCAGGCAATGACAAACTATCTTTGAATATCCCTTGTTTTGAAAACCCTATGAGATCGCCATAAATCACAATACAAGAAAGGATGAATGAAGTTCGAGGAGAATTGTGGAAAGGAAACTGACAACAAAGGTTTGCCTTTTTTGCCTTTCTTTGTTTCTTTGTTCTATTTTTAGATTGACATTCCCCTAAATTACACTTACACGTATGTTAGTTGCATGTGCGGCAGCCAGTGACTCTAGAAGCATCTTCAACATACATTATCAGAGAAGAGGGGAATTGAGGGCCCTATGTTTAAAATATTACTAATGTGTTTTCCAAACCATATTGGCTCCTTTGTCCAGTGAATGTGTACACCTGCCTTAAGATTAACAGAACTTTCTGTTCTGTAGAACCTTGACAGTCTGGTTTTTTCTCCTTTGGAAACATAGGCCATTTCTGTACGGCGGCAGAAGCAGCTGTCCACTGGTGGAGGCATGAGACAGTTTGCATGGTCTTGTGCAAGCACCGCCAAAGCTGCTGTGCACTGCAGAGGCAGCTCCACATGGAGCCGCCTCCAGTCTGTGTGTGTTGTCTACCTTGTCGTCCCTCCGAGGCTTCAGAGGGAAGAAGTGACATGCCCCCACTGCCCTCTGATCCACGGGGGGTCAGAGGGCAGTGTGGGCTTGTCCCTCCTCCCTCTGGAGCCTCGGAGGGAAGACAACGTAAACAGCACACGGAAACAGGCAGCGCCTGAAAGCGACACTCTCACACCAGTGCCCTTCGCACTGCGCCGTTGGGAAGGCACCGCTTTAAAAAAAACGCTCATAGAACGTGTTCTGAAAACAGTGTTTTTGCGTTATTTGGGGGGTGAGCATGGCGCTGCTGCACTGCAGCAGCGGCAACTGTGCAAACAGCACCCCAGGGACACTGTTTTCACCATTCCTAGGGCACTGTTTTTGGGCCATGCAGAAGCAGCCATAGTGAAGTATTTTTATTTAAGTTGCCAAAAAATTACTGTGGGAGGGAACTGTTTACTCAAAATTGCACAATTTAGTTGTCCTGAGATTGCTGATCATAACCAGACATTTTATGGCACAAGCTGTTGCGAGGTAGCAGCCATAGTTACATAAATTACATTAAATGATGCTCTGTGAATTTTATAAGAACATATTCTAAGATTAAAAAATATACAATGGTGCCAAATTGACACTGATAAGGAAAAGCACTGCTTAAAGTATGGAAGCTGATATGTAGCATAACACGCTACTGTTTTTACCATTTCTTACTTTTTTCCTGTAAAAAAAAAAGGCTACTGAAAATTTTGCCAGTTTCATAACAACTGAAAGCTATCATACATTTTATCTGACAAAAATCTAAGAAGATACATTCCTTTTAGTGAAAGATCAATATTCTTTTGGTTCAAGTTGTCAGGTCATCAAATCCAGATACAGTGTGCTCCAACTTTACTGTCCATCCATGAAGCAGATATAAAGTTTAAAGCATGTAATCCTGGAACTAAAATCAAAATGTGTACATTTGATATATGGCGTGTAGCCGTTTTCCCAGAGGGGGAAGACTCTTTTACTTAGAAGTAGGGCCTCATTTGCATAAGATGGCAAAGAGATCCTGGAATTTGGCTTTGTTTATAGGGGCTGATTGATATGCCATTTCTTCATAGGCTTCCTGTGGCCAGTCTATGCTAATGGAGGAAAGGCCTCATATCTCAGAGTACTTGAGTTATACCAGCTGATACAATTATCCCTAAAACTGCTTACTCAATGCTTCATTCTCATACTGCTTCCTTTGTGGCATCGCAGTGGAACAGGAAAAAAATAATTGGAGTTTTGAGGATGGTTGGGGAACAAGTGTGGAAGGTAGTTAGAATTGTAGGCTTGTTTAAGGGTCAATCCTTGCCCTCTCTATGATGCCACTGTAGCATTACATCTGCAAAAGGAGCTGGAAGTTTAAAATACTCCGGTTAAAGTCCAGTATTAATCTTCACCTCCAGACTCTGTGTCACAGAGATAGGATTTCAGTTAACTCTGCAGACAGTCATATAGTATATAAATGTATATAAAAGCTTGCAAGGTAATCATATGTATTGAGAGAGTTCTTATATACCAAGATTCATGGGGCTGTGTTGTTTTTCCCCTGTCTGGAGTACTAGGAACACAAAAGTGGGGGATTTGGTGATGGAACACTGCACAAACAATAAGCACCCAATGCAGAAGGGGAGCAAAATAAAAATGAAAGATAGATTAAGAATTCCTGTGTTCTTGGAAATCTTACAAGCATGATAGAAATTGTCTTTATTCCCACAGAGGAAATTTTCTCTTCTAGCTCTCCAGGTGGACCTTCTGCCTCCGGTGTCGCACACATGCACGCACGCACACGTTTATGATTTCCTAGTTGAGTGTGGAGAGGATTATGTTCTGGGCTGGTGACAAGGTTGTTTATTGAAATGTTTCTTCATATGAACTCAAAGTGGTTGTTTGGCGACCACCTTATATTGGTTGTCCTTTTCATGCATATTTGAAGCATCCATCGTTTTTGCTATGTTATTTATTAGCTATTTGGAAAAATTGTATACTACCTGTCAAGGGCATTTTCCAAAAGCAGTTTACCAAATAGAACACAATAAAAGCAATAAGAAGTTATTAAGTAAAATACAGAATGGAAAAAAACTGGAAAAATATAATTGAGTGTCTCAAATAACAGTTTTTGGCTAAAAACTTACTATGAAATAGTGTTAAAAGGAAAAGCACTGGGTTATTGTGGATGGCATCAGACCACGACATTTATTAAGCAGCCTGTTTATGGGGTGGTTTGCCATTGTTTTCCTCAGTCATCTATACTTTTTCCCCACCAAGCTGGGTGTTCCTTTTCTCAGTCTCAAAAAGAGAGAAGACCGAGTCAACCTTGAGCCAGCTGCTTGAATCTCACTTCCATCAGGATTGAACTCAAGTCAGTGAGCAGAGGTTTGACTACAGTACTGCTGCTTACCACTCTGTATCAGATTGTACAGGAATGTTTTGACCTGGTGCATAAATGAGCAATGTAAGTGTCAGGTGCTCCTTAAGAAGAAGTACATTCCGTAAGCAAAATATTACTTAAAAGGTCCTGTATATGGTCAACACCCACCTCACCTCTGAATGTGAGGGTATATAGAGCAGGGTTTGAGAAGTGGATTTAATTGGCACACTGGACAGTGTGGGAGGAAGCAGTCCTTCAGGTTCCCTAGCCCTAAACCTTGTAGGGCTTGAAGAGTAAGAGACAGCACTTTGAATTGTGCCCAGAAATAAATGGCCAACTGGAACAGATCTTCAGCTCCTGAGTGATTTGATCCCTATATGTCATCTTCAACAGCAGCCTGGGTTTGGCATTTTAGACCACCTGAATCTTGTGGACCATTTTGAAAGTGCATTATAGTAATATAACTTGGATTAATTAGAATGTGACTCACGATAGACAGATCAGCCTTTTCGAGGATGGGCCATTGCTGGTATTAATCACGGTTGATAAAGGCCCTGCGTGACACAGAGGAGACCGGCTGAGACCTTACCACTACAGATTCACCACTGACTAATAGCATCTTAGTCTTGTTTCATCTGCTGCATATTGGTTTTATCCTATTCCAGATCCCCTAATGATCTCTTAGTGATTTCATGTAGACGTTAAATGAACAAGATGGACCCCTGCAAGACACCATAGCATTAATGCTATGGAGCCAAGCAGTACTTTGCAAGCACCACCATCTAGAATTATGAGTAAAGAGCAAGCACCAAAGAATGGTAGTCCCAACTCAGCCACCCTTTCTAGAAAGATACCATGGCTGATGGTATTAAAGGCCACCAAGAAGTCCAGGAGAACCAATGGAGGCACACATAGCCTGCCACTGTCTCAATGAAAGTCATCAATCAGAGCAAGCCAGGTGTGCTCTCACCTGTGTTCAGCTGCATTCAACTTGAGTTTTCCTTCTCTGGCGCTCCAACCAGCTGCCCCGCCACTTCATTGCTCCAAGCTCTTGAGTAAACCAAGAGCATTTTTGACTCTACAAGAGGAAAGTGAGCATTCCAGAGAGATCATGTCCACATCCCAAACCATCTCTATATTTCACAGACTGACCAGAGCTGTGACAGGAACACCCACCTTGCTAACTGGAAATCCTCAACAGCTGTCAGGAAATCATCTGGATCTGTCAGTCTTCTGGGGCAGACTGTTTGATCTCTCACCCTTGCAGAGTGTCCAGGAGTTTAAACCTCACTAGGTAATGGTTGGTCCCTCACAAGGAATGTGTGGAAAATCCTCTCATTACCAAGCAAATGCATTTTGTCTCCAGAAAAAAACACTAAATTGAATGTATGTCTTCTGATGTGACTGTGCTTCTAGTTCACAGATTTACAGCTATAAAGCAGCATTAATCCTGGTGTAGTAGTTGTCCAACATACCAGGACAATAAAATCGCCCTCTCAATCACTCATTTCAATAGAAAACCACAGTGTTCTGTTGGTATCATAAAAGACATTTCTTATGTATAACCTTTCTCATTCACCAATATAGATTTATTTTTATAATCCTTTTTCTTAATATGCTAATTATAATCCTTTTGAGGCTCTCTTGGTAATTTACAGTTGTCTTTGTAATTTAAAACAATTGCTTTGGCAATGTGTTCTTGTAATAGGTATTGATAATGTAAGCTAAAACCTATTTCCAGAAGACAAATAAAATTCAGGGAAGGTGATAATTGACCAATCCATCAGTCTTAGAAGTTTGGCTATGGGAAATTCAGTTCTGATGTCTTGGGAAATAGTATATGCTAAACAGAAAGATTTCCCTTACAGATGAATGAGCAGACAGTTTGCCTCTTGTTGGATGATTTTTTGGTCATCCTATGAAGTAGCTTGGAATTGATGTCTTATTTAAAGGCTTGGTTCATATGTAACATGAAACCATGACTTTTTTATTTCTGGTTAATTACAGACTCAGGGACTCAATCTTGAGAGTAGGTTTCAGGATAGCTTCCTTCTAGCTGATCAAAATAAACCTCTCTTCAGAAAATCTCTGAACAACTCCAGGGCTAATCCTGGTCACAGACGCCCTTTCCAGCAATCAGTAGTAAGCCACGATGACTAATGGTTGAGGCTTGGGCCCCTTCCGCACATGCAAAATAATGCGTTTTCAAACCACTTTCACAACTGTTTGCAAGTGGATTTTGCTATTCCGCACAGCTTCAAAGAGCACTGAAAGCAGTTTGAAAGTGCATTATTCTGCATATGCAGAATGAGCCTTGGTCTCTCCAAGCAACTTCTCCATTTTTTCACGTTCCAGCAAATGCAAACTCAGCCTTGGACTCAACCATATTCTAATGGTTTGTGATTAATTTGTAGAGGAGTGGCCTAGATTGAAATATGAATAATTTTATCTGTTAACTGTCTTGCAAACAAGATGTCTTATACTTTCAAGTATATATCTTCATCTTGAAGATTTAGGTGGTGAAGACAGCCACAATTCAAAAAAACTTTGCTGACAACTTAGCACAGATGCAGTGGTGATGGAGAAATAGATGGGGACTAAGACTGATCTGGGAATGGGAGTTCTGATGCTGGATAGAGTTACATCATCTTGGGAGTACTACTAGACTCAATTTTGCCTTCAGACAAGCATAGATTGGAAGTGGTCCAGAATACCTTTTACCAACTTAGACTGATCTGCCACTGCAGTCATTCCTGAAAAAAGTTTACCTGGCAACGGTCACACATCTGAAACATTCAGACTTGATCACTGTAACTTGCTCTACAGAGGATTGCCCCTGAATACCATTCAGAAACTTCAACTGCTTCAAAATGCAGCAGCTAGGGTTCTTACAAAACCTTTTAGGAGCACCATATTAAGCCAGTATTATACCATCTGAACTGGCTCCTTATTTTTTTTTTCTGGACTCAATGCACAGTTGGTTCTGGTTGGTTTTCCGGGCTGTGTGGCCGTGGTCTGATGGATCTTGTTGCTAACGTTTCGCCTGCACCTGTGGCTGGCATCTTCAGAGGTGTATCACAGAGGGAAGTCTGTTACACACTGTGTCCTTCTCACCATGGCTCCAGATTGTAACAGTGTCATTCACAAATTGGAACCAAGTTGTGAGTTTTCTGGGTGCTTTTTTGAGGGCTTGTTTCTCAAAATGTTCCATGTAAAAATTGGCTATCACTTGGCTGAGAGGGCGTCTTTTGGCTACCCCATCAGTCTGTTCATAGTATTCATTGTCCCACTGGAAGTAGCTGGTACTTTCCATTCTTCCGTAATGGCAAGGAGGTATCCCAATGGTCCTTGTCACCCTTTGGGTTGTCTTCAGTGCCAGAATTTTTATGAAGTACATGGCAGCAGTGGTAGTGTACTTTAGGACCTAAGCTATTCAGATTTCCCTTACCTTGATGACTGGATGCTTACAGCCCAGTCCAAGGATATATTACTAGAACAGGTTCAGTTGGTCTCCACACTGTGCGCTTCCTTAGGTCTGCTTGTCAATAGGACAAGTTGAAATTGAAATCTAACCAAAGGGTACTGTTCATTGGGCCTCTTCTAGATTCTACCCAGGCCAAGATCTTGACTCCTGAAGATTGAGGGTGAGGGATGAAATCTATTTTGGGATCCTGTTTCGTTCCCAAGGGCAATGGAACAGGAGAAGCCACCTAATTGGCTGTAGCCTCCTGCACTCTGATTGGGTGGGTAACAGTATGATGCAAGGAGAGGGACTGGAATGTTCTTTCTACTTTACCCCATCATTATTAGAGGCATCTCAGGCCCTGAAGTGAAAAGGTGTGAAAAATAACAGTCAGTCAGTAGAAGGCTGAGTGGGGGTCTGCTGCTGTAGGCAGAAGGCCTGAGGTTATGGGAGCAAATCGGAATTGGGAGTAGAGGAGGCGCCCTACCTGGTACATGTGACTTTGGATGGGGAAACTCCTGTGTTTCCTGACTGGCAGGAGGGGCATCCCTTTCATACTTGTAGAGCTAGTTGGAGATCTGCTTACAGGTGCAGTCCCACATGTGTCTCTGCACCCAAGACCTCAATGAACAGTAGTTACAGGTAAGTGCAACTCATGTCTCCCTCAGTAATTAAATCAATGTGGTATAATATGTAGAGCATCTGACTATGACCTGGGAGATCCAGAATTAAAAAATCCCATGGATAACCTTTGACCAGTGACTCTTGTTAAGATTAACCTACCCCACAGGGTTGTTGCAAAGACAAAATGGTGGAGAGCAGGGTCCTTTATACTGCTCTTTTTATATTTATTTATATTTATAAATTAGATTTATAAAATGCCCTCCCCCGAAGGGCTCAGGGCGGTGACCAACAAAATAAACAACCATTCACAATTAAAATCAACAATGATAAAACCAATCAGGATACAACCATACTCAAATATAATAAAATAGGAGCTGTTCTTACAACAGATGGTGCAAAACCCTCCCTCCCCCCTCTGTGCCCTCGAGGGGTCTAGATGGAAATGGGGTAAACAATTTCAACCCGGCTGGCCAAATACCCAGTGGAGCAGGTCTGTTTTACAGGCCCTCCGGAAACTTTGCAAGTCCTGCAGGGCCCTGGTCTCTTTAGGGAGCCTGCTCCACCAGGTAGGGGCCAGGGCCGTGTTGTCTTGTGTTGTTTGTCCAACAAAGGGTGCATACACTCAGAGCTTGGCAATTATGTCTGACAGCATAATAGACTGGGTGATGGTTTTGCAAAAGATAACAGCAATTTTTGTTGTGCTCACTAAGTCCAGGATTGATTCTTCACCTAAGTAAGCGCCACAACACGTTAGCTCTCCCAGATTAATCCAGTCAGTCTTGGTTATGCTTCCTCTTCCAATCCTGTATATTTTTGTGTGGCTAAAACTGGTGTTCAGCAGTGGTGCATTTAGGCTTGATAGTCTGTTGACAAAGCCAGCCAGCTAACTCCAGTTGAAGGAGAGATAGGCAGAGTGAACAGATAGTACTTGTCTGGTCAACCTTCCTTTCACTTAGCCTGTCCTTCTCCATCACCACATGCCTCACTGCCTGAAAGTAACCAATAGTGACTCCTTCTCTTACCCTCCAGGTTTGCAGACATATGAAGGGGAAGGAGATAACTTTGAGGAAGTCAGTGGTAGAATTTTTTCACACATAAGTTCTCAGCTTTAGTCCCTGGCATTTCCTGGTAAAGGTCTCAGGCATGAGGCCCTGGAAAACCATTACCAGTCCCAGTGGACAATGCTAGGCTTGATGAATAAACAGTATTGCTTCAGTGCAAGTGAGCTTTTTGCATTCCTTTGCAACTTGACCACTGTGCCACGAGCAACAAATGGACACACTTGATGGTACCTGCAGAGCAGCTGGCTCAAGCTAGCAAGCCAATTTACACTTGAAATATCTTTTTCAAAATACTTTAAAAACAAATTGTAGTCTTCATCTTCTTTTTCAACTGGATGTTAATATGCCTTTCATGGACCCTGCACGGTTAACTCTTCAACTCTGCTTAAAATTGTTTGTATGTCAGATGGCACATTCTTGAGCACTCTTTGTACAGTCACTCCTCTTTGCACCCTCTTTCTCCCCTGGAAGAGAGACTGCGATCTGGTTGCCTTGGCGACCCTGGCAGGTTTAAATGAGTAGCTGCACTTAAAATGGTTGCTTGCATCAAAGTGCATTGATGTTTTAATCTGTGTAGCCTTTAAAAAAAATGAAAATGCATTCTAGTCTTCATTGCTCAGAATTATGATCAGATTGAAGCACTCTTGTGCTGGCTCTAAGTGCCCACCAAGGCTTTCAGTACAATTCTGATGATGAGGAGTCTCTTTGTTTCTTTTGGGAGACGGGGATGTTGGAAAAACTGGTTTCAGGACAAGGGCAGGTTAGGTTGAGGCAGTAGCACTGATTAGAGGCCTTAGAATGAATTAAACTGAGAGCTGTCAGTCAAAATAGACTTTCAAGACCAAGTTTATCCATCTATTTTTGCCAGTTTTTCTTTTTTTCCCTTTTTTTGGGTAAGCAAAAAAAATACAAAAATGTTTCTGTGTTCACGTTATACTATTGTCCATGTGTCTAGCTGTTGCAATGGTTATCAGGGTGAGCTATGTGGGCCATCATACACAGCACCTTTTTGATGAGTTTATCTGCTAAGGAAAACTTTGGTTCCTTCAAATCCACTGACTACGGAGTCCTCCCAAATCCCATAGAGATCAGATAACCTGGAATCATTGATGGTAAGAAAGTGCTAGTGTATTGAGAGAAGCTTCAACCTTCTTTAATGACTTCCTCTCAACATTCCTGCTGCTATAAAAAGTGCTGACCTGTTGAGGCGCCTGAAATACATTAAACAAATCTGTTTGGAGTTGCACTCACTGAATCTGGCTGAGCTGAGCCATACATTTGATTCAGCTGAAGATTTAACTCGAAGAAAAAAATATGTTTCTTGTGCTCTTTAGCTGTTATAAGTTATTACCTCATATATCACAACAATGGCATCATATTAGTAAGAGTTTTTATGAAGCCAGGGTCAGAATCAGACTGATAAATGTTATGAATATTTAGCACGTATCACATTATTTATTTATTTAAGAGTTAGGTAGAAATAACTGTAACCTTGGCCTTGATGTTTTTCCACAGGAAAGTGCCTTTATATAAAGGCATGCCATTTACATGCTACTTTGCAAGCTCACATCCCTGATCTGTTGCTTTGGTGCCATTTTTAAATGTCTTCCTTCTTCCTTCATGATGCCATACTCACAATTGGGAATCTTGTTGTGGAAATGCTGATATCAAAGAAGGCAAACAAAGCCATTCACTTTGCCCTTTGTCTAAATAGCTGGATCAGAGAGGGAAGGCAGTCATGTTTCCAACATGTCTACGTTACCTATAATGCCCTGGGTATCTTGTGTTCTTAGTTCCAAAACAGTCTGCTTAGTGAACCAGGAAGTATGCCATTAAACATTATCATGCCTTTGTGCAGAGACATCATGTGGTCCTGGGAAAAAGAGCCCATGATTTTGAGGGGGGGAGGGGCGGGGCATGAGAGAGGGGGACAGTGAAAGAAGTCAGTTTAGGCATAGCTTGCTCTCCATAGAATCAGGTTGCACGGTGGTGATTATTAGATCCAAGGCAGCATGTTTCTAAGCGGTAATCAACTTGTGCAGGTGTTAGAGCTTTGACTCATCCGAGGAAAACAAACATTTTTTAGGACTAATATTTAATAGTTGCCCAAATTGATAGAGTGCTTTTTAAAGTTTCTTTTCATCATCCCTAACATTTTACTGGAAACTAGTTATGATGTATATTTCACTTAGATGCCTGAATGGCCATCTCCTCATTTTGTTTGTTTTTTGGGGAACCCCCCCTCCCCCAAAGACTAATATTAGTGAAGGGTTCCATTGTTTATACACTAATTCAGCAATTGTCTGGTGTTTTGTGGACTTGATGCAATTACATAACAATTCAAGGTATAATTTCTTTTTGTGACTCTCTCCAAGTAATTGGAAGTTCTGTTAGCATTGCTAGAGTCAATTTATTTTTTAGTCACAGTGCTTAATGTATAATCCCAACATCCATGTGATTAGGGGTTTTTTTCCTAATGTTTTTGTGTTTCACCATGGTATTTCTGTGACCCTTTTTACATGATGGCACACTTATTTTTAAATGCAGTTGTACTAATAATGCTAGCAGGAGGAAGCCATTTAAAGTTAACCTTGCTGTTATTGTTGATTATGTTTGGATTGGCTGGCCAGTTGCATAAAAGCTGTTTTGGTCATGTCTGTATAGTAGTGTATCTCTCTCTCAATGCCCATTGTGAGCAAGAGCAATCCAGGGTCACTGCCCTTTAAACACTGCCAGTCAGATCTCAGGAGGGAGAAGATATGTTAGAACTGCCAGCGCTGAGAAAATGTGGCTAAGGAAGCAAACAGTCTTCAATTGTTCTTCATTTTAACTTTTTCCTGTAGAATTCAGTGTCACGAAAGAGCAATTTTACTTCCTTTCAAAAAAGCTAGCCTTTTTTTAATGGAGGAGCCCTTGATGCATAAGTTAACTGTCTACAGCATATACTTCAAATACCCAGAAATATTACTACGTTATTGATAGCATAATGTAAGCTTACTATTTCTTAAAATTACTGAAGGATGTGTTTTCTTGGAAGCAATCCCTTGCACATCATTTAGGGTGGTTTCCCAAACTTTGAAGAATGCAGGAGCATGAGATTGGCAGAGGAACTTAAAAGGTTTTTGCACGTCAGCTATTTTTTTCCTATGAATGGCCTTAATAAAAATGTATTGCTCGTGTGTTATGAAGGTTTATGTGTACATCTTGCAACGCAATGTAAGCATAGTTATATCATTCTAATTCCATTGAAATTAATGGGTTTAGAAGGCTGTAACTCTAGCAGAATGGCACTGTTGGTAATTTTTTTCTTTTTTAAAATAACGTCACCAAGTTGATGGTCAGTTATGGTAATCAAGAATTGCAAACCTATTAATCAAATGCATACATGGTTACATCAAAACTCTAAAAGATAAGTGTTCTTTGTGTTCATATGTGCAGTTTTTCTGTCCTGGAATTCTTATCTTGTTGTAGGTTTGTAACATTTTTCCAAGGACATGCCAGACTAATACTTGTTGAGAATCTGAATATTAATAAGTTAATGGGATACACTGGGACATCCAATAAGACCGTTCAACATATTTTCATTACAGTTTCATAGAGGAGTGAAAAGGTATCAAAATAGTAGAAGAACTATTTATAAGCGAATATGTGTGTGTGATATATAAATATTACAAATAAATACCTTGGATAGAATTTGAAATACAAGTCAGTCTTTTTGATCTCCTTAGATGGTACTAGACAAGAAGAAGCAGAAGGTGAACTTAGTGAGGAAGAACACTGGTTTGGGAACTCTTCAGAAACCCCATCAGAAGCATCCTATGGAGAAGTTCAGGAGAACTTCAAATTATCCTTTGAGGATAGGATCCAAGAACAATCTACATCTCCAGACACTTCCTTGGGGAGTGCAACTCCTAGCAATAACACACTGGAGCTGGCAGCAGTTGAGAATGATGCTATAAGGGATGTGCTGCAGAATAAGGAACACCTATCCCCTGGTGTGTCTTCCATTTGTGAAGATGACACTCCTGGCTCCAACAAGCCACTTAGTAGTAACCTGAGACGTCTGCTGGAGGCTGGTTCTCTCAAGCTAGACACTAGTGTCCCAGTTAACGGCAGGGTTGAGTCCCCTGTAAATCTTGCCTCAAATATCTCCTTTTCACCTACGCATCATGCTCAGCAGCTAAGTGTCCTTGCTAGAAAGCTTGCTGAGAAACAGGAACAAAACGACCAATATGGTGGAAACAATAGCCGCTTTATATGGAATCAAGGCAAATGGTTGCCCAACTCAGCACCCTCCTGTAGTTTGTCTCCCGATTCAGCTATTCTAAAATTGAAAGCCGCAGCCAACGCAGTTCTTCAGGACAAGTCACTTTCCCGGACTGAAGACCCTATAAGGTTTGAATCCTTTTCTTCACCGTTCAGTTCACAGTCGGCAAGCTCCACCTTAGCTGCATTATCAAAGAAAGTCAGTGAAAGAAGCATGACTCCTGGGCAGGACCACCCACCGCCAGCTAGTTCTTTTCTTTCTCTCGCCTCAATGACTTCTTCAGCAGCTTTACTCAAGGAGGTCGCTGCAAGAGCTGCAGGCAGTCTGTTGGTGGAGAAGAAAAAGTCACTGGTTGCGGACGATCCCCTGCAGCTTTCAGACATGAAGCAAGAGAAAGTAACTCCACCACAGTCTTTGGAATTGTTGTTACTCCCGGCCCCTAAAGGAAGGGCTTCTAAAAATACCAATCCAGGTATGAGTTACCATTTTGCTACAGATTGTGATTATTTTACTCCTCTTCAGTTCTAAAGTGTTTCCACTTATTAAGAAAAAAGGAATTAAGCAGACATTGTTTTTTTTAATGCTATATAAGATTGACCAGAACTTCTTGTGTTTGAAAGATGACGAGTTATCAGCATGATTCTTTCTGTAATCCAAATGTATTTCCCACGGAAGATTTGGAACAGGTCCCTATAAGAAGTTTTTGATGGGGGAGATTGTTTGAAGGGAGGTTTGTGATATTACTGAATGTCTCCCCGCCCCCCTCGAATTTTGAATTGGGATACATCTTAGACATTCTGCTGCTGTTATAAATTCACTCTGTGGAACATGTGCCCTAACTGAAACCTTGTTTTGTAATGATTCTGTATAAAAGTATACACGTCTTTGAGAATTTACAGGCAATAGTCAGTCACCTTCCGATAGCCCTAGTCAGTTCAGTACCCAGGACAGGATCTGTATATCCACCTACTTCCTGTCCAGACACCCCTTTCCTTCTGCTCCCACCTCCCCTGTGCCTCTATCATTGTTTTCCACAAACTCTTTTCTGTTTTGTTCCTCTCCAAGTTTGTGTGCTTTTTCTCCCAAACGATGCAGGTATTACTGCTTCTTCTCCTTCTTGCTTGCACTTCTTCAAATCAAAATCTACCCTCTTTTTGACTGAGATCCTCAAAGCAAAAAAACGGATGGTTTTGCTAGCAACTTCAGGGTGTGCTTTCCCTTGACTAGTTGGGCCTTAGCAATGGGATAAGAACTTCTGACCAACAGCATAACTATGGGGCCAGAGTATGTGCATAGAATCTGGATCTTAGCACATTCGTTCTGAGCTTTCTTTCAGGGATATTGGGATGAATGACCAGTTACTGTCTCTCAATTGAAACTGTCCCACAGGGTTGTTGTGAGGACAAAAAAGGGGAAGGGAGAACAAAGGGAGAACCCTACCCTGGTTTTTTTGAGGATATATGGGATAATAATGAGCAAGATAGATAGATGCCACACAGATACTGGAAAACAAAGAGGGTCAACCTTCCTCTTGACTTTATGATCAGACATAATACTGCCTATGCACTTTCTCTCACTTCTGTAAAACTAACTAAAATAAAGCTTTTTCCATTTTAGTAGAGTGGATGGTTGAGCATACAGAGGATATCTGATATTACCCAACAACAATGAATTATGTAGGTTTCTTGAGACTTCTAAATTGTATAGCTCAGTTGCTATAACCCAGGTCTTCAAATTGGCAAGGGAGTCTAATTTGCACAGTATGAAAATCAAGCAGATAATTGTGCTATTTTCTATCAGGTTTTTTTTTTAAAAAAGCTCCTGGCATGTTCCACAACAAGTTGGGGAAGGATCAACGAAATGCCCTTCTTAGTTGAGCAGTTGCTTGTGCTAGAAAACTGTGGTGTCTCTCATCAGTCCCATTTTTCTTTCCTGTCTGAGAACACAGCAAAGCTTATTGGGGAAGACTGTGGAGGACTGCTGTGCTGCTGCTTTTTATGCCCCATCAATAAATACTTAATGTAACGTGCAAGTAAAAGTTCCAAGAAGAAGATGGAGCTCTTTTTCTTCTCCTGAGCCATCTGTGCATCATCTGGGGGCGATTGCTTCAAATCTTTTGTTTCTGTGCTTTGGCATAGGAACCTCAGCAATCCTTTATTGATTGCCTTTAATGCAACATAAACAATAAGTATCCACAAGGCTATCACCACAACCACGTGGTATATTTTTGCTAATAAGTCAGTTTATAAATGGAAATTTACAATAAATCATGTGTTTTCATACACTTCATATGTACATTTCATCATCCAATATTACATCATATCAGAGATAAGTGCTTAATTTTACATAAACTATTTTCAGTTGTAAGCAATTCAAATCTTTTTCAGTTACAAGGAATTCAAAATTATGAAAATGTGAGGTGGGGCTTCAAATATTTAAACATGGCTATCATGTCACCCCTTAACCTATGCTTCTCTAGACTAAACATCCCTAGCTCCCTAAGCCTCTCTTCGTAGGGCATGGACTCCAGACCCTTTACCATTTTGGTTGCCCTCCTCTGGACCCGCTCTAGCCAGTCAATATCCTTCCTGAGCTAGGGTGCCTAGAACTGTACACAATATTCCAGGTGAGGTCAAACCAATGAAGAACAGAGAGGTACAATTACATCCCTCGATCTTGAAACTATACTCCTATTGATACAACCCAGAATCGCATTTACTTTCTTGGCGCCGCATCTCACTGCTGACTCATATTTAGCTTATGGTCTGCTAAGACTCCCAGATCCCATTTGCATGTAGTGTTGTCAAGCCAGGTGTCACCCATCCTATATCTGTGCATTTCATTTTTTCTGCCTAAGTGTAGTATCTTACATTTATCTCTGTTGAAACTCATTTTGTTTGTTTTGGCCCAGCTGTCTAATCTGTCTAGGCCATTTTGAATTCTGACTCTGTCCTCTAGCTACCCCTCCTAATTCAGTGACATCTGCAAATTTTATTAGCAAGCCCTCTATTCCATTATCCAAGTCGTTGATAAAAATATTGAATAGCATTGGGCCCAGGACAGAACCCTGTGGCACCCCACTAGTCACTTCTTTTCAGGATGAAGATGAGCCATTAATTAGCACCCTTTGAGTTCGATCAGACAACCAATTAGAAATCCATCTATTAGTAGCATTGTCTAGTCTATTTGGGGTGGTATAGTACATTCTGAGAGAAATGTTTAAGCTGAGTGGCATGTTGTTGTTCCAGTTATAGATTTTTAAATGACAGAGACTCTTCCCCCCACTGCAATTGGTCCTTCCTTCAAAAAGAAATATTACTTGGAATATTTGAAGTACTGATAATGGATATGGGTCCATGAAATGTATGGAGAATCCATTTTCGTCACTAATGTTAACACTTTGAGGACTTGATTTTTGAATATATTACACATCTGAAGGATTATTAGTCACATCACATGCACCACCATGCTGACCGCAGCTAATATCTTGACCAAGTTGATTCTGGAAAGCAAAGAACTGTTGTTATATTTGATACAGAGGGTTGTCTACATCCTGATCGTTTCTTTATCGTTCATCAGCTGTGTAATTAGGTAAAATATGAAATGGAATATTACCACTTCCCTTGCGTATATTGAGGTCACAGAGAGCCAGCGCAGTGGAATCATTAGTGATCAGTACTACGATCTGGGAAACTCACATTCAAATCACCTCTCAGGAAGCTCCCTGAATGTCTATGGCCTAGTTGCTGTCCTTCAATCAAAACTATCCCGCAGGGTTGTTGTGAGGATAAAAGGGGAAGGGAGAACACTGCCCTGAGTTTTTGGAGGAAGTGTGGGAAAATAATGAACTAGATAGATAAATGTCCACCCGTATCTTGGAAGACTTCTTTCTTACTTTATGATTGGACATAATACTGCTTATGCATTTTCCGTCATGTCTGTAAAACTACAAGCACTAATTTTTATAATCAAAGTTAAGAATGTGGGCCATCCAATGCCCTACGGTCTTTGGGTTGCATACCAAGAATCTGGGGAGGAAATCTAACTATCCAGTCCATTTGGCAACCCAATTAGCCAATCTACTTCTAATATCTCAGTTTTGGCTAGCCATAAATTGCCTTCTAGCCTGGTTGAAAATCTCTGAATACCAAAAATGTATGATATCAACTTTGCCATTTAAAGACGCTTCAGTCTGTTTACGGAGCTTAAGATTTAAATCTCGGAGACATTGGTTTCTTGAAAATGGAATATCTGCTTATATTCCAGTGAGAACACAGCACACGCTCATTTGCTGTGAATTTGGTTGACTTCGCTCTTGTTAAGGCATTCATCTGGTACATATAAATGCATGAGAAGCAGTTTGGGATTGTACCTATTGGTCATGCCCACGATGTCTTTACCTTCAAAGGTCTCATAGGTATGAAACAGAGGCTGTTTCCGCACGGGTGGAATACAGTGTCCCAGGGATGCTAAAAACAGCGTCCCTGGGGAGGGGTTCGCACGGCCGCCGCCGCTACATCGCAGCAGCGGCCTCGCAACCCCCGAGCGGCGCGAAGCCGCTGTTTCCGAACCTTGCTCCCTGAGCGAGGTATTTCAGAAACAGCGGCTTCCAACCGCTGCCATGCGAACGGTAGCGGCTGGAAGGCGCCATTCCCCCCCCTTCCCTGAATGCCTACCTTGTCTCCTGGCTTCCGGCTTGTTGCAGAGGCCAGGGGACATGCCCCCCCGGCCTGTGACTCCAGAGCTGTCGCTCCAGCCTGCGGGGGCGTGTCCCCTGGCTTCTGCGTTGAGCTGGAAGCCAGGAGACAAGGTAGACGTTCGGCGACGGCGCAGCCTGTGTGAAGGCTGAGCCCCCACCTACCGCCCTCCTGGGACCGTCCATGCGAACGGTCCCGGGGGTGTGTGTTGGCATTGTTTATGCCGACTCACCCCCGCACCGTTGCGGTGCGGAAAGGACCTTCGGCACATTCCTGGATCTTCTATTTTCCAGGGTACTAGATCTATGTCTGGCTATCTGCATATGTTCTGGTTTGTGTGCCTAGTTTTTTTCTTCCAATTTCTGTATATTTTTTCCTCTAAAGTAATATGAAATTCAAAGATTTTTTTAAAAAAATCACTGATATCACCAGTGTTCTACTTTGATTGCTATAGATGGGATACAGCCAGCTTTTCTGCTGATGATAAAGGAATGAGGGGTCCCTATTGCCCACTAAAAAAGATTGTGCTGGGGATCATGAGGACCTGCATGGACAATACTGAAAAAGCTGACTGTGTTCAACCCAGGGTTGCCAACCTTCAGATGCTACCTGGAGATCTCCCAACAATGGAGATAGTGGCTTTTTTTGGGAATTGATGTGGGTGAGACTTGGTGATACTGTGGCATTATTCCTCTAGGCTACAAAGATCAGTTCCCCTGGAGAAAATTACTGCTTTGGTGTGTGGGGTACATGGCATGGTACCCCACTGAGGCTCCAAACCCCTTCTACCCCCAAATTTCCAGGAATTTCCAACCTGGAATTGGCAACCTTAGGTAAGAGCGGTAGACTCTGATCTGGAGAACCAGGTTTGATTCCCCACTCTTCCACATGAGCGGCAGACTATGATCTGTTGAACAGGATTTGTTTCCTGTTTCTACACATGATGCCTTCTGGGTGACCTTGGGCTAGTCACAGTTTTTCAGAACCATCTCAGCCCCATTTACTTCACAAGGTGTGTGTTGTGGGGAGAGGAAGGGAAAAGAGATTGTAAACCACCTTGAATCTCTTACTAGAGAGAAAGGCAGGGTATAAATCCAAATTCCTCTTCTTCTCTTCTGTCATTTAAATCTAAGTTTGAAAAATATAAATAGAGAAATAGGCGTGAAACTTGAAAAATCTAATCATATCCTATTCTGCTGGGCTAACACTGACACCTTATTCCCTTGAAAAAGGCTCCTGTATCAGCAGAAGGCTCCTTGTATAAAGACAATACAACTTCCTGTTATTGTTATCATTATCGTTATCATTGTCATTATTATCAAGAAAATAAACGTTCATGATTTAGAGCCATCCTGGGGGGGAAATCTTTTTAAAATTTTAAAAATTGCTTACATCTTTAGTGCTCTTATAAATTAGATCTCTATAGCTTAGTCAAGAAAAATGCTCTTTAAGTTTATGCAGTGCTAGCCACTTATATAATAATATATAAGTGGCTAGCATCATATAATAGGATGAATTTTCTAATATCCATAGCTTTTTGTGTTGGCTAGTGGGCAGTACGTAACAATAACAGTAGTGTTTGGCTGTCTTAAGTTTTCAGTTACTGTTTGAACTTTGAAGGGAATGTCCTTCAAGTAATGTAGTCTAAAGAAGTGAAGTTTGGTCTTGCAAGCCATGCCCAGACTAGCCAATGCTATCTGTAACATACACCACAAGCAAGGAGGACTAAAAAAATATGGCAGGCTAGATATAATGAAATAAAGAAATTGTTTAAAATGCAAAAAAGGTTTGAAACTAGTGGACAAACTCCTTCTTCATCTCCCAAATCACCCCATGGTAATTTGCTAGGAGAAACATCTTTTCTGGTTCACCTCTGGAGCACAGAAGCAAAATCTGCTGTCTATTCTCCAAATAAACTAGTATCTTTTGTTCAAGTTTGCACTGATCAAGTTCACACTGATCACGCTATCTATCACATTAAAGTCGCTTTGAGTAGAAAAGTGGGGAATCTGGTTCTCCAGATCAGGGTCCACCGCTCTTAACTACTACACTATGTTGGCTAAAAAAGAGCAAACCTTATGGCTCTGAGCTCTAAAAATTAATATATGTGTCTTCTCCCAAAAGGAAAGTAGGTAAGGAGAATCATGCTTGTCCTTAGTAGGCAACTATGAAACACCAGATTAAAATTAAGCCTTTTTGAAAACTCACAATTGGTACTTCTCTGGAAATATCCTACATAGAAATGTCATAGGACTTCTTCATTTTCCCTTTTGGCTTGAAAATAACTATTTAAAGGACAATGCAATGAATTAAAATCCTCCAGCTTTTTGAGGGGGGGGGGATTGTTTTTGAAACACGTGGAGCCCTCAGCGTGGGCCTGTGCTGCAAAGACTGAGAGCTTGCAGAAAGAGGCCGCTGTTATGCATCTTTTGAGTAGCAGAAAGCTGTAAGAAACCGAACTTAATATGGAAGCTGATTTATATTTACTATGAAAATAAATCTCACACATTCTTTTGATTCTTCTCATAGCCAGTTTTATGGTGCTCTGAACATAACATATTTCATTTTGTGAAGTTTTGTATGTTATTTTTCTAGACCTCTCACTCATTTAGGCATGAGCCCCGTTCAGTTGCCAATAAGATAAATGGGATTTCCCTCAAGAAATATATTGGCAGCATTTCTGTATCGGTGGGTAAAGAGTGGCTTCTCTGTTCTCCATTACATGATTAATTAGCTTCTCTCAACACTGCCATTACTCCACTTACCTCTGAGGGCTGCTTTGCGTGTTCCATAGAATCAGCAAGAGAAGACGCACCAGTGAGCTGCCATTCTCCTCACCCTGCTTCCAAGTCTGTAGAGCGCATATTAAGCCAAGTACAGAAGGGGGAAAAATGAACAGGAAATGGTGGAGGAAGGACCGGAGATGACTCATTATAGCCTGTTTTAGCTATCCTACATACCTGGTGTATTGTTCTGAGCACGCATAATAAGATAGGAAATTCTAACTCAAGAAGAAGGTGTGCTGTCACAGATGATATGCCATAGTGCAGGCTGGTACAATATGCCACCCTGTGGCACAAGCACAAAGTGAAAGTATTGGCAGAGTTAAAATAGTTCTAACTCTGTAGACTGTTTAATGCATGTATTTAATTAAAATAAAATGTCAAAATAAAATTTAATTTTCTAAATGTTTATGTTGTTTTCTCTTAATTGAAGCAGGTAAAAGATTGCAGGAGATTCCCAAGTTAATAAAAACTAGGGGGCTGGGCCCACCCAGGCCTGGCCTGAATTCCCCCGCCCCCCCCCCCCCATGGCAATGGGATTTTAACTGGTGGGCCACATCTGAATGTTAGTAGTTAATGTGTATCACATAGAGTTCTGTTGTAGCTACATTAACTCAAGCCTTTCTCTGTTCTTTCAAAGTTATCTCTAGACTCATGTACAGTGAAGGCATACTTTTCCCCTTCTAGGGCAACTACCACAGGGTCCTTGTTATGGAAGTTCTAGATGAACAGGTTCCAAAACATACAATCCATTCAGCAGTTGGTGGGCCTAATGGCGTTTACCACCTCAGTGGAGCCATATGCCAGACTTTTCAGGCAGCCAGTCCAAAATTGGTTGGTCTGTAGCTACAACTCCCTTAGGATAGCCCCCGCTAAGTGGCTCTCAATTCCCAGATCCATTGGAGATCCCTCCAGTGGGGACAGCAGGGAGTGGCTTTTGGGGTAGACCACTGTGACGTTTACATCAGCACGGGAGCCTCTCTAATTGATGGGGAGTCCACTATGGGGAGCACCACGCATAAGATGCATGGTCAGCTGCAGAGAGCCATATCAGCCTTTTATTGCCCAGAGCCTTTTATTGCCCTTGTCTCATTTGTAGGAATGATACGGGGGGGGGGGGGGGGATCCTGATTGGAACAGACAATACCACCGCCAGGATTGACTGATGCAACGTGGGGCCATGCTGCCTCGGTCTTCTCCCAAAAGGAAAATAGTGCTCAACCAGGGGAATATGAAATAGAATATTCAGTAGGGAAAATTCAGTACAGAATAAATAAAGGGGTAGTACAGGAATACCTGGCTACTTCAAATGAATTCAGATCTCCAGGGCCTGAGAAGCTACATCCCATGGTATTCTTGCAAGCATGCTAGTAAAATGTGGGCTGGTCAGTGCTATGACTTCTGCAGCTTTGAAAAAAATCAGATACCCTTTCAGCAGTTATGGACGTAACTTCTTTTTCCACAGTAATAATAAACTTTCTCATAACAAGCGTAGGAGTTTGCAGTGTAATGTCAGGTGGTTGAACATCACTTGGTGGGCATAATCCTCTCTCCTTAGCACCTAAGACTTAATGTGATTATTATCCACTAAAATGATAAATTCCCAACAGACTCAGCATCCTTTACCTTGCCTTGAGAGCATATATTTCTATAATGACTGACAACTGTATTTCTGATCTGTCAGGTGCTGGGGGACGAGCCTTCCTGGAAGCAATGATCTTTGAACCAGCCTCTTAACTCTGGATCCTGGCATTGGCTTCATATGCTCTGCATATGCTCTGTCTAGTCTAGATGCAAAGAACATTATTCACAGGTTATAACAGTTAAACATGTTTCCAGGGATCCTGGTGGCTGGAATGAAGTGCTCCAAAACAGTTTTTTCCTCTTTGCAAGTCAGATCTTGTGAATCTTGTGTCCATGCAAGAGGTGTTCCTAGTCTATAGTGAGTGGATTTTATTCTGTATTCAGAATATATCCATGAAATGGGAATAGAAGAGTATCAGTTGGACTGTCTTCCTTTAACAAGTGGAGCCTCATTCAAATTGCTCCTTGAAACCAGTGGTTCTTAAGTACGCTCAGCACTGTCTGATCAGTCACGCTGAAAGCAGAGTTTTAGAGTTGAGTTGTGCTGTCTTTGGCTCAAATGGAGTCCTGCATCAAACCTATTGCATTAGACTTAATGTACTAACAAGCTGAGGAACAGCGCTGAAGAAACTGAATAATGACCCAAAAGATGCCATTGAACCTAAGGTGTCATCTGTGGTTTCCTTGAGACAGGACAAAATAATCTCAACAGCTGTGACTTCAAAATGTTACATTGCTGTGTTTGTCATGTTCATAATTCCAGCATGGTTTTCAGTCAAGAGCTGTGAATTACTTTGTACATCATTACTTGACTTTTCCAGGCATATTTCAGATGCTGAATAGAAAGCAGGAAAGTAAGCAGTGAGCACTTTCTGTACATTACATAGGTCAAACAGGAGGGAAATTAATGTGCTTAGCTAAAGCGCAGTAGCATCTTTTGCTGGTTGTCTACAGTAAGAACAGGAATCTGAAATGTATCTTCATCATCACTTTCTTTAGTAGGGAGGGAAGGGGCAGCCATAAGCGTTCTCTATGCCAAAATTTCTGCACTTAAAACCATGTTAATTCAGACATTACAGGAACTTACCAAGAGGGTGTCCCTGTGGAAGAAACACAGACGCTGATAGAGGGGGAAAAGCACAATGGCTTAATGGAGTTTTCTTTCTTTTCTTGTCCTTTACTCTAAGCCTCAGAAGAAGAAGGTGGGAAACCTTTCCAGTGCCCAATCTGTGGCCTAGTTATAAAAAGGAAGAGCTACTGGAAACGACACATGGTGATTCATACAGGCTTAAAAAGTCATCAGTGCCCTTTGTGTCCATTTCGCTGTGCGCGCAAGGACAATCTCAAATCACACATGAAGGTAAGGTCATTGGATTCTGACAGTGAAGAACTCTAGTGCATAAAGGTGCTGTTGAAAGTTTAAAATCCACCCCTAATAAAATCCAGCGTGTTTTTTCTGTAGTCTGTGTAAAAGTGCTGTGGATTCATTTTGACCAGCAGAGGGTCAGGCAGTAAAAGCAGCAGCCGTAGAGATATCTGCAGCAAATTCCTACCACATTTTGGCCACAGGCCAGTGAATCTGTTGGCCTGCATACAAGAGATTGCCTGTAGTTCCCTTTCCCCTATACTGCCCAGATTGTGGTTCTGTGGGATATGGGGCCTGTGCCCAAATAAACACGAGAAGTTTGACCGTGCATCGCTCTTCTGGATCACAGTCTTACTCCTCGATCTTAAACAAAGTTACACCCTTCTAGATCCATTTAAGTCAATGGACTTAGAAGGATCATCTCTGCTTAGGATTGCATGGTCAGTTTAGTGCAAGTAGGTGTCTGTCTATAAGGACAAAAATGCAGTTGTCTGTAATACAGTGTACTTGCAAGGAGAAAGCGGTCAGGATGGAAGCACTCCCGAATCATGTGCAGTGCAAGGCATACAGTGACAAAAAGAAGCTGAGATCTCATCTCTGTTGGCCACATGCGGCAAGGGAAGACAAAAGCCTGCCGCAGCAACGCTACGCAATCTCCCTTTGGTAAAAAAAACCACTATCCCCTTGCTAATGATGGTTGTGCTTTAGACCCTGTACAACTCAGCAATTTACAGTTATGGACTTTACATTCTATTTTATATTGCCAGTGATATTTCAGAGCCAGAGCAGATCTTAGACTTCCATGGGGTGTTGACAAGAATGCCAGCTCTGTGGTGTTTCATCCTCCTACCCAATGATATAACACCCAGCTGGTAGCTACACATTTTAAAGATTATCAGGACTATAAATTGAAAATGTGAAGGCCATTTATGCATGCGCTGTTTACCCCATGGCTGAGAAGCACTCAGTTCTCTAACTTTGCTTCACAGTGGGGTTTTCCTGTTTAGACCATCCCCGCCCCCTGATTTTTGCTTCCCTGACCCAGGCGATCTGCCATTTTGCTCATCCCCCCCCCCCCCATTTTTTTTTGTTGCTATGCTACTTCCATTTGAGAGGTCGGCTGCCATCTTTTTTGGTGAGGGGGGAGAGTAATCTTTTGCCTACCAATAGATTGCTGAAACAGCCTTGTTGATTTCATTGGGTTCATTAGTCTGCTGCTCCAGTGGTAGACTTTAAATGTGAAAATAAAAAAAAGAGACGCCAGCAGGGAAACCTGCCCCCAAATTTTGATCATCTGGAAATGGTGGTCAGTGGAGTGAGAGGAGCTACTGCAGGGTGGGCAGGGATGTCAGGAGTGGAGAAACCCAAGGAGGGGGAAACACAGGCATAACTGAGAAGTGCAAATCTGAAGTGAATGTGCGCTCAAGGCAAAGGAGAGCCCCCCTTTTGTAAATGGGTCGAAGATTCTGAGATCAAGAGATTTATTTAGAAGTTAAATGTGCTTAGAAATGATGTTTGTGTTGTGATCACTGATTGATATGTCCAGGGACCCCTCCCCAGACTCTCACTTGCCACCCCTCTGAACAACCCTCCCAGCCTGAAGGAATACTCACCCCCGGGAGGCAGGAGACTTATGGCAGAAGGGCAATGGCAATAGGGGCTGCTCTGCCATGGGAGTCACAGCTACGGGAGGCTGATGTTCTCCTGGTGCCAGGGCAGTGGGGGGAGGTTGGCAGAAGTACTTTGCAACCAGCGCAGCTGCTTGGGGCATCCCCAAGCAAGCAGGAGGTTGGTGAGGACCGGAGTGAGTCGAGGCGAAACTTTAGCCAATGCCAGCGCCCAGGGCCTGCCCAGGCAGATGGGAAGCTGGTGAGGGCCAGAGCAGTCCAGCACTGGAGCCTGTTGCGGTTGACTGGCTTCTGAGCTCAGAGGCAGGATGGCAATAGAGCTTGGCAGGATCTGGAGGTGAGCCAGACACCAGCGCCCAAGGCTAGGGAAAGCTGGCACATCCAGCAGATGGCTGGGAAGGGAGATTGGGCCCAACCTAGTGGGCAGTTGCCGAGCACACAGGCATCTGTGGGCATGTCTCCAAGGGAAGGAAGGGGACGGGGTTTATGGGGAATTGGCAGAGAGGCTGGGTTGGAAATAGGAAATGGATAAGAGTCCGACAGGCCTTGATGGCCGGGGAGGAGCTGGCTGTTGGCCATAAACCAGGGCTGAGACTGCTTTGAGGGATCCAGCCCATGTCTAAGGCCAAAGGAAGGACCTGACGGCCATGATGAATGAGAACAAAATGGGGGCAGCAGCACAATATTCAGGTTAGGTAGAATATACTAATCCGTTAGAATAAAAATAGAAACTTTATAGGAAAACATTTGCTTTTGGAATTGAATTGAGAAGCAGCATCCTTGCAGTGGCATCTCTTAGCAAGTGGCATCTATGTTCATTTTGCCTCCAAATTAAGAAGAATCACAAATCCTTAGCCTTTACCTTTGCTTTAATGTTTTACTGTTTAAACGTTTATTACCCTCATTATGATTGTGATTTTATTATTCTTATGATCGTTGATTGTATAGAATCTGATATTGATTGTTATTGTTTAACTATGTGTGTAAGCCGCCCTGAACCTGACCTCAGGCTGGGAAAGGGCAGGAGAGCAGATTTAAATAATAAATAAATAAATAGAAACAAAACCCTTATTGTGAAATTGTCATGTAAATTGTATTGTATTGTAAATTGTCGTGCCATTTTGAGCTCGTAATACTGACCTCTTCTCATAAGGCCTTTGAGATTTGAAAGCTCAAAGAATTCTGTGGCTTAAATTTAGCTGAAATGGGGAAAAAATTGGAGAATCTTTGGGATTGTGCACTCCCTCTCTCCTGCTTTCACACTTAGCAGTCAAATGACTTGCACACAGTTTTGTATCATGGTAGCTGATCCCAATAAAGGTGTTATGTGGACAGTAATCAAAGGAGAGAATTCCAGATTTGCAGCAAGCAGAGAACTTAGCTGTCACATCCAAACCCACAGACAATAGCTTTCATTGTTTCTTACCAGCCAGGATTCCACAACAAATTAACTAGGTAGCCAATCCAAGATTCCCTGGGGTTATTCCATAGCACAATTAACGGTGAAACAATTCCTGTAAGGATGCAGGAGGTGGCATCAACCCACAGAATGTATGTATACCATTTGTCTGAAAACTTTATTTTTTTAATTGTTGACAATTGAACCAGGTTCACCAACACCAGGATCGGGGAGAGACCTTTCAGTGTCAGCTTTGCCCGTTTACCTCGTCTCGCCACTTCAGCCTGAAACTCCACATGCGTTGCCATCAACACTTCCTGAGGACAGAAGCCAAAGTGAAGGAAGAGATCCAAGAAACGGATGTCAAGATGTCACCTCAGCTAAATGATGACTCCAGGATGGGACAGCAGGGGGAGGGGGCGGCTGACAGTGCAGGGATTGCTGCTACATCAAGAACACCTGAGAAAAGTGGACAAACAGGTGCTGCCATCCCACCTCTGCTGGTGAAAGAAGAGCCCAAAGATGATAACAGCACTCCTTCACCATCATTTGCTCTTAGTGTTGTTGATAGACTTGGCAACAATACAAAGCTAAAAGACTCCATTGACTTTGTGACCAACACAGCGTCAGCACTTTTTAGCCAGGACATTTCTGTCAAAATGGCATCTGATTTTCTCATGAAGCTCTCAGGTGAGTGGGCAGCATCTCCTTTTCTTCCTAACATCATGCCTATTTGTGTGCATAGCTTCCAAAACTCTTGTGGACTGATCATTTATGCAGAAAAGAATGGAGGTTGGAATCAGAGAATAGCAGTGTGTGAAGGATCCTGAAGGGCTTTTCCCCCAACAGCTCTTGCGGTGTTTTGTGAAGCAGGTATCCACAGTATTCCTGCGTCTTCATTTTGCAGATCTGGGCTTGCAGGAGGATTCAGATTAACGCTTGACCTAGATCTGAGGTCCAGATTCATTACTGGGGGGAAATAACCAGTTGTCTCAGGGGTCCCCAACTTTTTTTTTTTTGAGCCTGTGGGCACATTAGGAATTCTGAAATGGCATAGTGGGCACATCAACAAAATTTCCACCACAACAACATGACTCCTGCAAGAGGTGGAGCCAGCCTCAAAATGCAACAGCTTAACTTCAGTAATACCATATAACAGAAGCGTAGCAAGGGGGGAAAGCACCCGGTGCACTGGTGTGTCCTCCGTCCCACCCCAGAACACCCCTGCCACACTCCCACAGGGGCATGTGCTTGGTGCCTTGCGGCCATCCCCACCCCTTGGAGCTATGCCTCTGCCATATAGATCCTTGTGCTGTGGTAGCAGCTGCTGTCAAAGCAACATTTAATAAAATCTGCATAGTGCTGGCAAAAGCCCTACCTGGCCCCGCCCACTTCCTAAAAACACTTGGCAGGTGCCAGAAAAGCTGTCAGTGTTGGGGACCTGTGCATTCTCTGATGATAAATGCACAGATGCCGTTTTTTAAAGGATATGGTTATATCCTACTCCTCTGCTCAGCTCACAGAAGTGCATTCGTCCAGCAGAAGCACCTTCCTCTCATGCAAAGGGCACTTCTTGTGATGGAGAAGGATCGTCTGCACTGGAGGAATGTGCTGCTGTTAGCTAAGCAGCGTGGTGGGACATAGCTCTTTTTTGCTAGTACTTTACACCCGAAGGAATGTACCAGGCCTACAAATGGGGTTTCATCAATTCTTTGAACACGGTGGAGACATGGGAGTATATTTACTTGTCTGGTGACTATGTTTGGTTATCCAGACTAGCCCATTACCATGTTACAAGGTTATACTGATGAAGAAGCAGTTGGGAGAACTTACAAGAAATATGTAATAGGTGTGTGCCTGTAGGTATTTCTTCATTTTACTTATTTAAAATATATCTTGCTGATCCTGTTTAACCTGGGGTGGCTTTCAATCATGACTGTAGGCCAAGCAACACAATTAAAACTAAATATAAAGTTACAATTTTAAAAAATTCACAAAATCCCCAAAATGAGCAACACAATAGCAAATTTATTGCATGACATAAAAGAATGAATCCAGTAAGCATAAAACACACCCACATATATGTGAGCCCCTGCCCATATATTGATAGCTCCAATTGTAAATACTGTTTTCTTTTAGTGCATAAACTTTGGGTCACTTTAATTATGGACAGTCTCTCACAAGAAGTCTGGATCTCAAATGAGAGACAAAAAGCTCTTTTTTGCATGGTTAGTGTGAACAGTAGTTTTGTATCTCTTCCTACTGCCCCACTGAGAACAGAGGAGAAATTCAAGTGAAATAAAACCAATCTGCTAACCTAAAGAGAGAAGGGGGGGGGGGGGTTGGGGGCTCCAAGATTCATGATATAATTTTTATTATTACAATGTATGGATTTGTATCCAAAAAGCAATTTAAAAACTGAGCATTTAACTCCAATATATTTAGTTCCACCACCTCCAGTCCCTCTCAGAATGCAAAACTTGATGATACAAAGGGTGCCAGTAAACTTGAAGAAAAATGTCCTGGCCCTTTAACAGAGTCTTAATATGTGAGAACAGGCAGCTGAAGTTTTTCATGACATGGAGATGAAGAACATCACCTGGTAAATAACATCTCATTGCAATTCTGCCGAAAGAACGGGATTTTCCCTCTTGGCAACCCTAGACAACACACAACTACCTGGAAAGAATAAACCTCATCTCAGTGTTAGTATAGCAAAATTAGGATGGTTATTAAATTTTCTGAGTTTTAAACTTGAGGTTTGGAAACGTGGAAGCAAACGTGGTCTGTCCTACATGGCACTGACAATCCTTAGCATAATTAACAAATGACACTTCACTCTCTGGAGAGTGACAGTGCCCTTTTAAGTGGAGATTAATTGGTCACCGACTTCCTTTAAGTGGAATGTGAGTTGCATTTCAGTAAATGTCGTCATTGGCAGGTGAGCCAGAGGATCAGCAGTGCCTTAATGGCATTGCTTAGTGATATGTTAGTCATGCCTTTTGGATTGGCTTATTGTCTTCGTCTGCCCCAGATGTTTGTACTTTGCAGGGACTGCAAAAACTGTAATCTACAGATACAAGAACAGGGAGAAATGTTGTGGAGGGAAGTTGGCAAGAAAACAATCTGAATGGAGGCAGTTCGGAAGCAGTCAAAAGGATGAATAGCAAGTTGCTTCTGCTAGATTTCTAAATGCACTTCTCAGAGTCATTGATAAATGGTTTAGAATCAGAGCAGATTGGTATCCTCCACCACCACCCCACGAGCAAATTGGCACACACACACGCGCGCGCACACACACACACACACATACACACATACCCTCTGTTTAGCAATTACTGACTTGGGAAATAGTTATTTCTACCTAGGATTCTGACACCTTTCATAGCCAAGCCCATAAATGAAATCCATTTGTAATACTATTCTAACATTTTAGATAGGGGATGGTAGAAAGTGTTGGTAAGTTACAGCTGACTTATGGTGGCCCTAGAGAGTTTTCAAGGCAAAAGATGTTCACAGGTGGTTTGCCAAACCCTGCCTCTGCATAGCAACTCTGACCTTTGTCGGTGGTCTCACATCCAAATGCCAACCAGGGCCCATTCTTCTTAGCTTCTGATCTGACAGGATCCAGCTAGCCTGACCTATCCATGTCAGCATACAGTTTAGGTTACTGTGGTTCAAATAATATCATTCATTCACTCAGTAAATGTAGGCTTTGTCTTTAATGAACTGATGTTAAAGTCTTTATGGCCAAAACGGAGGTGAAAACATGTTGGGAGGGGTGGGCCCCTTGAAAACGGAATGTACCATCATGCCTGTAGTCTGTCTTTATTTACAACTGACAAGTAACGCTTTCATTTTTAGCAGGCAGAATTGCTAAGGCACAAATGGTCATTTTTCATGCAAAGAGGCCCATATGCTGATTTCATAGTGTCTTAACTAAAGGTTCTGGAACCTGGCTTGTGTGCACTGTTACCTAGCAACGTGTTATAAAGTCACTGAAGGAGTGAGATATATCTCTAAGATGAAAATGTAAACTTGGTAGATATGTCTATGCCACACGGGGAAAATACATTTAAAAAAGAAATTAAACCCATTGATCAGTGAGATGCGTATTCAGAATAACATGTTGACTTGTACATTTGACCAGCGCTGTGATGGTTACGGAGTTCTGGCCCATAAAGGGATGATGTTTTATTTAGTAGCTTGCTATATATTTACCAGCAACATTTTCTGAAAACATCTCTATTAAAATATGTACTGAAACTGAGTAGGAGCATGAGCATAATTCTTCCCCCCCCCCCCCCCAGAAAATTAAACTCCTTTCTTCTCCTCCAACATCTTTTTGACCAAAATAGAAAATGGTACTATGAAGGGGGGAAAAAAGAATTGAAGGGCAATGAAAGATATGAAGAAGGGGGAAATGCCAGGGCTGCGTAGCTATATGTTAGATTAATACAATCTGCTTTTACTCCCCTTGCAGGCAGTAACCAAGGAGTCTATTGGATGGGCAAGTCCCCTCAGTTATTCTTTGAAAAAACTGCCTCTGTTGACACAAAAGCCTGCCAAAGGTCTAATATAAGGGTAGGCAATCTTGAGGGCTGAAAAAACACACCACATGAGGAGTTTGGTGTTCTGGTAAATAAAAAGAGCAGTTTGACAAGAGCTGTGCTCGGCCGCACTGGTTTTGTGGCATATTGTTATCATTTTTGTTATGTGGATTAAGGGACAAAGATAAGGCTACTTTAGACATGCCAGTATGCAACATCACTAGTTTTGCTTTTCACACAACACTTGGGAATGTGTTTTCAGTGACTGATGTTCAAAATATATCTGATCTGAAAATAAATTTGTGAGCAAGAGCTTACTTTCTATGTTTCACTTTTAAACTACTATACCCCAGTATTGAATTTGAAGCCAAGGCTGCCTCATGATTCTTCTTCCCAGCATGGTAGTGGTTAAGAGCCGCGGACTCTAATCTGGAGAACCGAGTTTGATTCCCTGTTCCTCCACATGAGCAGCAGACTCTAATCTGATGAACTGGTTTGTTTTCCCAGTCTTGCACATGAGGCCTGCTGGGTGACCTTGAGCTGGTCACAGTTCTCTCTGAACTCTCTCAGCCCCACCTTTCTCACAAGGTGTCTGTTGTGGGGGAGGGAAGGCAACTATAAGCAGCTTTGAGACACCTTAAAATTAGAGGAAAAGCGTGGTATAAAAACCAATTCTTCTTCCTACTTCTAGCCTGCCCTTCAGTCTCCTAGCTGCAGTTCGAGCCTATCCTTAAGAACATAAGAACATAAGAACTAGCCTGCTGGATCAGACCAGAGTCCATCTAGTCCAGCATTCTGCTACTCGCAGTGGCCCACCAGGTGCCTTTGGGAGCTCACATGCAGGATGTGAAAGCAATGGCCTTCTGCTGCTGCTGCTGCTCCTGAGCACCTGGTCTGCTAAGGCATTTGCAATCTGAGATCAAGGAGGATCAAGATTGGTAGCCATAAATTGACTTCTCCTCCATAAATCTGTCCAAGCCCTTTTTAAAGCTATCTAGGTTAGTGGCTATCACCACCTCCTGTGGCAGCATATTCAAAACACCAATCACATGAAGAAGTGTTTCCTTTTATTAGTCCTAATTCTTCCCCCCAGCATTTTCAATGAATGCCCCCTGGTTCTAGTATTGTGAGAAAGAGAGAAAAATTTCTCTCTGTCAACATTTTCTACCCCGTGCATAATTTTATAGACTTCAATCATATCCCCCCTCAGACGTCTCCTCTCCAAACCAAAGAGTCCTAAACGCTTGTGCCTTCTCCTCATAAGGAAGGTGCTCCAATCCTTCAATCATCCTCAAGGCCCTTCTCTGCACTTCTTTTTTTTTTCATTCCTTCGATATCCTTTTTGAGATGTGGTGACCAGAACTGAACACAGTACCTGGCAAGTGCGGTCGCATTCACTGCTTTTATATATGGGCATGACAATCCTTGCAGTTTTATTATCAACTCCTTTCCTAATGATCCCCAGCATAGAGTTTGTCCTTTTTTCACAGTTGCCATGCATTGACATTATATTCCCATGGAACTATCAACTAAGACGCCTAAATCCCTTTCCTGGTCTGTGACTGATAGCACTGACCCCTGTAGCGTAAAGTGTGAAGTTTGGATTTTTTGCCCCTATGTGCATCACTTTACATTTAGCCACATTGAACTGTGCATTTGCCATTTCTTAGCCCACTCTCACCCAATTTATCAAGGTCCCTTTGGAGCTCTTCAAGAATCCTTTGTGGTTCTTACCACCCTACATAATTTGGTATCATCTGCAAACTTAGCCACCACACTACCCGCGCCTACTTCCAGGTCATTTATGAATAATTTAAAGAGCACTCGACCCAAGGCGGGTCCTTGGGGGACACCACTCCTTACATCTCTCCATTGTGAGAACTTCCCATTTATACCCACCCTTTGTTTCCTGTTCCTCAACCAGTTTTTAATCCATAGGAGTGACTTCCCCTCTTATTCCTTCATTGCTGAGTTTTCTCAATGTCCCTGGTGAGGAACTTTGTCAAAAGCCTCTTGGAAATCCAAGTAGACAATGTCCACTGGTTCCCCCTCACCCACATCTCTGCTTACACCCTCAAAGAACTTCTAGTAAGTTTGTGAGACAGGATCTGCTCTCTACAAAAGCCATGCTGACTCTTCCTCAGCAGGTCTTGCTTTTTTCTAACATGTTTAATAATTTTATCTTTAATGATAGATTCTACTAATTTACCATGAACAGATCTCTAACTGATCGGCCTGTAATTTCCTGGCTCCCCCTTCGACCCTCTCTTAAAGACTGGTGTGACATTGGCCATCTTCCAGTCTTCAGGGATGGAGCCTGATTTCAGGGATAAGTTGCATATTAATGTGAGAACATCAGCAATTTCATGCTTGAGCTCTTTAAGAACTCTTGGATGAATGCAACCTGGGCCAGGGGATTTGGTAGCATTTAGTTTATCAATGGCTGCCAGAACTTCTTCCTTGTCCACCACTATCTTTTGCTAGTTCCTCGGATTCACCTCCTAAGAAGCTTGGTTCAGGTGCAGGAATTTTCCTCACCTCCTCTTGGGTGAAGACAGATGCAAAGAATTCATTCAGCTTCTCTGCAATCTCCCTGTCATCTTTTAGCACACCCTTTGTTCCTTCATCATCTAACGGGCCTACCGCTTCTCTTGCTGGCTTCCTGCTTTTGATGTACTTGAAGAACTGTTTGTTGCTAGTCTTGATGTTCTGAGCCATGCGCTCTCACATAACTTTTTTTTTGCCTCCCTTACAGCTAACTTGCTTCTCTTTTGCCACCATTTGTGTTCTCTCTGGTATTCTTCATCAGTTAAGTTGGACTTCCATTTTCTAAAAGACATCTTTTTTTTTTCCTAATAATTTCCTCAACCTCCCTTGTTAACCATGGTGGCTTTCTTTTGGACTGGGCGCTGCCTTTCCTAACCTGCAGAACACATTCCAGCTGAGCTTTTAAGACTGTGTTTTTAAATAACCTCCAAGCACCTTGGACATTTTTGACTCTCTTGGTTTTCCCTTTCAGCTTCCTCAAGACTATCCCCCTCATCTTTGAGAAATTTCCCTTTCTGAAGGCGAATGTAACTACATTAGTAGTTGTCACTTGTTCGCATGCAGAGATACTGAATCTGACAGCATTGTGGTCGCTGTTCCCTATCGGCTCAACTACACTGACTTCCCGCACCAGGTCCTGGGTCCCACATAGAATTAGATCTAGGATCACCTCTCCCCTGGTTGGTTCCTACAACCATCTGCCTCTAAGCCACAGTCATTTAGCATATCCAGGAATGTTCTCTCCTTACTATGACCTGAACATGCATTTTTCCTCCAGCTTATGTGGGGATAGTTAAAATCACTTCTTAATACCACGACATTATTTTGCTTTTGTTGGCCTCTCTAATTTCTTTTTCCATCTCAGAATCCTCTTGTGCACTCTTTTTTTTTGGTCAGGGGGACGAGCACATATTCCTACTGTTAAACTATGCTTCACCCCTGGTATTGATATCCACAGTGCTTCTGTAGAGGAATCAGCTCCCCCTGCATTGTCTATTTTATGTGACACTATGCTCTCTTTGATGCAGAGGGCCACCCCACCCCCAATACGCCCTGTCCTATCCTTCCTGTAGAGCCTGTAACCTGGGATAACAGCATCCCACTGGTTCTCCTCATTCCACCATGTCTCTGTGATGCCCACTATATCAATGTCCTCCTTCAAAACTCTAAATCCTGTGCCTCTACTTGTGGTAGGTCTAATGCTTTTACTATTAGCATAGAGACACTTTGTATACTCTGTCTCTGTCCCTGTACCCGGGATTTATGTGACTGCCCTCTAGCCTTTTGTAGACACTATCACTTATCATCACACATATGCTCCTCGCTTGTATGTGGTTGATTTAAAAAAAACCTCCCTCTCTGTCTGCATCCCCATGGACTCCCCAGACTCAACCTGTCACCTCAGCTCCTGCAGGTCGGCTTTCCCTCAAGGATCAGTTTAAAAAGCTGTTCTGCCACCTTTTTAACGTTGAGAGCCAGCAGCCTGGTTCCTCTTTGGTTAAGATGAAGCCCGTCCCTTTTGTACAGGCCTGCCTTATCCCAAAAGGTTCCCCAGTTCCTGACAAAGCTGAAACCCTCTGCCTTACACCACCTTCTCATCCACGCATTGATACCCTGTATCTCTGCTTGCCTAGCTCGCCCTGCGCGTGGAACAGGTAGCATTTCGGAGAATGCCACCTTGGGGGTCCTGGATTTTAACCTTTTTCCTAGCAGCCTAAATTTAGCTGCCAGAACCTCCCGGCTACATTTCCCAATGTCATTGGTACCAATGTGGACCACAACTGCTGACTCCACCCCAGCACTGTCTAACAGCCTATCTAGAGTCCCTTCTCTCCCCCGACCTTATTTCCAGGCACATGAGTTTCAGCTGAAGAAGAGGGTGGTGGGCCTAAAGGGCTTGAAGGCAACAGGGTACGGTTGCAGCCTACTAGTTTGAGGCACAGTCCGTATGCATCCTGATTCCACTGTCTCCCCAGATAGCTCTTGCCCCGGCCACACCTGAAAGAAAGGCAGTGGTGCTTCTGCTCCTCAGAGACAGGGTAGCAACACATGAGGCCGGAAGCCTCCAACACCCATATCACAATGAGTTCCCAGAGCAGGAGTGTTTGCAAATTCAGGCTAGAACACCAGCTCTTGGTATGTGGCTGCTGGTATTCACTTGCAGCAGGGCTTGAACGAGCTCTGATTGATGATCTCATTGTTTCAGGTCCCAAAAGTGTCCTAGCATGACTACTGGTCTGCTATGTGAAGAACTCTTTTCTTGTCCTTTTCTTGTTCTCGTTCTCTTCCTGTTTACAGGTGTTAGACTATCCTTACACTTTTTCCATCCTAGTTTCTTACTTCGTAGACTTTCCTCTTTCTTTTCATCGGAAGATTTCAGAATGTTGCGCAAAAGAAAATTATTTTTTAAAATATTATTAGAAATGACAAAAACAATTAAAAACATCATAACATGATGTATATTTGCACTGAGATTTTATGACACATTGAATTCTGAGTATTTGCTAATTCTGTGAGTTTTCTAACAGGTTCTGCCTTAGTAATTTATATTTTTGCTTGTAAATATTTTATTGTAAAACGATGGCTTGTCCCTTAATTTCTGCCTGTTTATCTTTTCTATGTAAAAAATTCCCTATCCCATTCCTTCCATAATGGCTGGCCAAGTTGACTTTTGCTGTCTGATCATACACGACTGATTTCACTAAATCTTTTTCTCCTTCTCTTAACAGCTGCAAATCAAAAAGAACCTTTGACTCCTATATTTAAAGTGAAAGATGAACCTAAGGATGAAGAAAATAACAGCTCTACTTTGCCTCAGTCCAGCTATGGATTCACCCATGAACCTGAAACTTCTGCCCCAAGCATTCCTGAGGAGAGTCTCAAACCACTGGAAGTGCCAGCAAATGTATTACAACAGGACATGTCAGTCAAAGCGGCGTCTGAACTTCTCATGAAACTATCAGGTAGTTATACTCAGCATCTTGTTTTTGCATTCATTCTTATTTTAGCAATAACAGGTCAGAAGTTATGCTCTCCTTCGTGTCATTTGTTATTTGCTACTATTAAGTTGACGGAACTCCAGTATAAAACATTACTGGTTCTTCCTCATGGCACTCCCCCCATACAAGTGTGAGACTGTACAAACTCCATCAACAGCCAGAGCCCTTTTGGATAAAGTCTAAAATGCCATACAGCCCGAATATCTGATATTCAGTTTAATTTTTTTTATATGCTACAGATATTTTATTCCTCCGTCTTGGTGGTGAATACCATCGATCGATCTTATGTTCTTATGCCTGGTATCGACCAATAGCTTGGTTTAATACTGGGAGTGTTAATAAGGACTACAGCAGAACTGGAATTTCTTGATTTGGGGCAAATAGAATGGAGGTGAAACAAACAATTTTGTAAGATCTGTTGACTGTCCATTGATGAGAAAAGCAGGGTATAAATACATAAGATAATAAAAAGGAAGTTCATCATGCAAGTATCCAAACAAGGTACTGTAGTATTTTTCTTAGGGTTGTTTTTCGCCTGCTGAAATACTTTTTTACAAAGCAGGCCATCTGTTGATCCATCCTTTTTTAAAAATCTAGTTGCTATCCTAGGCTTGCCCATCACACCATAACATAGGTAGATAGCATGTTTGTAATGGTGAACTATTGATGATTGGACAGCGCTGAATGCCTCTCAAGCTATTCTGAAGAAAATTTTTATTCTTCATAAAATGTTCAATTTAATAAGGATTTTTTTAAAAAAAATTCCCAACATGGAGGGTAATATAACATTTATTTCCACTGATCAAGAAAAAGTGCTCACGGGTATTGTTCTGGATAGAAATATGGAAATACTTGTGAGGAAAAGAACATGTCTTCTTGCTGTTCTCATGGATATGACGTGCTTGTATTTCTGTGCTGGGGGTTTGGGAGGTCTGTTATTAATTATTGTTCATACAGTTCAT
This sequence comes from Sphaerodactylus townsendi, assembly GCF_021028975.2. NCBI lineage: Eukaryota > Metazoa > Chordata > Lepidosauria > Squamata > Sphaerodactylidae > Sphaerodactylus > Sphaerodactylus townsendi. Next base: position 48,853,090 of record NC_059434.1, read on the forward strand.
CCTGAAAGAAAAAGCTGTACTCAGTGAACATTTTCAAGCATACTATTGATCTTTGGGATGTAAAACTGCACAATATAGGCCGCTCTTGACAGATTTTGGAAACTAAGCAGGGTCAGTACTTGGAAGGGAGACATAGCGAAAGGCAGTGGCAGACCACCTCTGCTTCTCACTTTCCTTGTGGTTACCATAAATCGTTTGTGACTTGATGGCACTTTACATACCCAGTAATATGTTTAAGAAGATACCCATCACAGTCTCACCAATGTGGTCACTAGAGTATTAGATTTTTTGAAGCTGCTGGTGACACCAGGGCCCCTTCCGCACGTGCAGAATAATTCACTTTCAATCCACTTTCAATGCATTTTGCAGCTGTGCAGAATAGCAAAATTCACTTCAGACAGTTGTGAAAGTGGTTTGAAAGTGCATTATTCTGCATGTGTGGAAGGGGCCCAGGAGGTGGAGCTTATCTCTTTCAAAATGGTGTAAGGCTGTACTTGTGTTGGAATGCAGTGTTAGTGTCATGAGTTGCAGAGATGCCCTAGTCAGACATCAGGTACTTGGCTGAACAGAAACGAAGCAAGAAAGTGAAGCCTAAAAAACACTGTGCCCGGCCCAGCCAAAATCTGTGATCTTGATCTATGTGTTGTATTACTATAATGTGGTGGTTTTATATTTGTATTGGCTATAACATTTTTTTTAAAAAATGATTTTTTTTCAATTATTATTTCTTCATTTTTTACCAATTCTATTCAAATGAAATTGTTGAGAAGCTGTACATTAAATCCTTGTTCCTTTCTGGAGTTTTGAAGTCACTATGTGGAAAGAATGTGTTAAAAATACATTAGCAAACCATTTATTTTATATGTGTGTGTGTTTCAAATAGTTCAGTAAAAATTGCTGATGCTGGTATTCCATTAATAAGACTGAAAGCAAAGGAATTAATGGTGATTTACTTAAAGCAACCCACAGTTGATCTTTTTATGCTGGTCAGCATTTGGAATGATATTAACCTCAATCTTTAGTTCTGTATTTATTGTATTCTTTTTGGCGATTTATTTTCAGTTCCCAAACTGTTGTACTTCTTTGAAGTAACATAGAACATAAGGATGTTGAATAACATCTTCTGAAAGAAAAGGCCTTGTCTAGCTTATTTCCTGTAATGCCATTGTTCCCAGAAATACTGAAGCTGATATCACTGGACAGCCCTTTTAAATGGAAACATGTGTTCTACTCAAGCTTAGCTAAATCGTTTAAGACTTGGTGGCAGGTTTTGCCAGAAATGCACTATGCTGGCTTTTATTGTTTGCTTTTCTGTTCCTTTAGAGTATTCATACCTCAGCCTACTTGGCAGTAACTCTAATTTGCTTTAACATTTCTGTGAAAGTTTGGACTGTGGTTTTCAACCAAACAGTGCCCCAATTTCTGGGTTTCCTCTGAGGAACTGAAAGGTCCTCTGAAGTCTCAGCTGCTATCTTCTACCTCCAGATGCCTTGTGTGGTACAGGAAGTCTTTCCTTTCTCATTTCTTTTAATCATGGTTTGTCCTGAAAATGACAGTACAAGAGCCTCAATCTCAGATTTGCCACTTCTAAGACAGTTGTGGCATTTTGCCCTGAATTTATTGCTTAGTATTTCACCTATTGATATCATCGCCTTCAGTGCCTCCTGTCCAACTTTTGCTCTGCCCCACAATATAGGCCTTTTCTGCACAAAGTACTTACCTTACATTTTAAGCATTATGGATTTCTGAGGCTTAGAATTGTATTCTACTATTTTTCTTCACATACCTTCCTTTGTAATGTTGTTTCCTGTTTACTTCAAATAGTTTTGCCTGCACTGGAAGGATTTGTTCTGAGGGGGATGTCACATCATTCATGATGTCATGGATGATCATGTTGGATCCGCTCTCCTTCACCTTTGTTTGTGTTTTGCTCATACGCTCTAGCGTTGATTCAGTCGATCACATTATTGCTAATGCACTTACATAGTGTCCATTCTGTCTGCTCTAATTGGTCACCTCTGCCATAATTGTCTTTTTGAAAACCTGCCTCCTCTGTTTCCTGAGATTCTCTGATCTGAATTTTCAGCTGAGAGGCATTTTATTGCCCATTGGAGAATCTCTGCATTGTGAGAACATTCAGACGTTGTAATCCCCTGTGTTCGAAGTTCCTGCCCTCAGAAACATGTTCTTTTTGGTGCAGACCATTGCAATCCCCCCACAGATAAACACAAAGCAATGCTTCATGTCTGTACCATACCACCCTACAAATGCAAATTTTAATTTCTAAGCTAATCATTATTCTCTACGTCCCTTGCCATACAGACATGCCCCATTTATTTCAAGGTTATGTGTTGGTCTGGCACAAACCTCTCAGCACATATGCCTTGAATTGTCAATCATGCAAGAGCAGATGCAGACACAAAAGAAATTGAAGCAGTCCCAGCTGACCCAAAACACACAGCTCCTTACACTGGAAAGAGTTTTCAGGAGAGTAGGCAGCAACAGACATGAGCAAAACCACAGATGTCTCTTCAATCCCTTTGAATTTGGAAAAGTTTGCACTCAAAATAGAGACCACAAACCAAGGTTCAATCCATCATTACGCAGATCTGTATGCCTGCCCCCCCAAAAACCCAGAGCCCAGTCCTTTTGTCCATTTTTGGGTGCACATATGCTCCATCGAATTATTGCACGTTCAAGAAAAAAAGCAGGGCAAATAATTGTTTGTTTGATCAAAAAAAAGTGTGCAGTGTGGGGAAAAGGGTGAAATTGGTGAAATGCCGGAGCGCACAGCATGGTATAACCTTGCCATGTGTATGTGAAAATTCATTTGAATTTGCACAATATTTGCCTGGGTTCCCATTCACATTCTTATCATGACTGTGGCATTTTATTTCCATGTGATGTTGAAGTTGATATGCAATGAGATGTATTACAGCACTGATGGGAAAGACCAACAGCTCTTCACAAATCTGTAGCCTTTTTTCAAGGCAACAGGAAGGTTAGGGTAGCACTCACTTGCTGTTCACACCAGCATTCTATCACCAATATTATAAATATATTATTATATATTATTATAATATATAAATATATTATTATAAATATATTATATTTTAAAAAATCAAATGCCAGCCTTGCTAAGGTAAGTGACAGAACTATTTATAGTTCTGCCCTTGGAGGAAAAACATCCACCAGTGATGCAAAGTGTACCCTCAAAACTGTTGCAGTGATACAAAGGTACCCTCAAAACTGTTGAAGGCTTTCACGGCCGGATTCCACTGGTTGTGGTGGGTTTTCAGGCTGTGTGGCCCTGATCTGGTAGATCTTGTTCCTAACGTTTTGCCTGCATCTGTGGCTAACATCTTCAGAGGTGTATCATAGAGAGAAGTCACTAGACACAGTGTGTAACAGACTTTTCTCTGTGATACACCTCTGAAGATGCCAGCCACAGATGCAGGCGAAACGTTAGGAATAAGATCTACCAGACCACGGCCACACAGCCCGGAAAACCCACCACAACCCTGAAAACTGTTGTCTTAACTGATCCCATTCTGTCTATGCCTGCCATGTTCCTACTAAATGTGGTGGTTATCCTATGTCTACCATACATTGACCATTTGTGCCTCCTTTGCCATGCTATCTACTTCCTTGGATTGCTCTGTCAAACTCTTTTGGGGCTTAATATACTTATGACACAGGAAGAGTTTCTGATCTGTGTCCAATATTTCACAAAGAGGATTCTTTCATCTCTTCTTTTGGGAGAGATTTTATTAATAAGAATTTGGGGAGAAAGGTCTGTGCAAAAATATGTTTGCCTTTGAAATCAATTTATTAGTTTTTATAACAAATATAACAGCGTGTAAGGGGAAAACAAAAATTTAGAAAGAAAAATGATTGAAAAAAGTTATTTCCTTCCCAAAGAGATCATAGATCCTGGACTAAATCAGCAGATTTAGTCATTCTTCTCCCCCTCCCCGCCCCCCACATATGTGTGTGTGTGTTGTGAAAGCAAGGAACATTCAAGGCAAGTGACTTAGCAGAGGTGGTTTGTCACTGCCTTCCTCTGCAGAGCCTTCCTTGGTAGTCTCTCTTCCCAGTTCCTGCTTTTGGCAAGATCAGCTGTGCCATACCACCCTCCCTCTCCAATGAAATCATTAGGCTAACATAAATATATACACATCTGTAGGATAGTCAATACTGGCCAGACCTTTTGGGGTGATTTTTTCCTCTAAGTTTGCACATAAGACACATGTCAGTTGCTGAAAAGTGGGAGGGCAAGGCCATATTCCACCCCACACATCAGATTTCCTTTTATGGTCATGTGAAGCTGTCTTATACGGAAACAGATTATTGGTTCCTCTGGCTCAGTGTTTTTATTTTGACATGCAACAGATCTCTAGAATCTCAGGCACGGAAACGTCTTTCTAACATCTTTGGGTCAACATCTGCAGTGACAAAACTGCTGGATCCTGCTCCTCTTCTGGGTTCCCTCAAACCCCGTCTGGCACCAGAAATTTTTATTTCCAGAGCTGGCAAACCTAGATCCCTCCTACCCCACCATTCTCTCTTGTGTGTTTTTAAGCAAACTTTTGGTAAAACTAAAACCTCTTTTGCGGGGGGGGGGGGGGGGTCTACCTGCATGTAACAGAGAGCCTGTAGCTGATTTGTGCTGTGAGGGAAGAGAGCAGTTTCTCAGTTATACTGCTATTCACTTAAATTATATTTAAAGTAGTGTGGCAACCAGGTGGAAAACAGCTATTTGTCCAAGATACAGGCATATGGTAAAGATTAAGATGGCAACATTATGTAACTACTGAAAGTTGTTTCAGGTGCAAATTATTTATCCGACTAGAAAGGAAAGGAAAACATAGGACACACGTCAGTATTTGTACAGTAGTGTTTGGATTTCATCATTTCTATTGAGACATATAATGCAACCATGTGTCTCTCTTACTGTATTTATGCAAGCAAGTATAGTACAATAGCTCATGTTATTGTAACATATCTTGAAGTTCTGGATAATTTTAACTAGCATAGCTGCCTTTTTACAATCCTGTTGAATAATAAAAAAATATCCTCTGTATGTTTGCATGGATGATTCCCACCCAGCATTTACTTAGCCTAATACAACAAACCTCACACTGAACATATTCTTGAATATTCCTTTTAGTATTCAGTGTGAAGAAAGCCCCCCCCCAAAAAATGAGAAGTAAAATAAATGTTTTTTTTAAAATCAGTAAGTTTCCAAATATTATGAGCAGAATATTATGCAAACAAAAGAGCCTTTTCCATATATCCTTATATTTATTTTGAAAGCAAGCAAGTTTTCTAGCTACATATAAGTCACCTCAGATGATAACTTTTAAAATATTGTGTTTATAGGATTAATAAAAATTACAGATTCTGTGCATCTTGGTGTAAAATCTACTTGCATTCACATGCAGAACCTATTTTACTTCTTAAGCAGGCAGAGTATTTATTTGGAATCTGTTACATGATGAATCCATCACCTGTGACATTTACATCTGAATGCATGTTCATTTTGTACACGCTTGGCTCTTGTGACTTGGCGAGTTCCGTTGAATCACGTCCAGTTCACAGGCATGTGATCAGATACTCTAGCCTATTCTATTAATGCACTGCATTCATTACATAGAAAAAGAGTGTTTGTTGGAGTGAAGTGGCTTTGCCCAAACAATGACGAAATAATTTCCTGCTAAGATTGTTTGTTAATTTGTTGCTCTGAGGCAAGCGTTACTAGTTTTTATTTACAATTGTTTGGAGGGAGTGTCTAACATTTTGCCATATAAATTGTACCTACTTTAAACCTTTGAAGGATTTAGTCATATGTGAATTTCTGAGACATTATGATTCTTGCATTGTCACTGCCTATATATTTCATACTATAATGTGTCCATTTTTGTAAGCCATTTGGAAGCTAAAAATAAATTACAATGAATACTGTTTATTATGCAAATTCCATAATCCAGTGACTGGAAGTAATCTGAATTGTTTTACAGTTGATATTTTCATGCAGAGTTGCTTATGACGGGATGAGATCATTCGTTGGAGAGGGAACACATAGATTCTAAAAATAAAAAAGTTGGCGTTTCTGCTAAGAACTTAATTGGTAGCTTGCAACATTTTTGGCATATAAATGACAGTACTGAGAAGTATTGCAAGCAATAGAAGAAAGTTGCTGATATGGTAAATTAAGAATATTGCTTTGAGTGTCACAAGAATATTACTCGCAACATCAAGAGATTTATGCAGCTGAGCTGACCAAGATTAAGGTGGCCAGAATCTTGAGAATCTGCACTGTTGCGTTCTTTAGACTAGGGGTGGCCTACCTATGGTGCTCCAGATGTTCATGAACTACTATTCCCATCAGCCCCTGCTAGCATGGGCTGCTTTAGACAATCTAAATTTAGAAGAGTTTGGAGAGAGTTGTGGGTTAGTGGTAGAACATTTGCTATGCATGCTGAAAATCCAAGATTCAGTCCTTGGCATCTCCAGTTAAAGCCTATGAAGTACCATGAAGTACCAAGATCTTTCTCTACCTAATATCCTAGAGAGCTCTTGCCAATTAGAGCGAATAGTATTGACTTAGTATAAGACAGCTTCATATGTCCAGTTATTCCTTTATTCCTTTATTTTCTTCATGATCAACCTAAAGTTAAGCACATTCTTAATCCCCTCAATGAACGGAGTTATCCTTATAATGCTTAACTTTAGTCTGATTTTCTAATACAACAGTTCAGTTAAATCATTTTCCTATCAATGGGCTTTTCTGCATTCTAATTTTCCTTGTTTATGTTTTCTGTTACGGCAGGTAGGGTGGGGGTCCTGTCTGGCTATGTTTTGCTCCCTCTAATGGATGGTTTGATATCACATTGCTTTATGTCTAAGATAAAAACCTGCCATCTTAATCTGCAGGGAGATATTCTGGACATAAAGTGATGTAATTAACCACTAGAGGGAGAAAAACACATACAGAAAAGACATATGTGTGAGAGCCAGTGTTATACAGTGGTTAAAGTGTCAGAGTAGTATATGGGAAACTTGGCTTGAATTTCCACTCTGCCATGGGTAGTTGCTGGTGACCTTGGGCCAGTCATATGCTCTCAACCTTGACCTTGGCAAGTATTTGAATGGAGACCTCCAAGGGATACCAGGGGTGTGATGTGAAAGCAGGCAATGGCAAGCCACCTCTGAACCTCTTCTGACTTGAAAACCTCCTGGTTGCCATAGGTCAGCAATGTTTTGACAGCAATTTCCTAATCTGTTGGGAACATATAAAGCTCCACAGATAGTCTGCTTTTGTTTACTGCAATGCCTAATTTTCAGAGCATGTTAAAACTGGAAAGGTCTATAATGATTAAGGTTTGTAAATCTCCTTGCCTTAACCATTCTAGCCTGATCTCATCAGATCTTAGAAGATAGGCAAGGTCGACCCTGGTTAGTATTTGAATGGGAGACCACCAAGGAAGTCCAGGGTTGTTATGTAGAGGCCAGTGATGACAAACCACCTCTGAGCATCTCTTATCTTGAAAACCCTACAGGGTCACTCTAAGTCATCTGTGACTTGATGGCAAAAAATAAATCTCCTTGGTATAAAGTGAAAAACCACATTAATGTCTGTCTCTCTCACACACACACAAGTACACAAGGAATACACACATCAGTTGACTTGACGTTAAAATAACTGGAAAAGTCATTTGAGGATAGAGGAGATAGGAGCTGGATGAATGCATTGGTGCTCTTCAATAAGTCCTCAGATTGGAGCAGAGGTGCAGGTAGCCACGTTAGTCCATAGAAAAAAAATGTTTTTCATGCCCTGAAGGAAAGGCTTCTGGCCTTCAATTTGCTCAGGATGTACTGCAGATAGAGCAATCCTAAGCAGATCTATGCGGAAGTAAGAGCCATTGTATTCAGTGAAGCTTACTTACAGTGATATGTTTTTAGGATTGCAGCTTTAATTCTGTTAGGCAGTTCTAGGTATAACTGCATTAAAGTTGCCAAAAAAACAACACTACTCAAACCCTGGGAAGAAGGAAAAAATGTGCAACTCCATTTAAGACTGCCAAGGCCTGCAGTTAATCAAATGTCTCTCTACCATTAGCCTGAACATGCAGTATCAAAACCTGATAAACCTTGTATTATTGAAACTGGAGATTAATGTAAAACGATGTACTAGATGTATAGAAGAAATGGAAGTCAAATTTGGTAATACGGCTGAGTGGTTGAAGGGCAAGAAACCCATTATAAGCAGGTCTACCAGTACTCCTACTGAATTATACGCATTATACCTACCCACATATCATAAAACAGTGCCCAAGCTTTCAGACTGAATGACTCTTGTCCTTCTATCAGGCAATGAGATTTTTTTTCATTCTCCTTCCCCTACTTCAGATATTTTAGAGAACTGCTCTTAGAAATAAAGGTTAACTTTAGTAAATTTCTGAAATAGAGGAACAAAAATAAATATTCTCTGAATTCCTGCAGAAGGAGAAGAGTCATTATTCCAATTTGAAAGCTAAGCATGCCTGGTTCCTTCAACTTAATATGATATACATTCCAAACCCATTTTCAGCATTCTTCTCTTGGGCCCTCTCCAGTTTTCAATGTCATTGAAATGTGGTGTTTAAAGCCAGACACTGTATACTAAATACAGCCTAACTGTAGCACAGAACAGACTACTGTTTAGGTAGTGGTTGAGTTACATTTGTTGTGTACATGGTATGTGAGGGTTATTAGATCTCTTGTGTGGAATCTACTGGCATGCTAAAATAAGTTTTAAAGAAATAGCCATTCTTTGAATGATTGTCCTAGAATTTGCTACGAATGGCAAAGATTCTGCTTCCGCTTTGTTTAATCAACTTTGGTGTTTTGCGATGGAAGGAGCTTTATTGTAGAATGTGGTGATTATTTACTGCTTCACATTCTAAGGAAACTAGCTCAAATGACTGTATCAGTTAGTGACAATAAATGTCAGTTAACTGTTTTATTAATAACACTATCAAAAAGACCTGCAAATTACCCTGAAAAGATTTGTCAAAATTGATTGACAATGTGGATTCACTGACTGGTGGGGTAGTAGCTAGTATTCCATGTAACAATGTTCTTCAACTCTGAAAGGAGGGTGTTTGTTTGGTATTAGGTTAGCCATTCCAGTTTGTTGTAACTGAAAACAAAAAGAAGCCTTATGGCACTTTAGAAGCTAGCAGACTTATTGCAGCTTAGATCTACTTCATCAGATGCAGATGCATCGCATGACTTCTCACTGGTAGTGGAAAGTGCCATCAAGCCACAGCCAACAAATGGCAACCATGTAGGATTGTCAAGGCAAGAGTTGTGTTACCGCACTCCCACCAACATGTGAACATACATTCAAATTAAAACGGGGAATTAGCTTTCATGTTTGTGGAGCAAATCAGAATCTTTAACCTAGAGACATGGCTGTTAGTAGCAAGTCATTAGTAGGAAAAGGATGACATAGACCAGATTTGAAAGGAATATAGAGTTTATTGAAGAATTGGGACAATAGTGTGTGTGGGTGGGGGCTTGTCCTAAGCAAATACTAGCTATACTAAACCAAAGCACAGACATACTCATTATCCTATTTAATATAGCAACAACAACAAAACATTTAGCAGAGCTCCTCTAATTTGAAGCAGGAGTTACTTTTTGAGCTCAAGCTGTACGTGTGTGGAAAATGAGGAACAGGAGAGAGGACAAGTGGGAGCAGATGGAACAGAGGGGCCCAGAGCGGGGAGGAGCAAAGTGTGGTGCACTCTCTGTGTGGTACAAATAGGGTTTGGAAAATAGAGATGGGGAATAGATCAAGAAGGAGAGCAAAAATTACCTGTCCTGTTTTGCGAAGAAATCAAGTGAAAAAAAGGCGGGATCCAGTTTGTTTTGGGAATCTACTTAGCAGTTCTGTTGGTATCCAGGATCAGTCCCCATTTACAGGTTTGAAAGCCAGGCTAGTTACACTGTTTTTGGTCGTAGTATAAAATGTGTTCTTTTCAGGAATCCAAAGATTACAACAGAGGATAAAGGAATACTTGAGAGTTGATTTTCTAATCAGGAGAAAACTATAGAACTGAGTAAATGGAACCAGGGAAATGCAACAGGAAGGGCCATTTCTGATTGAATTCAAGAGTACAAAAAGCGGAGACATGAAGCTAAATCATATATTCGACTTTGGGGACAGTGAGAAGAGTTGAGTTGTGGCTTCCAGACTGTCACAAAACGCTTAACATTCAAATCTTGTTAACGGTCTGTGATTGCCTGTCTCTGCATAGCAACCCTGGATTTCATTGGTGATCTCCCATCCAAGTATTAACCCTGCTTAGTTTCCAAGGGTCAAGGTTGGACTAGACGGGACCATCGATGTCAGGGTGAACTGTCACTACTCAGATACGTACCCATGTTTCCCCGAAAATAAGACAGGGTCTTATATTAATTTTTGCTCCAAAAGATGCATTAGGGCTTATTTTCAGGGGATGTTTTTTTTCCCCATGATTTTGCCCCCCCCCCCCCCCCCCCGCCCCATGACCAGATCACCTGTGCCTGTGCCGGGGAATCTCTGCTGGGGAATCTGTAACTAGGGCTTATTTTTGGAGTAGGGCTTATATTTCAAGCATTCTCCAAAAATCCCGAAAAATCATGCTAGGGCTTATTTTCGGGGTAGGGCTTATTTTCAGGGAAACAGGGTATTGACAGAGAAGCGGGGGGGGGGGATTGAAGTGTGAGGTTAAAAGGTCATAAAAGGTTCAACATTTCTACGGAAAACTCAATAGCATACTCAATGGAAAACTCCTCAAGCCCCGCCCTTCTCAGACTCCGCCCCCAACATCTCCCAAGTATTTCCTATTTTAAAAGCCAAATTTTATTTTACTTTTTTGACCCCATGTGTATGTGACTTTTCAAATACACCTGGTGGTTTTCTGCGGTTTGGGTTTACTGAATTACCAAGCCTAGCTGCAATGTCTACTTGTGCCTTTAGATCAGCAATGGAATATCCACACAGGATTAAATGTTTTTCCATTATTTTCTGAATGTTGTCACTGCTTGTGTCAAATTTGTGCTCATTTATTCTTTTCTGTAGTAATTGACCTGTTTGTCCTATGTAGACTGTAGAAAAGTAATGTTGACAGATGATAACGTACATTATGTCAAGCACAAGTACATTACGTCAATGCACAAGTGAATTGAGCCTGTAATAGTACAGCTGATATCCTTAGTGGGTTTTTAGGGTTTTTATTATTAAGAATATAAGAACTAGCCTGCTGGATCAGACCAGAGTCCATCTAGTCCAGCTCTCTGCTACTCGCAGTGGCCCACCAGGTGCCTTTGGGAGCTCACATGCAGGATGTGAAAGCAATGGCCTTCTGCTGCTGCTGCTCCTAAGCACCTGGTCTGCTAAAGCATTTGCAATCTGAGATCAAGGAGGATCAAGATTGGTAGCCGTAAGATTGACTTCTCCTCCATAAATCTATCCAAGCCCTTTTTAAAGCTATCTAGGTTAGTGGCCATCACCACCTCCTGTGGCAGCATTTTCCAAACACCAATCACACGTTGCGTGAATAAGTGTTTCCTTTTATTAGTCCTAATTCTTCCCCCCAGCATTTTCAATGAATTCCCCCTGGTTCTAGTATTGTGAGAAAGAGAGAAAAATTTCTCTCTGTCAACATTTTCTACCCCATGCATAATTTTATAGACTTCAATCATATCCCTCCTCAGAAGTCTCCTCTCCAAACTAAAGAGCCCCAAACGCTGCAGCCTCTCCTCATAAGGAAGGTGTTCTAATCCTTCAATCATCCTCGTTGCCCTTCTCTGCACTTTTTCTATCTCTTCGACATCCTTTTTGAGATGTGGCAACCAGAACTGAACACAGTACTCCAAATGCGGTCGCACCACGGCTTTATATAAGGGCATGACAATCCTTGCAGTTTTATTATCAATTCCTGTTCTAATGATCCCCAGCATAGAGTTTACCTTTTTCACAGCTGTCATTCGTTGAGTTGACATTCCCATGGAACTATCAACTAAGACGCCCAAATCCCTTTCCTGGTCTGTGACTGATAGCATTGACCCTTGTAGCGTGTACGTGAAGTTTGGATTTTTTGCCCCTATGTGCATCACTTTGCATTTTGCTACATTGAACTGCATTTGCCATTTCTTAGCCCACTCACCTAATTTATCAAGGTCCGCTTGGAGCTCTTCACAATCCTTTGTGGTTCTCACCACCCTACATAATTTGGTATCATCTGCAAACTTGGCCACCACAGTACCCACCCCTACTTCCAGGTCATTTATGAATAGGTTAAAGAGCACTGGTCCCAAATTATTATTAGTAGTAAAGCAAGTAAAGCAAAACCTTGAAGGAAGGGAGCAAGCCAGAGCAGCCCTAGAAAAGGTCCACTTCCTTCCCTTCTACAGAATGAACAGGGAATATGTCCAGCAGCCACCACTGGAGATTCAGCTAGTCCAGCAGTTGCCATAGTGTAGTTTTGCCAGATCTTGAAAGACTTTTTCCAGGAGCGGAAAAGAGGGAAAGCTGAAGACTGAGTGGGGGAGACAGACAGAGGTAGGTTGGTGAGAGAAGGAAGCAGAAAAAGAGGAGATGCTTTGGAGGCTGCCAGGGAAAGAAAAGAGATCATAGCAGGGGTGTAATGCCCATTGGGCAAAGTGGGCAGTTGCCCAGGGCGCCCCCTTGTGGCGGGTGCAAAAAATGCAGGGTCCGGGGTTTTTTTTGGTATTTTAGTGGTTTTTCCGTTTTTGGCCTGCAGGGAACGCAGTTTTAGGCTAGCAGCACCAAAATTTCAGGGATGTTTCGGGAGACTCTCCTGATGCTATCACCCAGGTTTGGTGCGGTTTGGTTCAGGGAGTCCAAAGTTATTGACTTCCAAAGAGGGTGCCCCATCCCCTATTGTTTCCAATGGGAGCTAATAGAAGATGGGGGCTAAACCTTTGAGGGTCCATAATTTTGGACCCCCTGAACCAAACTTCATCAAACCTGGGTGGTATCATTAGGACAGTCTCCTAAAGATACCCTGAAAGTTTGGTGCTGCTAGCTTAACAATTGCACCCCTGACAGCAGGCACCCCCCCCCCCCAAGTTTCCCCAGATTTTCTTTTTAACTCCCCACCCCTTTGGCATGGATTTAAAGGGAGAATCTGAGGTCCCCAGTTTAAACATTGAAAGTGATGCTGTTTTAGGGTGGGGGAGAATAAACATCAAAATAGCATCACTTTCAATGTTGTTTAAACTGGGAACCCCAGATTCTCCCTTTAAGGTGGATTTCAAAGGAGAATCTGGGCTCCCTGGTTTAAACACCATTGAAAATGATGCTGTTTGGGGGTGGATTCCAGCATCACTTGTTTAAACTAGGGAGCCCAGATTCTCCTTTTAAATCCATTTTAAAGGGAGAATCTGGGGTCCCCAGTTTAAATAACATTGAAAATGATGCTGTTTCCCCCAATCGGGGGGACTGGATACAACACCATAAAATGTTTTCACAGCAGCAATAAAACATTTTGAAAGCATTTTGAAAATGTTTTCAAAAAAATTATTTCTGCTGTGTGGCATGGCCCATTGCTGTGTTCAGATTTGTGAGTTGGGGCATGTTCTATAATGTGATGGTGACTTTGAAATGACCTGGTGGAAAAAAATCATTGCTTGGTCATGGTGGGGGAGGGCAGCTGCCCATGTGGGGTGGGGGGGCGCCAAACTCCAGTTTGCCTAGATATGACACTGGGCATAGCAACAAGGGGACCGGGGGGTATGTGCGCGTTGCACCGGGAACGCGCCTGGGGGGGCATCAAACTCAGGTTTTGCCCAAGGTTCCAGTTTGCCTAGTTACACCACTGGGACATAGTAGGGGAAGGGATACAGGGAAAAATGAGACACTCCTCTCCAGCAAATCCACAAGGGTCCTCAACTTGTCACATCTTGATGTTTGCTGCTTGAATGCATACATTGTCAAACACAGTCCAAATGAGCTCCCTATGTAAAAAAAAATTGTTAAAATGAATCAAACAGTTCTAAACATCTGTGTGAGGGAATGAGAGACACAGAGAAGTGCAGCTGTCCACCAGAGCAAACCACTGCTCCAGCATGGCCGGGGACGTTCCGAGGCACAGGGCCAACCTTAGTTGGCTTCCAGAGCCCAATCAGCCACCGTGCGCCAATGGAGCCACCATCAGAGATATGCCACAATTTTTATGGCGTACCTCTTTTCCCAGCTATGGGGGATTTTTGTCCTTGTTTTAAAACAAATTGTTTGGGTTTCCCATGCCCAAAAGGACAGAAAAGTCCTTGGGGGTGGGGGGTGGGGCAGAGTGGTGCTGTCCCCACCCACTCGCCAGTATTTTGAAATAAAAGCTGCTTTGGATGTTTTTCTGGGGAATGTATAAAATAAAGTGAAACCAATTAATTTGTAATTGTGTGAAAAGGCAATATCATGGGATCATGTTGGATGTAAAAGAAAAGATTAGAATGTATATAGGTCCCTTACCAGAATGATTTCCTTGATCTTCAAAGAAAAAAAAAATCTCAAAATTCTTTTGAAAGCCTTAGTAATAATGTAGATAAAGTAAAAACTCAGCGAATGTAAATTACAGTTCTAGAAATCTTTATGTAATGAAATAGCATTGTCATATGTTAACTGACAAAGATGTAGCTCAGAAGATCTCTGACTGAGTTCAAATAAAAAGTAGATAAAAGGTCAGAACTTTTCCAATACATATCTAGGATCAAAAAGAATAGTGGTATTTGGAAGGCTAGATTCTTTCCCCTGTGTCAGTTTTACAGTAAAGAGTGAAACAAAAGTTACACAGTATACAATTTCCTTCTTCCACTTTCACTGTTCATATAAAACATGACCTGTATTCAGCCTTTTTCTGCTAAACACCAGAGACAGTGAATACTTGTCATTTTGTTAGCATACCTGGGTATTTGCAATTTTTAAACAATCCTATTAAAAATAAAAATATAACAATGCAGTAAAAATATAAATATAAAATACAGGTTTGCTTACTTATCTTGTTATGTTGCAACAGACATCTGGTGATAATTACGCAGTGCTGTGTGGCATATCTGCTTTTCCAAATTACTTATGGAGATTTAATTAACCTGTTGGTAAGCTGCATTTCCTGAACAGTATGACAATTTTTGGATATTTTTTTAGTTTTATCCTATACAGGGGATACTGCAAAAAGTTCCAGATAATTCCAGATAATTAATTTAACTTAACAGCTCTTTTCACTACAACCATATAAATATATACACACATATAAAGATATACAAACTCAGCTGTATAATCTAAACAATATGAATATCAATGAAAACCTGCATAGTAAATAGCCTGGGTTCATGAACGAAGCTTCCTTTGCTGATGCTATTTCACAGCTTTATAGCAACAAGGATGAATGGTGGGATACAGTACTGTTGTTGTCGTTATTTATTAATAATGACAACAGCAACGATGCTGGATATTTAGATCTACTAAAGACACGGGTAGGAAGGGGAATGAATAGCAACAGCTGCTTTCTAAGCAGATAGGAAAAAATCTATTTGATTGGAGATGGTGAAAAGGTATACAAAATACTCTGAATCTCTTGGGTGCTGTGTGGTTTCCGGGCTGTATGGCCGTGTTCTAGCAGCATTCTCTCCTGACGTTTCGCCTGCATCTGTGGCTGGCATCTTTTGCTGTGGTTGGCATCTGTGGCTGGCATCCTCTGAAGATGCCAGCCACAGATGCAGGCGAAACGTCAGGAGAGAATGCTGCTAGAACACGGCCATACAGCCCGGAAACCACACAGCACCCAAGTGATTCCGGCCGTGAAAGCCTTTGACAATACTCTGAATCTCCTTCTTCCTCCTTGGGGTTGTTGCAAGCCTCATTCTGTTCTTGGAGATATTTTGAGGAGCATTTCAGGCTGCAAGGGAGACAAGAACATTCCTCCCCTCAGCAGAAAATCCTGAAGCAAATGAGCCTTGATAAAATCTCTGTAATTTAGCAGGCTTTTATTGTGTGTGTTTAACATACCAGGCAAACTAAAAATTTGCAAAGTTGATCACATTATTATTTGTTGGTTGGGATTGTTGGAAATAGAAACAAAGAACTAAAATAATTTTGTCATAAGAATGTAAGTTAAGCCTGCTGGGTCAGACCAATGGTCCATCTAGTCCAGCATAGTGTTTCACATAGCAGCTAACCAGTCCCCTGGAGGGCCGAAAAAGCAAAATATGTAGGCAGAGGCCCTCCCCTGAAGATGTGCCCCAACATTGATATTAAGACATTTGCTGCCTCTGTAGATGGAGACAGTCTTTAATAACCATGATTAGTACTCATTGATAGCCCTCTTTTAAAGTTATCTATGGCCGTTTCTGCACGGCAGCAGTGATGGTAGGAGGAGGCAGTGGTGGTTATGGTAGGAGGAGGCAGGCAGGCAGGCACAATGCAGAGTAGCAGCCTTAAAGGCCAGAGGGAGAGAGTACAAACTGGGGTTTCTGACTTCAGCAAACTGTTTTCTTGCTTTAATGTTTTATTTAAGCTGTCTAAGTGCACGTTTATGTATAGCAAATCTGAACGAATTAGTATGCTAAATACCTTCTCCATCCTACAGCTTGACCTGCCACTTAATAATTGCTAATTGATAGTGAAAATGAATTAGCAGATTTGTTTATTACACTGCAAAGGAGGAATAGTTGTACCTCCATAAAAATGGGATATTTGACAGGCTTAATGCTTTTCATTATGAGATATGAAGGTTCTAGGTTTGAGGTATGAGTTCTAAAAATGAACTTCTGAAACAGATCTTAAAATAAGATCTTAAAATAAGATTTTACTTTTGCATTGGGAAGTCACTAGATTTATAGCATTAGTAACAGCACTATAAAATATGTTCTTTCCATTGTTCTTAATATCACATATGTTTGATCTTGAACTTGCCACATTAAACAAAAAAAAAAAGAAACCATTGAGTGAAGTGGTGGAAGTTAAGCTGGCTGGAAACGTCAAGAAAATAAGATTTAAGCAATCTTTGCTTATGTTTGGATCTAAAATATACCATTATTACCTTCAAATAACACATGGCTTTGGCTAATAGTGTTAGTATACAACTCACATAATCACATGTAAAAATCTTAAATTGGTTTTAAAAAACCAGAAGATTTTGCACACTTTCTTACCTGTTTGTTCAAAAAAAGCAGTGTCAATGTTTGTCAGCATATCCTTTGTTCACCCACAGAGGAAATCCCTGCAGGAAGTCTGGGCCAAGGGGAAAAAAACAGAGCAAAAAGAGTATCTGAGGGGTAATTGGGAAGGAAATAAGATTCTATTTTTATATGCAAGAGCTTCAAAAGTCAAGCAATACTTACAATTCAGGACAAAGAATTTAGAGAAAACCAGTGCTTGTGAGCAGAGCCATCTTGCAACGAAAGCTTTGTGTTTTTTTTAAACTCACAAATTTTGACATGTAACTTATTCTGCTAATATACTTCAATATCATCAGATGTATACAATGTAATTATAAATGCCCTACTGGCTGAAATTTATAGCTGTCACATAACATAGAAAAGGAACTGAAACCTGCAATTAAATCAAAAAGAAGAGAAACAAATAAAAAATTTGAAGAAAAATCTTACTGCCTTATCTCCTTAGACTCAAATCAGCTTTCAGATTTCCCTAATACACAAGATATTCAAAGGCAACATAGGCCACGTGGTTTAAAACAAATATATGAAACAATAAAGACATATGGTTTAATATGCATCCCCAAAAATTCAAAATTCTGTAAACATGCCAAAAAAAATCACTTAATGCATAAACTTCAAACAGAAGACTACATTTTCCTCAACTTTTGCTGGTGTCTCTTTCCTTAATAGCTGTTCTCATGGGTTGGCCTTAGAAAGTCTACTCAATATGTGGAGGATCTTGGGGTAGAGAGCAATACATGAGAGCTAGGTAGGTCAATGAAAAGCTACAGTACTTTAGAATATTTGACTTTCATTATGCAGGGGTGTAATCTGACAGGGGCACAGAGCTTGGTGCAGCTGCGCTGAAAGTGATTTTCAAATCCAGTAGCACCTTAAACACCAACAAGCTTTCTAGGATATAAGCATTTGAGAGTCAAAGCTGAATTTTGTTGGTCTTTCAGGAGCTTCTGGACTCAAATCTAACTCTTCTACAGCAGGCCAACATGGCTACCTACTTGAAATTCAAAGCAATTCTGTAGATATGGCAGAAAACTTTGTTGGGCATGGAAGAGAGTTGGAAACTGCTCAAACTGGCAAAGAATAAGTGCCAACTTGAAAGGAACCACATCCTAGGACATATTGTCAGTGAGAATGAGCTGGAGCTCCAATCCAAAAGCTACATGTGATTTTTTAAAAGCCTAGAAGATGCCAATAACTTTGGAGGAGATATAAAGATTCTTGACGTTCTGTGGTTTCTTCAAAAGATTTGCAAATGATTTCTCAGATGGGGCATCACCTGTGTACCAATTAACGAAGAACCTCTTCATGAGGGAGGCAAAGCATTTGGCTGCATTTGCGTCACTGAAGGAGGGTCTGCTCAGTTATGCAGTTCTCAGATCCACCTCACCCATTCGTTGTAACCCATGATGCCTCAAAGATTGCTGAGGGATTTTCACTGGAATGAATAGATAAACTGGGACCAGTAGCATTTGACAGGTGGAATTTGAATGCAACAGAAACTTAAGTATTCACAGCAGAACTAGAATGGATAGTTATAGAGAAGATTCTGGAAGCTTATTAACCCTGTTTGCTGAGTACAGAATTCACATCATATGCAGACCGCGGTGCTTTGCAGTGGCTACTTCTAAAGCACAATCTGTTTGTACAGATGGTTTTCCATGGTCTGAATGTACATTCACAATTCATCATGAACTAGGAAGCCATACTATGGTTGCAGATGCTGAAAGCATACTCTAGAACAGTGGTTCTCCCCTGTGGGTGGCGACCTCTTTGGGAGTCGAATGACCCTTTCACAGGGGTCGCCTAAGACTCTCTGCATCAGTGTTCTTCATTTGTAAAATGGATAAATGTTAGGGTTGGGGGTCACCACAACATGAGGAACTGTATTAAAGGGTTGCGGCATTAGGAAGGTTGAGAGCCACTGCTCTAGGAGCAGTGAAAAGAGATGCAGCCTAGTACCGGAAGAACATAATCTGAGGGGGGTGGAAGGATCCTGAACTGAGTGTTGTGAATTAAGAGATATATTGAAAGAAATTTAGGATGGGAAGATGTGCTCAATTTCCGGGAAAATTATTCACTGGTCCTGTTTCAAACTTATTTGTTGGTTAGGGTAACAATGTTGTTAATCTACCATCCTTACAGAGAACAGTTATTAGAATGCCTTCCTGATAATGAAAGAGCAGGTCACTTGTGATATGAAAGGACACTTCTTCAGGTATCAGAAATATTTATGGGGGTTGGGTTGTTATGGCTATGGCTGTTGAAAAATAGTCTTGTCTGCCAACAAAAAGAAGCACCAGTAAGTCAAGAGACCCTATTGAAGGGATTTGCCACAGCCTAGAAAGCCATGGGAATCCATTCAAGTTGATCTGGTCTACTACCAGAAACACCAACTGGAAATCGGTAGGGTATGATACTTTTTCAAAGTATGTGACATTGCAATTGTTCAAAAATAAATCAGTGGACTCATGAAACAAGTTGTGCTGCAGTTTGGCCTACAAACCTCTATTTGCAGTGATCAAAGGAAAAATGATGAATCTCTTGTGCTGCATAAATTGTGCTGACAACTGCAGGTTACCAAGATAAAAATGTTGATCACCCTGCAAATAATAGGGCACTGGAAAGAGTGAACTGCACTGTTGTTTCCATATTTAGATTGCTGGCGAGTAAAGACCAGAAGGATTGGAATTTAAATATTCTATATTTTATTTTATATAAAATATTTTATATGTTCAGTGTATTGTCGAAGGCTTTCACGGCCGGAATCACTGGAGTGTTGTGTGGTTTCCGGGCTGTGTGGCCGTGTTCTGGTAACATTTTCTCCTGTTGTTTTGCCTGCATCTGTGGCTAGCATCTTCAGAGGATCTGATGATAGTAAAGCAAGTGGAGTATATATACCTGTGGAATGTCCAGGGGGGAGAAAGAACCATTTGCCTGTTAACAGTTGCACCCTCTACACTTGCTAACAGGCAAATGTTCAAAACCTGATCTGCCTCTTTCAATCTGCCACCTCAGAATTCCGCCATTTAGTATGCTGCATGTGCAGATCAGATCTTAGATGCGTAGAAATGGTTCAGGATGTAAAAATCAAAGGATCGCATGGTGTTATTACTGGTTGCCTCTACCCAGGTCTTGTCTGTGTGTGCCAGACAGAAGTGTTAGCAGAGCAGAGGATTAAACTGTGCATGGAGCAGAAACAGAAATAGAAAGAATGTTTTGAAAGAAAGGCAGAGCAGAGAAGGTCATCTTGACTCTCACACCTAAATTTGGAGTCCAGTGCCGGAACTCTAGAGGTCAGACATCTGAGGAGCACATTTGTTCTCTCTGTTATCTGAGATTTTCATAGATAAAGATACCCAGTGCATACCTCTGAAGAGCCAAGTTCATTCTTAATGCACAGCATTTGGAGGGCTTGCCTTTCACCCTCAGCACTATGGAGAGACAATCATGGGAAACAAAACTAATAGGTAGAAAAAATGTATTTCTATATTTCTTATGTGAGATCTTCAAATAAAAGCCTGTTTAAGGTTGAAATAAAGCCACTTATAAATAGTGGGCATTTTAAAATGTTTTATGCAAAGTTTTACAATCAAAGTTTGTCATGGCAAAGGCCAAAAGAACACTGAGGCCCCTTCCATACATGCAGAATAATGCAGTTTTAATCCACTTTCATAATTGTTTGCAAGTGGATTTTGCTATTCCGCACAGTAAAATCCAGCTGCAAAGTGCATTGAAAGTGGATTGAAAGTGCATTATTCTGCATGTGCAGAAGGAGCCTGAGTTTCTTATTGGCAGCTACTTTAACAAGTGAAGGCTTTTTAAAGAAATTACCTACACAAATATCTCATCATGAAACCTGGAAGATGAAACATATTTAAGTCGCTAAGGTGCAATCCTAAACATATTTAAGTCAATAAGGTACAATTTGGGTACATTTCTGTTAAACTCAGTGGGTCTTGTTTCTGAATAAACATACATGCAATCAAGCTGCTTGTCAACTGGAGTCACTATTTCATTATTAGCCTTAATATATTATGCTGCTTTCATGAACTCGATTCTCTTCTGGATGAAAATGTAAGATTTTTATTCCAAAACCATGTACAAAGGCTATGGTGTTAGATGGAAGCTGTGCCATTTATCACAAGGCATGCTCTTAAAGATTACATCCTTCACAGGAAATGTGTGCCTTAGTTTGACATTTAGCAGATGGGTGAGAATAAAAATGGAAATGAGTGAAAGTGGCATGTTAGTATGTTACCAGCTTAATTGAGGTAGATGAGAAGTGATGGAAAGCTGAAGTTAAAACAGAGAAAACAGTAGGGTTCCAAAGCTGTTTAAATGTCTCATTTCGCAGACAAGATTAAAGCGTCTTAACATACACCTATTTCTTCCATTGATAACTTATCTGCACTGTCACACACAATGAATGTGCATGTCTCTATCTAACTGTACGTTCTTGCACAGCTAATCATTGCTTGCCTTCCTGTGTACAGCTGCTTAACTAGGTGTATTTGCACTCGTCATGTGTGATGGTGTGCATATAGTCTTACACTCTTACTTGGTTATTGTGTAGAGAGTATTATTTGTGAAATGGCACTAACTTACATTATGTCCTTCATCCAATGGACTATTCATGGTTTCATGTATTAACCACTGTTTAACACTAAGTATTGGGGTATCCTCCAGTTTCATTATCCCCAGAAATCATGTTTCACCTATTTGGGCATTTGTTAACCTCATGCAATTTCAAACATAAAATTAAAGCTCCAGCAGTAGAAACCATGTTTTCTTTAATCCAAGAAAACAGAACAGAACTTTCTTTTTCAGGCATCAGAATTATGACTGGAAAACCAACAATTTGTGTCCACATGTCCATGAATATACCATATGTGTATCTCCCATAGATTTTTAACAAACCACTTTGCTTTTCCAAATAGGTTCTCTGAACTGGTTCTGTCCCGTGCTACACTTCCTATCACAACCAATGGCATGCACATATACACAATTTTTGTTTTCTCTTATTACTTCCTGTCTCTCCAGGAAGAGGAGAAATGATGTCTCTTGGGCTACGGGAACATAAAAAGTATCTGTCTTTACTGCTTCCAGTCAGTGAGATTAATTGGCTGCCTCACAGCCTATCACCTGTTGTCAAGCAGGAGGAGGACAGTGAACTGATACGTTAGCATTTGACCTTTTTCAGTCAGCCTTGAAACCAGGTCACAAGGTTGTAAAGTGTTGGCAACATGGATGGACAGCTTCATGGCACACAGTAACGATAAAACAAATGAAGGTGCTATTTTATGTCAGCTGCTTTTGTCATAATAAAAGCACAAGTGACTCCCCAAGCTGAAATAATGGTTCATTTTCTTCCATTCAAAAAAGAAATCATGATAGGCAGTTCCTCACCTAAACCTTTGGCTTTAAAAAATTTACAAGGCAAATGACCATCACCGTTATTACTTTATAACTTCATAAAATTCTGTCAGGTTGGAGGATAGTAGTGACATGCCATATTGCTTCTTCTACTGACTATATCCCCTGGTTTTACCCCTGGGTATAGCAGCAGGAGAAAAAAAAATTAACTTTAAAAATTAAAATCAATTTTAAAATATTCATCTGGCCCTAATGAATGACGTTTTAATTGGAAGAGTGATGTTATTGAGCAGTTGATGGATCCTGTTTCCTCCCTCTGTCTTCTAGTAGTTAAAATGTTTTCATGCTCAGACCATATGAAGTTATTATTAATGCTGCACATTAGGAACAGAGGTAGTTCACATATGTGCATGTGTGAATCAGTCCACAACGATTAATGAGTATAGATAAAAGTTTCATCTTAACTTAAACATAGTACTTTACTTTGGAGACCATAAAAATGTGTGGTTGAGTCAACAAAATGTCATCAAGGAAGATATCAATTGGTGATCGTGCATATGTAAGCTTTTTGTGCTATTGGCTAGATGTCCCAATGACAGTGTGCCTCTTTTACAGGATATCTCCAGCTCTGAATGATGTCACTTGTTTTCTTTGGCTCTCTGTCTCCAGTTTCATTCATTTGGGGATCACAGGGCATTTGTTTTGGAAGGGAAAAATAGAAAAGATCTGCTCCTACCAGTGCATTCTGCTTGCAGTTCATAGAATCTAACTCATAGTAATGCAGGCCATCCAAAGGAAGATAAATAATATTTCAAAGCTAAATAATATTTTATTATTTTGTATGCATGTCTATATGTGTTTGGTTTCACTTTGGACTATTATTACATCTGATTGTGTGTCAAGATTTTTAAAACTGTATTCTGAACTATTTTGGAGGGTTTCTTAAAATCAGAGTATAGCATAAAGCCTTATTCTGTGCATATTTACTCAGAAATAAATGCCTCTGTGTCCCATGGGACTTACTTCCATGTAGGTATACACAGAACTGTAAGTCTCACTGGAAGTGACATTTGTTTAAGTGTAATTGATTTGCTCTAAACCTAACTAAACACAGATTTATGTGGATAGTACCCAATGTGGACAATGCTATCATAAATAAAGAATCATACAGCTAAATATATAATAGTTTCTTCATACTGTCAAACCCATATTGGAATTTTCCTACTGAGGAGTAAACTCTGTAATAGGATAGGACTGGGCTGCGTACAGGTGTTTGGCCTTAAGAACAAGTTATAGCAGCTAAAATTGACGAAGCTCAAATATATACCGGTACTTAAAGACACTAATGAGAGTCACTATCAGTAACAAGAGTCAAAGCTCTGGAATTACTCAGTAGAGATAACAAGGTACAAACTTAAGACTCTGTGCCATTTCTCCCCATTGTGTGATACCATCTTTGCACCCTGCCTACCGAACTTTTTGGACAAGGCATTGCAGCAAAATAAACATTGCAATACAAAAATAGGTAATACATATGAACCACCTGCTGCCACAAGACTCTTTTTTTTCCTCCTGGAGCACTTATTGATGTAAAGCCCTAACAAACAGGATTCATCCATATATGAGGAAAAGTGTCCCCCCAGAAGTGCCAAGTGCTCTAAGTAGGCTTAAGAAATTCTGCACATTTCTCTCTTGCCCTTCCTTGCTTTCAGATTCCTCTATATTGTCTCCATCTTCTTCAGCTCCTTTTAAGTGTTGGTTTTTAATTGACAGCATGAACAGGAATACTGACTCAGACCCTAGTTCAGATTTTTAAAGCAAAATTGCATTTTAGATTAGACCATCTGCTTTACCAATATTTTGTGTCAGGGTCAAGTTTCCTCGAAGTGCATGCAACCTTTGCTCTCCTCTTTAAATACTCAAAACCACATCCAAGAAGAACAGTGGGTCTGTAAAAATGGTTTTTGAAACTTCTGCAATCGTTCCGTGAATGAAAGAGAGCAAGGTTTTAAAAATACTCTGGGGAAGTCTGACAGAGAGAAGGTTAATGACGTAGAATAAGAGAGTCAAGTCACAAGAACTTAGCAGATGTTTTATAGTTGTAAAAATATCTCCATTTATGAAATATTTAAAAATAGAAAGGGGACTCTCAGAATTGTTTGTTATTACTCCTAATATTAATTGCATTTGACAGGGTTTAAACATACATGAATACTGAGTCAGACCACTGACCTCTCAGTATTGTCTACCCTGACAGGCAACTTGGCAGCATCTCCGGGAGAGGATCCAACAAATCCAGTCTAAACTAATCTACATTTTAAAATTATATGGTTTTCAGTTTCTGTGAAGACTTTTACAAAATTCTAAGCCTAGAAGCATTTTCATTAGCAAAGCTTGTTACTGTTGTCATTTTTATTAAAAAATGCAGATTTCTGTTTACAGTAGATATTTTAATTTTCTAAAAACCATTCTAAAGTTCTAACTATTCTAGAACTATGGAAATTTACATAGTTAGGCATTTCCTTGAGTTTAGTTGTGTTTCTAATCATATAGTTTGCAGTAATAAGTGTTTCCATTAATGTTACATTCTATTATATAAAGCTTGTATAATATGCTGCTCTTCAGTTTAGTTTAATAGTTTACAAAGACCAACCGTTAAGTGATCATTTGGTATCTCTTTTTCAATTATATATTTGCAGCTGAAAGTTACAAGGAATCCCAGATAGTAAAGATTAAAGAAGAACCAATGGAAGTTGATATTCATAATTCCCAAGCCTCTCCTTCACCCAGCCAAAACATCAGTTATAGCACTTTACTCAGGCAAGAGATATCTGAACATATACAAAAAATACCAGAAGGCCGAGTACTCCCTGAGAGAAATCTCTTCAGCCAAGATATATCAGTGAAGATGGCTTCCGAGCTGCTTTTTCAATTGTCAGGTAAATGAAACATATGGAAACATACAGTGCAATTTTCTGGCCTTAATATTCTGAATCTTTATGTGTTAATCTATTTGCTGAAATCCTAAAAGCATATTATGATGAGATGAAAAACTCAGTCAGATCGCACAATTAAAAATTTACAATGCAATCCTAAACAAAGTTAACACCCTTCTAGGCCTATTGACTTCAAGATGGCATGATAAAAATGCTTGCCTGTTAGAAACTGACATAGGGCACTATCTAGTGCACTAACTTGAAAGGAAATCTCATTATGATCAGACCGTAAGCTTATATTGGGTCTGTGTTGTAGTAGACCAAAATGATAGTCAGGCCCATTTCAGCAGGGTGCCAGTGCATTTTGCACCTTCCCTGTTCTGTTTCTAAAAGTTCAGCAACCGACTTTTGGCCCTTCTTGCTTTGCTGAACCTGTTGCTCCTGGTGTAAAAATATAAAGTTCTTTTCTCTGTTCTACCAGCTGTTGGTACAAATAAGTCATGGTTGGATTGAAACATTTCAAGTGAGTGTGGAAAGTTAAAATTTCCCTTCTGTGTTCTAAAAAACTAATGAAATCATTTCTGCCAGCAGCTATACTCACCCTGAAAGAGGGGAAAAATAGAGTTTGAGTCTTAATATTTTCTAAGCAATCATCTTTGTAAAAAGCCTATTCATGCCTTATCTAGAAACAAGGAAATGAAGCATGGTTTTCTTCTTTCTTTCACCATTTCTACTGTAATGTATGAAATGGGCCTTGTGCATCTTACTTGCAACCCAAGATGAGTTACAGATGACATGTTGTGCTGCAAGTTTGCACTGCTCTAGATAATATATGATAGACTCTTAGCATCAGTTTGTTCTGACTCCCAAGATACTTTATTTATGTAATTAACCATTTCTAGCCACACACAAGAGAACTCATATTCATCCCAGCTAAAAAAAGAAATACAGAAAATACTATCTTGGCTCATGCTAAACATTACTGCTGATGGAAAGATTTCCATCAGTGGTGCACAACTGTTTTCCCATTCCCACCATAACTCAAAATGCTACCCCAAAATTCTGCTCTTGTGGGATAGGGGGAAGATCCCCTGGAATAGCAGGGTAGAGCATCAGTAAAAATTGCCCAGCCTCTTCTGCCAGTTAAGTGGAATCCAACCCACAGTGGGAATTTTTTTTAGCAGGATAGGCACTGGTACTTTTTTAATAATTAAAATTTAAAGTTGGAAGGAATATTAAGGTGATAAATCCATTTTGGTTTGGAATGTTGGTTGGTTTGGGTTTTTTTAAACAATTGTTTCTTTTTCTGCAGAAAAGGTAAGCAAAGAGCACAATCACTCTAAAGACAACACCATCACAGCTACAACTAGGTAAGTGATATTTATGATGCAGCATGGTATAGTATACTTTAACATGATACTGTAACATTGGTGTATTATGAATTTTACTTTAGAATTCCACTGAATCTCAGTTGTTGGGTTCTGTGATTGTCTGGGCAAAGGGGGCTTTTTGTAGGAAAGCACCATTTCAGAAGTGCACTTGCCAAGTACTTATGGTAGGTATGCCTCAGCTGCCCCTCAAACCTTATAAGTTTCTTTCCCATGAGGTATGATTGGTCCAATTGCCATAGATCTTCTGGCACAACTCAAAAACTTGCTTGTTCCAGAGGGAAGAGGGTGTTAAACTTTTGATATTGTAATTAGCTATTTAATTTTAATATGCTATTATTGTATTTTCTAGTTTTTGTCAAGTTAAGTTCAACCTTTATTAGGCACAGATAGTTTTTATCTGTATGTTGCCTTGAGCATTCGTTAAATGGAGAGGCGACATAAAACTGTAATTAATTAAATAAACAGTGGAAATATCTTTTAACTTCACAGTCCAGTCAAAGTTTACTTTTAAGTCGCATCAATTAAGAATATACTTAAATATTCCCTTCTGAAATTAACAAAATTGATATATTTTGGTTGATACATGATTTAAAATCCACTTTAATCAATAAACTAGATGTGTAAATGAAACTAAGAAAAATGGTATCATTGGAATGTATATATTTATGAGGTTATTACAAACCATAGGGTTGTAATTAGGTTGCCATGTCCCAAAATCCCAAACCTTGAGAGACATGGGGAGAGAGCTGGCAATCCATTGGAAATGATTTGGAGATGTTGCATTTGAATAGCAGTATTAATTATAGTCCTTTCACACACCTCTAGCAATCATGCCATATAGTGTCTGCGACTATATGCTGGTATCTGTGACTGACTGTGTCGTCACGCTCATATATATGGCTTCAAGAAGATGGACTGTTTTTAAAATTCTGTAGGAATTAATCATGACTAAACAATAAATTTTATTTGAGTTGTTAATGGCAGATTATTGCCTCCTGCCTCCAATTTACATGTGCATTAGTTATCCCAAGGAGGCATATGTAAGTGTCAAAAGAAGTTGTCAAGTGTGTAGGCTAGCTGCTGAGACCTTCTATTGAAATAACTGAAGTAATTGCAGTTGGGTGTGGTGATTTTTCTGATCTCATATCTGTCTTTGAAATCTCACACTATGGCCATTTCTGCACAGCGGCAGGAAATGGCTCTCCACCGGCATAATTCATGTCTGTGGACGCACGAGACCGTTTGTATGGTCTCGTGTGGGCAGCGTCAAGGCTGCTGCGACCCATAGAGCGGGTCGTCCTGTTCACTTACCTCTCCTCCCTGCGCAGCTTGAGATGGCTGGAGGGACATGCTCACGCTGCCTTCTGACCTCCGGGGGTCGGAGGGCAGTGTGGGCATGTCCCTCCAGTCGTCCAGAGCTGCGCAGGGAGGAGAGGTAGGTGAATGGGAAACCAGAAGGGCCAAAAGTGGTGCCCTCACCACTTTTGCACCTCACCGGCAGAAAGATTCTGCTTTTGAAAAACCTCGCTCAGGGATCGAATTTCAAAAGCAGCGTCTTCGTGCCTCTTGAGGGGGGCGAGTCCAGCGCTGCTGCAATGCAGCAGTGCCAGCTGTGTGAACAGCATCCCAGGGACAGTGTTTTTACCGAACTTAGGGCCTATATTACTATCAGTTTCTGCAGGCCAGTAAAAGCTAAGAAATATTCTTCATTACCTTTACAATGTTAATCAGACTAAGACAAGGCTATGGATTCTCAAGGTCTACTATCCAGCTAGTAGTTATTATAACTCAAGAATGAAACATTTCATGCTGTGTATTCTCTAGGTATGCACAATAAGAGCAGTCACTATTTAGGGAAGGCAAACTATTCAGAAAGCATGAGCAAGGAAAGTCAACATGGCCACTGTGTGGCCCAATGAGTCATGCCCCCTGGGCAGCTCTTGTTAACTGAAGACTTCCTTTTCTGTGATCTATAAGAATTTCACCCTTTTCAGCACATAACTCTGTTAATATTTAAGTCTTTCTTCTTACCTAGTAACCAACTAACTGTAAATTGGTTTGCCACATAATTCAAATTAGGGAGTGCAAATGGCAAGAGTAAGGAAGATGAATTATGCCATGGTTTAATACTCAGATTCAAGCAACCAAGCCATTTCACATATTAATAGAAGACCGTTGGTATGTCATTCTCCAGACGATATGGCTTAAGTTAAAATCCCTCCCTGATCCTCAGATATAGCATACAGATAAACCTGAGCTTGCAAAGTAACTTGGAACAATCTTCTTTAGTTTCTTGCCCTATTTTATTCAGATTCCATCTTGAAACATTTCTCAAATATTGTTCCCACCACTGCACATTAGCAGTTGAACTGGAGTCACACATCCTTCATCATGCAGGTGCCACATTGTTTGGTGGTTGGGTTGATCATGGACTGAAGCATTTTGGTCTAAGTACAAATTATTTCTGTGTATAAAGTACCATAACATTATTTATAAATAGTGACAGGAATGTCTAGGAACCCTAGATTCCTTGATCTAGAGTTCCTAGTCATTCCTGTCACTATTTAACATGGCGTCCCTGATTGACTGATGGAGGCTGAACTAAAGATGAGCAGACAGTGGAACAACTGAGGTAGGATCTGTTAGCGTCCTCAAGGAGAAATACTGTTTACTAAGAATATGAACCTCTCACTGAGGTCCACACTGGAAAAAAAATGTCCTCCTTATAGAAAACTATTCCAACAGGATGTGTCAGTCTTCATGCTGACATTTACTGTATCCACACCAGCTGAATTAACTTGGCCTGGGTCTTCCACTGGCACATATGTTTGAAGTCTGAGCTCTTTGCAATGTGGCACCCCATAAAATCTGATATACTGTGCCTTGTCCTGAAATTCCTTTGCACAAATGCTACAGGGCTGCAGAACTCATGTTTCCTTAAAATACCTCTTCCAACACCGCCTTCTAACTCCAGGCATAGTCCATGGAAGAAAATGTTTATTTATAAATTATTAAAGGAACAGTGTGGACATCAAGCTACAAAATTGTAAATTGTAGGTGTAAAAGTTTCATTTATCACTTATCCCAGCATACTTCCACAAAACCCCTTTTAGATTTTGGCACATAGATTGATGCACAGATAACTAGTACAGAATTCCATAGCAGTGCTGCCAAAGACATTTTGCAAAAGTCTATATTATTTTTATGTTGACTGAAAAATTAATTCAAAGAGTAAACAAAAAAACTAGCTTTTATTCTAAATTTTAAAACATCTTATCTGTACACCACTGAGCAATGAATTCATAATCAGAAGGATCAAACTTATTTTATTATTCATCATTACCAATAATTTCCTAGTTACTTTCTTGTCTTATTTCTTCCTTAGCCCTTTTTTTCCTGAAGATACATTTAGACAATCACCATTCACTTCTAACTCAAAAGACCTCCTATCTAATGAGATTGCTGTTCAGGGGAGGACACCAGTATCAGGTTTGGAACCTAGTTTCTTTATGAACAAGATTGAAATGTTGTGATTAAAATGTCCCAGTTGTATGCATCTAATGGAAACAGTGCCAGTACAGGAATAAAAAGTAATAATCATGTGTTTCATTTCCAAATGAAATCTGTAAAAGTCATGGTTTTAAGGGTTGAAAAAATATGTAGCCTCTTAAAAATGAGTTTAAAGTACTCTCCAAACAAAATATGTAAAAGTTACATGACAAGGATGGAGCAAACTCTTCGTCTTTTTAAATTTGTGGGAATCAGTTTAACTTTTCAATAACTTGGGGGTGGATTCTTCAGATAGAAGATATACTAATTTTCACATATTCCAGAAAAATACTTTAAAGAAGCCTTTTCGGATCAACATGAGCCTGGACAAATGCCATGAGACATCAGCTAGAAATTCACAGTTAATAAAGGTGTATCCAGTAAACCATGATCAAAGTTCCAGATGTAACCAGTAAACCATGAGCAAAGTTGGGAAAATGGATCTTTACACTTTTCCCCCTCCCAGGCTGTTTCAGACTGTTAGGGAACTCTTGGAATGGAGCGGAACATACCATAGGAGGGTGCAGCTCATGGAAAAATCATGGAAATTGTACAAATATCCTCTAGTCATGCAAGGGAATGTTTGGATCCAAGCAAATATTATAGAAATTATATTCCTTTATAACAATTACTTTATGTCTCATAGCCCAATACTGATGGGGGAGGGGCAAATTGGCCATGGGGGTGGCATGGGGTCATGTCAATGCATTTGCCCACCCCGTCAGCATGAGGATTGTATGAGGGTACTGAGTATATATATCAAGCCTGTTAGGACCCTGTGTGCACATGTAAATCTATTAGCCATTTCCATCTGAAGAACTGCAATTGTACCATGTAAGAACAATCTGAATAACATCTAAGCTAACTGAGAACTGAAACTTCTGAAGCCTGTGCTGAAACCAAATATTGAATTCTGTGCCAAAGCTCTACTTTTGTAAATATATATTTCTCTCCAAGTTATTTAACTCCCTTACCTATCCCCTCTCTGTTAATAAACTTTTTATTCTGTTTAAGTTTAAATTGCCTTAGTACTATTATTGGGTGGGCCTTGTAAAGGGGGTTTTGCTAGTAAGTTTAAAACAATGGGCATCCTTCACCTTTTGGGATAGTTACATAGCAGAGGGAAAGTACTTACGCTACCACATTTGAAGCACCTCAGTTCCTGAAGGGAAAAGGGTGGGAAAAACTGACGAGACAGGTCAGGACAGGTTTCCCTGCTTCAGTTATATAGGAAGGTGTGAGGGTCTGTCCCCCCACCCCCACCTCCATCTGGATTGAGCTACCCATCTCGACATCTATAAATCTAGTTGCAATTTTGTCATGATATGATAAAGGCTGCTTTTAAAGTGGTGGTTAAACTTCTAAAAAAAATTCTTCTTAAATTATGCTAAGTACTCAAGGTACTTATGTCAAAACATTTTATATTTTCATTTTTCTAGTTTTGTAAATGGTCTTTAAAACAGTTTTACTCCAAACCAAAAAATTCTGTTTTGAATATCTCCAAGTATTTTCAAAAATGTCCAAGAAATTGAAAAAAATCCCTGAAATTAAAGTATCTTGTTTTGATTCTATTAATATCATTGCATTTGTATAGATAAGCATCTTACTAATGCTGTTGGTGAATAAAAATTTAATCCGTGTGTGAATTTAGTAGCGTGAATGGCTCTGGCCCTAAACACTAACATTTGAATTGAATAGTAATAAGTGGCAGCTAAGGCAGATGTTTCAGCACAACTGAAATGTTTCTAAAGTGGTTACATTAGAAAAGAAATGATCATACAGCAATTTAATCCTTATAATAAAATATGGCCCAGATCCAAATTCTTCACACAAAGGCCAAGACAGTATCAAAGTGCTCCTCATTTTAAAGCTAGCCTGCTATACAGCTCTTTAGAATCCCTTGTGGCAGCTAAAATATTTATCAGCCTTTGCATGTTGTTTCAGCTCTGACTACTTTTTTTAACATTAAAGATGCAGCAAGTGAGCACCATCTGTAATTTACCTAGCAAAAAAAAGCCCAGTATTGTATTGTATGCCTATCAATTGTCTAAGATCCTACTATATGAAAGGCAAGCTGGATTCCTGACAACTCGTTCTTTAAAGCAAAGGACTCTGGGAGATGTAGTTCAGAGGGCATCACTTTCTGAGCAAAGAGGGGCCCACCAGACTACACCTCCCACAATCCTTTGCTTTAACAACACAGTTATCACTGATACATCTTTCCTCCTCACCCTCCCTCCCAAGAAATGCAACTGTCTGTCATGTGCAAAGCTTCATCCCCACTCGCCCTTCTAAAAGCTTGCCATCAGTCTCCTCAACTGTGGAAATCATCTTGAGCCAGACCTACCTGCAGTAGCCGCTCAAAGCTGCCATTGTGGCTTCCCACGGCTTGAAAGGAAACTGTTAGAAAAAGCATCTACCAGGCCTCTCCACCCTCTGCCACCCAGTGCAGTGCTGGTTGCGGACATGGGGAAAGGGTGGGACTGCCCTGAGAATGCTGGGCACCTCCCATAGCAAACCGAGGGAGGGACAAGGGCATGTGGCTAGGCCTCTCCACTACCAGGAAGGAACAGAGGACAAGGGAAAGAAGAAAGGAAGGATTCTGCTAGCAGCAAGGGTTTCACCACCTGACCAGTGGCCTGTACCAGCCAGGCCAGCAAGAAACTCATGAGCACCCTTTCCAACAGTTTTCTGGAGTCTGTTGTATTTATTTCCACAATGGGCTTTACTGCTAGTTCCACAACAGGCCTTACTGCTAGTTGTATAACTTGACATTAACTCCAGTTGCAAATTCAGTATGAAAAATTATAGATTCTCATATCTGTTGTGGGATTTCCAAGGAACTTGGAGGATGAGGTCTTGGTGTAAGTGGAATTGCTGTTCCAATGAAGAGGTGAGGACCATGCCCAGAGCTGATGCTTTCCTTGCTGTTCTAAGCAACACAAAACAGACAATCTGTTTTTAAAATTAAATCATGCCTTTGTTCTTCAGCAGTGCTATCAGCTTCAAAAAAATTTTTTAAATGATAACAAAACACTGGTTGTGTGGTCACAGTTCTTTTCTGTCTGCACATTTTTTTTCCGGTTCTTGTCCCTAATTTTAGGGGAAAGAATTCACACATAAATCAGTATAGATCTAGATTTAAATATTCACCATTGAAAATCAGTATATTCACAGTGATGCATTCAGGGACTCCCTGCTACTGAAACCCGTAGCTGGAAAAGAGAGTTATGGAGAGCTCCACAAGTGGAATAGGCTGATATAAAGTATGTTCCACTAGGGTGGCACTGCAGTAGCAGCACTGAGAGCTGCCCTGATGTAATGGTTGGACTAGGATATGGGGCAACTGGGCTTAAATCCCCCTGTCAACCATGTAAGTGTACCAGGTGACCTTGGGTCTGTCACAATCTCAGCCTAGTCTATCCTCACAAAGTTGTTAGGACGATTAAGTATAGGGAGGGTAAACAATATGAAAAATCAGTTGAGAGAGAGATTGCAATATAAATTAAAAGTAAGCATAAATAAGAGTATCAGTGTGGTATAGTGGTTAAGAGCAGTGAACTCTAACCTGGCGAACTGGATTTGATTCCCCATTACTCCACATGAAGTCTACTCAGTGACCTTGGGCCAGTCACAGTTCCCCCAGAACTCTCTCAGCCTCACCTCACAAGGTGCTTATTGTGGGGAAAGGAAAAGAAGGTGATTATAAACCACTTTGAGACTCCCTAAGATAGAGACAAGTGTGGCATAAAAACCTAAAAATGAATATATGAGATGGTAGTCTTTATAGCAATGTTCAAAATTCTGAAATATGTGGAAGCCAGTTTTGTATATGGAGATACAATATCGACAATGTATTGTTGAAGGCTTTCACGGCTGGAATCACTGGGGTGCAGTGGCATAGCGCCCACAGGGCAGGGGGGTGAGACACCCCAAGTGAAGGCAGGGGAGGGGGCGGGCAGCGCTGTGGCAGGAGCGCAGGGTGCACGCATGCCCTGGGCACAGTTTCCCCTTGCTCCACCTCTTCTGGGGTGTTGTGGGGTTTCTGGACTGTATAGCCGGGTTCCAGTAGCATTTTCTCCTGACGATGCAGGCTGGCATCTTCAGAGGATCCTCTGAAGATACCAGCCACAGATGCAGGCGAAAGATCAGGAGAAAATGCTGCTGGAACACAGCCATATAGCCCAGAACCCCACAGCACCCCAATATAGAAGATGTTTTGCTTGACTATTAAAATTGGGGTTCCTGTTCTCTTCCCTCCTTTTCTGTTCAATGTATGTACAAATTTGGTGTGTGTGAAGGTTAATACTGCTTTTAATTCACATTCCTTGCAAAAGATGAAATTTAATATATGAAATGTGAGCTTATCAAAAGACTCTAACAAAGCATTAATTGATACCATGGGAAGATCAAATTATAGTCATAAGACGAGGTCATAGCTTAATGTTAGTGGAAGTGTAAGAGCTCAGGTCTTTGCCTGATGGCCGTATGTTTTTCAGCATTGTGGTAAACTTTCCATGATGTTTTAAATTAGGGAAGAAGAATCTGCCTTGGGTACAAAAGATATCAACCTTGCTGCCAGTAAACAAAACCAGCTCTCTTCAACCTAAATGCTGTGCTGGGAATACATTGCATGCGACTTATGCCACAAAGTGAACAAAATAGACTCTCAAAACAGCTCCTGTAACTAAGCACGATTGTTGAGGGAAGAAGAGTAGACATCAGGTCACCAGGGAAGGAGATAGGGGACTTGTGATCTGTACTGAAGGACATAAAATGTGTTGCTGGAAGGAGGCTTAAGATAAACTGAGCAGGTGTCAAAAGTTCCAAATGAAAGAGGATCCATGCCATCTACCTTCCTCAGAGCAGGGCTGAAGGGAGACCTTAAAAGCAAGTAAAAGCATCAACATCATGTACTTGAGCTTAAAGAATTCTCTACTGAGTCTGCCGGGAGTACCATCTCAGATTTTTAGCACTACCAGCAGTGACCAGCTAATTGTTCAGAAAATTTCACAGAAACAGTATAATATATAAAAATGTATGAGCTACACCATCTAGTGCAGTGGGTTCTCAACCTTCCTAATGCCGCGACCCTTTAATACAGTTCCTCATGTTGTGGTGACCCCTAACCCTGACATTTATCCATTTTACAGATTGAGAACACTGATGCAGAGAGTCTTAGGCGACCCCTGTGAAAGGGTCGTTCGATCCCCAGGTTGAGAACTGCTGATCCAGTGGATCTAGTAGACTTCCCCTCCACCAAAAACATGGGGAGGTGTTGTTGTTTTTAATCTTGGGTAGTTGTCCTTGATGGTGCCATCACTCATGATTTATCAAATCCTATCCCAAAGAACTGAATGTTTAAATTAGTTGCATAGGTTGATTATTTATTGGGTGAAGGAATATTTTCTTTTGTGTATCTTAAACTTGCTCAGTGTCAGTAGATGAGGGTTTTTTTAATTCAGGGAGAGTGAATAATGCTTTTCAATTACCTCTCTGCCAACCATTAGTGATTTTATGAACACCACTCAGGTCTGCGTTGAAGTGATATTTTCCTTCTTAAAAGCCTCAACAGTTCTTCCTGAGAACGTGATGCCCACTAATCATTCTGTCTGTTCATGTTGCCGTTTAGCTTTCTAGAGCTGGGATAATAAATTCATACAGTGTCCCACATATAAATATACTGCAGATATTTAATGACATAGTAATGTGCTGTTTTATTTTGAACGCTTTCCACTCCTAACACTAGTTTGGTTTTTGTTTTTACTGCCTAACGTACTGAACTCATACTTTCAGCCAACTAACAAGTAGAGCTGGACCATTTTAAAATAAATTACTGTGGAGCCAATATCAAGAACTTAAGCACCCCTGAAATCATTCCACACACCGGGGGAACTTGGCTCATTGCTTGAAAACCTATATAACAATCCATGTGAAATATAGTTGATCTCATCCCACTGTCAGATCTACTGCTGACAGCATCACAGCAGCTGACTCTCAGTTTCAGTGTGAAAAGAAAGGCAAGTAACTGCACGCAAACAGAGACTGAAGTACCCTTTCACTCCATGAGACATCATCTTCAGGCTGGTGCTGAGGAAGCTGTCAGTGCCAATAGACATATAATGCTTAACATCCTGTGAGTGATCGTACACATGCTTTTTTCTTTTAGGACAGCTGCTGATCAGTGTAGTTGAGAGTCCTGTCAGCATTTCTTTCTTAGTGTGTGGATTGGCTTGAGTCCTCCAAGAGAGCTAAGAATAGGAAGAACAAGTTCACCTGAGCAGGAAATGAAAAGCAAAACGTGACCAGGTAGATAGCACAGAATACAGTGAAGGCGAAGTGCAGGGTGATTCTCAGATGAGATGATGAAAAATTGAAATGCTTCAAAGAAGCTTTACAACTTCCATCTGGCCCTCATTGTGACTGGGATATTTTTTAATTGGGATTTGGGGTGGGTTTGGATACTGTGTGGGTCTCAGTCAGCATTCATGCATTAGGGGCTCTCAAACTGTGGCTCAGGATCTCAAGGTTGTAACTCAAGGGCGGGTTGTGAGACCAGGAAGGATTGGGAGGAGCAAGCTATGCTGGATGAGGAATTCTGGAAGGCTCAGTAGCAAATTTGTTTTGCCTCTGCAAAATGTTTAAGAAATACAGACTGGGCCACTCCCCACTTACCTCGTCTGAGTGCAACCCCGCAGCGACCCCTCGTAGAAAAGCCTCCGTGGCTTTTGACAACGGAGACATTTGTTCCCCACTCATTTTCCATTCAGGAAATAGCGCGGGGTTCCACATCAAGAGTCAAAGAGGCAATCAAGCGTTCTGATTGGCTGGCACGCGTGTGCATCATTTACACGTGGGAGTTGCAGCCAGCCGAAGGCGGGGCTCCATTTTGATTGGCTGACCCGAAAAGTTCGTTTGGATAAGCTGAACACATTGTTTTAAGACGTCTGCACATGCTGACGTCACTACCTGTTGCAAATTGCTTGGGCAGAAAAATGAAAGTAAATATCGGTTTCGGTTTACACCACCGACAACCTTTGCCAAGCTGCAAAACAGTGGAGCTCAAGCAAAAAAGAGCAAAAAAAGAGCAATGTTGGCACGTCTTGTTGTGCACACGTCTCAATTTCCAAGCACTTTCTGACGGGAATACCCTCCCTAAACAAAATGGCGGTTCCTGTTTCCTGATTGGCTGGAAGCTGCGCGTCAGAGCGAATCAGCCGCGCGTAAACAGCCGAGGTTCCCCACCCCCCTGCAGCACCTGCGGGGTTTTTGAAAATGTTGCTCTTTGCAGAGGACCTAATTTGCCAAGCGACAAGGAGGTGGGAGAGCGGCAAATTAAGGGCAGCTGCGCAGTGGGTGCTGGTGACATGGGGAACGTCCATCCTCCTCGTGTCTTTAAAAGAGGTGATCCCGTGGCTTATGGTGAGTGGGGAGTGGCCCACTGTTTCTCAGTAATGCAAACATTTATAAACAGTTACCATAAAAAATAAACTATAAAATTGTTTATTGGTGCTGAGCAGAGATTCCTGTATTTTATGAATTGTGGGGGAGTCCCAGAAATTGTCGTGAGAACAGAAATGGATTCCATTTCAGAAAGATTGGGAACCACTACTTATATGTCTGCACCTGTCAGTAGTTCTTGCCTAGGTTTCCTTTCTCTTTGGATTCTTATCTCAACTGTATAGTCTGTCTCACTAGTTGTAAGCTCTTCTGTTTTTTTTCCAAATGAGTCTATAATTTTTGTTAAGGCTTCAGAGGTATGGAGATATGCAATAAAATCTGTCCCTCAGACCTTGTTTGAAGATTTAAATGTGACCATTTAAATTTGGAGGTAATTCAATCGAGTTATGTAAAACCCAGAGTCTTGGTACAGGTAGAGTCCAAGTTCCACATGTTGATCAAATAAATGTTGATCAAATAAAGGCTGGATGCTGATACCATGATTTTCAGATACCAGAGAGGTAGTAGCAGTGTTAGCCTGTGCAACAGAAACAAAAAGTAGACTAGGACACCTTGAAGACAAACCTTTGACAAAAGCTTTTGTGAACTAAAACTCACTTTATCAGATGCATTAACTGTGTCCTCCATTAGCAGATATATAAATTGGCACAGAACTGGGAAAAAATGAAAACTGTGTGATCAAAAGCTAAAGAAATGATCCAAAAACTCATTTTATGTAGTTCTTAGAGCTATACAATTGAGCCAAGAACACTGACGGTTCAGAGCAGAAGTAACAGGTGATTGCATAATCTTCCAAGACTAAGTTAATTTAACACTTGAGTCATAGTAAACCATTGCCTTTATTGAGGTGTAATGAGATACTGTCAACCTTCTGGAGGAATTCTGATTCAGCAGTTTCATGCTGGAGTTTCCCTTTGAAGTTACTTGGTTGAAGAAGTATGGTTTTTCAGGTTCACAGCAGAGTTTCTTAGTTGGTTTCAGTGTTCTCCCATTGATGGCTGAATGGCTGAGTGTTTATATCGGATTTGTGTCCATTTATTCTTTTTCTCAGAGTCTACGGTTTGTTCTAGGGATACTGCAAAAGGACAGTGTCTGAAATAGTATTCATAAATTATCTGTTAAAGCAGTTTTTAAAAAATGATATCGTGATAGTTTGTAAAGATCACGTTATGCTAGAAATCCATTGATTGTTATTCAGATCTCCGTGGTTTCAGCTGCTTTCAATACATTGTCTATTCCCAAATTCTATGACAGAGTTGCTTCCATGATAACTAAAGTACTGAGGGATATTACAATATACTTATTACATATCAACAATAATGTGTATGAATTCTTTAATTTCCGTTTCTTGGCCTAGCCTCCCAGTTTAATATAATAGTTACCTATTAGTAATACAATCCATAACTCTTTCGAAAAAATACTAGATCTCTTGTGTTCTGAGGGAACTGAGGAAATCTTTGCCGGCAGACAAACAAACCCCCACACACAAAACACAACCACCTTGAGACCACAAAGAATGTAAAAGTATTAAATAGATTGAAGAGCCAGAGTTAGGAGTTTTAAACCGAAAGAGAGAAAAAAATAAAATATTAAGAGAATTACTTTGAAAAACAAAGGTCAGCAGTACCAGCACAACAGCCTGCTAATAGATAGGAAATCCATGTAGTAAGATTGAATTGTTAACGGCTGCCTGAAATGAATCTGGAGATTTGAAAGTCAGAAGGATGACTATCAGTTTCTCACCCGGATACTGCAACTCAAGCATATTGGTAATTTCTGCTGAGTTCTTAGGTATCTTGCTGAAGGAAAAAAGAAATGTTAGTGTTATAGCTGTGTGCACGCCATCATATAATGCCAAAAGGAACAGGAACAAAGTTAGTCTTCCATTGATACAGCTGTTCTCCTGTGATTAAGAACATAAGAACAAGCCAGCTGGATCAGACCAGAGTCCATCTAGTCCAGCTCTCTGCTACTCGCAGTGGCCCACCAGGTGCCTTTGGGAGCTCACATGCAGGAGGTGAAAGCAATGGCCTTCTGCAGCTGTTGCTCCCGAGCACCTGGTCTGTTAAGGCATTTGCAATCTCAGATCAAAGAGGATCAAGATTGGTAGCCATAAATTGACTTCTCCTCCATAAATCTGTCCAAGCCCCTCTTAAAGCTATCCAGGTTAGTGGTCATCACCACCTCCTGTGGCAGCATATTCCAAACACCAATCACACGTTGCGTGAAGAAGTGTTTCCTTTTATTAGTCCTAATTCTTCTCCCCAGCATTTTCAATGGATGCCCCCCTGGTTCTAGTATTGTGAGAAAGAGAGAAAAATTTCTCTCTGTCAACATTTTCTACCACATGCATAATTTTATAGACTCTCAATCCATAAGGGTCCCCCCCCTCAGACGTCTCCCTCTCCAAACTAAAAGAGGCCCCCCCCAAGCGCTTCTGCAGCCCCTCTCCTCATAGGGAAGGTGCTCCAGTCTCTCAATCATCCTTGTTGCCCTTCTCCTGCACTTTTTCTATCTCCTCAATATCCTTTTTGAGATGCGCGCTGACCAAGAACTGGACACAGTACTCCAAGTGCATTCGGCAAGCACTCACTGCTTTATATATAAGGGCATGACAATCTTTTGCAGTTTTATTCTCGGAATTCCCTTTTCCTAATTATTCCCAGCATAGAGTTTGCCTTTTTCACAGCTGCCATGCATTGAGTTGACATTCCCATGGAACTATCAACTAAGACGCCCAAATCCCTTTCCTGGTCTGTGACTGATAGCACTGGACCCTTGTAGCTGATGTATGTGAGAAGTTTTAGGATTTTTTGCCACTATGTGCATCACTTTGCATTTTGCTACATTGAACTGCATTTGCCATTTCTGAGCCCACTCACCTAATTTATCAAGGTCCGCTTGGAGCTCTTCGCAATCCTTTGTGGTTCTCACCACCCTACATAATTTGGTATCATCTGCAAACTTGGCCACCACGCTACCCCCCCCTACTTCCAGGTCATTTATGAATAGGTTAAAGAGCACTGGTCCCAAAACGGATCCTTGGGGGACACCACTCCCTACATCTCTCCATTGTGAGAACTTCCCATTTACACCCACTCTTTGCTTCCTGTTTCTCAACCAGTTTTTAATCCATAGGAGGAATTCCCCTCTTATTCCTTGATTGTTGAGTTTTCTCAATAGTCTCTGGTGAGGAACTTTGTCAAAAGATTCAGTCTTGTTGGTATATCAGACAAAATCTGCTTATTCTACAGATTAGTCCTCACCATGGGAACATGGCACATTCTCTACGTAAGATTATTCTGCCAGGTCATTTTCACTGCTAGAACAATAAATTATTTGGATCTGAAATATGAGATGGCTTTCCTTGATGTTAGGCCTAGAATCTGTCTTTAGAACTTTTGAGAAACCAATATCAGGAACCTGATTTTCCCTTATGAAACATTACCCTGATCTGTTTTTCTCTGCCCCTGAAGAGTGATTTGGGAGGAGATTACCCCTGAAGATGAACAATTCCCCATATCATTTAATAAACTCAGCCATATCTTTGTGTAAGGAACCAAATTGTGTCTTCCTGATAAAGCTGGGCCCTTATATTTGTCTCTTTAGGGATTAAGCATTAAATCATTCTTGTGCATTTTTTCCATTATGTCTAACTATGCCCTCTACCCTCAGATAAATGCTGGAGTATCAGAGCAGATTTTAAAAAACAAAACTGTAAATACATTTTACTTGCCTAAAAGAAAGACTTGTTCAATGTTATTATCAGATACTGCAGCAGTGGAAGCTACCCCACTAAAGGGACTGGCAGAGGCTGTCCCAAACAAGAACAGTGGGCAAGCATGCAGAGGCAGAGGAAGGCACTGGCAAACCACCTCTGCTTAATCACTTGCTTTGAAAACCCTTTGGGGTCCCAATAAGTTGGCAGTAACTTGACAGCACTTTACACATGCATACAAAGACCCCTATGGTGCTGCCATAAGTCAGCAGTAACTTGATGGCACTTTATACACACACATATGCAAAGATGAAAGCAGAGTTGCTCAGGACTCTATTGAATACAACAGCAAATTTCTGTGATTTACCGCATGGCCTTAACCAGACAGCTTTTCAGTTCCTATGATTATAACTGTTGATAAAGGCAAATAATTACTTAATTTTCTCTGCAATGATTAATTTTCCCTACATCTTTAAAAAAAGAGAAATAATTTTTTTCAAATTGAACAAGCATGGAGAAAATGTCTACCACGTAACATTTTCTGCCTGACTTTGTCAAAAGATACTGTAGAGTTATGGGTGT
Source organism: Sphaerodactylus townsendi (assembly GCF_021028975.2). NCBI lineage: Eukaryota > Metazoa > Chordata > Lepidosauria > Squamata > Sphaerodactylidae > Sphaerodactylus > Sphaerodactylus townsendi. The sequence goes on from NC_059434.1 coordinate 48,895,329, forward strand.
CATGCAGGTATAGATCTGCCATCAAATTTAACATTTGCTTGTCAGTTGCCTTGATGCTGAGCCAACTTGCTTCCCTGTTAAAAGTTCTTTACCACCCTGCTGTCACATCTTATAACTCAAACTGAGCTCCTGATACCTGGATAAGTGATTTCCTTTGTTTCAGTTGTATTTCCACTTTAGCAGCGTGCCTAGAAAATTTCAGCTATTGTCAGGCTTAACCTTCCTTTATTTCTGAGTGCTTTTACATAGTGCAATGAAATATACATTATTTTCAAGCTCATTCATTATAGCTGAAGATGAACAACCCTGCTTTTAGAAGCAAAGTGTCCAATCTTTGAAGAGAACTTGGAAAGTTAGTCACATTATTATTGAAACTTCTGAATATCAGAAACTAAGGCTGATTCCACATGGGCCAAAAACAGCAGTGTGAAAACGGTGTGAAAATGGTGTAAAGGGGTTTAAAATGGTATAAAAGGGTTTATACTGTTTTCACATCGCTGTTTTTGACCCATGCGGAATCAGCCTAAGGTTCTTTTGAAATGCCTACGGTTGGTATTTCATGTCCATTTTCAGATACAGAACCCTGATCTGGGATGGGCTACAGGTCAAACCTCATAGTAGTAATGTAGTTCTCAAGGGAGGAAAAAATCTACTAAGACTGTTCCTACATGTCTAGTGGATTGCTTATAAGTGTGTATTTCATGGTTATTAGGCTAGTGCCTTAAACCTTATAAAGACATTGAGTATAATTGACTCTTTTCTAATAAAGCTGCACATTAAATTTTGTGCTCATGAAATAACTAGTTGAAGCAACAGTCTATTGTTGTGTATCTCCCTGAAGGTTGTTAGAATGGGGTACTGTTACAAAATGGAGTCCCAACCCTGCCCAGCCTCTGGCCAAACTCCCCCCACCTTTCCAGACCTTTCAAGCAGAGCCTTCCCTCCTGGCCAGCTGGAGCAGCAAGCCAAACTTTCTTCTCCACCACTGAGCCTCCAGGCTGCTTGACCTGCTCCCCACCTGGCTAGCCATCCGTCCCATACCCTCCTTTTTTTCTGCCTCCAAATGGTGTCCCTTGCCTGGGCTCTTTCAGGAGGACCTGCCAGTGCGCTCCTGGGTCAGGGTTTCTACCAATTGGACAAGTTCAGGGGCTAATTTGTGATGGGAGCAGGGGAAACAAAGTTCATGGTTGATTTATTTACTTCATTCATAGCCTGCATCAAAACAAATTACAAAATATAAAAGCAACACAATGACATAGCACAGACTTCCAATAAAAATGCTGTAGGACTGGCATTACAGAATTGGAGAGCGATGCGAACAAAAACTGTTAAGCCGTGACATACCATAATTCCAAAAGTAAGTTACAAAGGTAGAAATAGATGATACATACAATAAACATTGCAATAGACTACAGCCCTGTACCTTAGAAAACTGACCTTCTGAGTTGTTCTAATCCCATAGTAAAAATATCCTGAACATTTCTGTTTTGCACGTCCTGTGAAATGACAGAAGCATAAGGCCTTCCTGACTTTGTCAGACAGGCAGTTCCACATGATGTGAGCCACCACAGAGAATGGGTATGAACAAGGAATTCACTGTCTTATCCACTTGCAGGGTGGCACCTTCCAAAGTCTTTGCTCAGATGCATAAAGCTGTTGTGGTATAGCATAGCAGGAGGGGCAGGTCATGCAGGTACGTGGGTGCAGGGCTATTGTAGGTCATAACCAGAACTTTAAACTGAATCTAGGGAAAGAAAAAAGAGGAGGAAAAGTGTAAGAGACTTAAATTTTCCTCTTGGGTTGCTGTATGATAATAATTATGAGCTATCAAGTCGCAGCTGATTCATGAAGACCATGGGACTATGGGGTTTTAAAGGCAAAAGCTGAGCAAGGTGGTTTGCCACTGCTTTCCTCTGCGTAGCAACCCAGTCTTTCTTGACAAGCTCAGTCTAAGAACTATTCAGGCTGCTTGCTGTACAATAGTTATGTGCTTTCTGCCATTCATCCTCATCAGCACAATGAAAACACATTCCTTGAAACTAGTGGCAACCACTTGGTGACTAGCATGTACTGATTACAGTGCTGCTAACTTGACACTACCTACATGCCCATAACTTGGGGAATTATCCTGCAACAGCCTAACACATCAATTTCAGTTATTTGGGCTGTCTGTTTCTTACTGTTCTCTTGAGAGCAAGTATCATGATTTCACATAAGTAGAGAACATTCCAGAGGGTTGTGAATTCTTTCTACATTTACACCCCTTAGAAAATTTGTCAGTTGGTATTATTGTTCTTTAGCTTCTCATAACAGAAGAAATAATACTTAGTACAGATTGGAGAAAGCTGGCCCTGGAAAATCAGTTTGCTGGACTTGTGATGTAACAGACACAATTACAATAATACTAATTTGGAGACATTAATTAACTGTATTTTTGTTTTCCAGCTTGCTTTAGAAGTAAGCAGCAAGAACTGTTCATGTTTTAGCACACTGCATTTACTCATTTTGTCCTACTCCGTTATCTCAATTTTTAAAAATTTAAATACTCATCCTGCATGTAGTTTAGTATTTTTGTTGCCCAATATGATTGCCAACAGATAACTGGTACACAGAGGCTTAATTGGATAATATTATTAGATTGTCTAATTGGGTCAGAAGTTGCCATTATTTGGATATATAATTTAATAGTGTGTCCCTCATGATATGCCAGAAAAAAACCCAAAGGATTGAGGGAGCTGTAGTCCAGAAGGCACCCTTCTGGAGCAAAGAGGGGCCAACTGGACTACAACTCCCACAATCCTTTGCTTTACCAACAGAGTCTTCCCATACCAGAAGGCCGTAGGTGAAGCTCCAAAGAGCAACTGGCAGCCCAGGAGGGGCAGAAAGAGAAAGAGGGAGCTAAAATAGGGTGGCAGAAAGATAGATAAGAGAGAATTGGTGAAGGGAGTAACAGAGCTAGATAAATGGGTAGAGAAAAAAAGAACTGGGGTAGGGGGCAGAAAGAAAGAGCTTGGGTTGGGGGCAGAAGACTTGGGGTAACAAGGCAAAAAGAGAGCTCGGGTAGCAGGGCAGAAAGAGAAGATTTTAAAAATGGTGGTAGGTAGAGTGAGAGACAGCCTTCTGGCTCTCTCCCCCTTTGCAAAGCATGGATCCAAGGTCTAGAAAACTCCTGCAGGAAGGAGGGTGCCTATGCAGATGGGCAGAATTCTCTCCATTGTCATGGGCCATTCCCTGAGGCCGTTTCCGCACGGGCAATTAATGGCGGCCTGGAGAAGGCAAAAACGCCGTCTCCAGGCTGCCATTCACACAAGGGGCGCAGCTGCATCGCAGCCACGCCGCCCTCGCGCCGCCCGCCCAGCCCGAAGCCAGCGTTTCCCCAGAGCGCTCGGAAGTGCTCTTGTTGGGGAAACGCTGTCGTGAAGCCGCTGCCGAGCGAACGGCAGCGGCTTCACGACGCCTCCCCCACCTCGCATCTTTACCTTGTCTCAGGCGTGCCGCTCGACGTCGCCGAAGTTTCCTGGGGATCACGCCTCGCCCCTCGCCTCGCTGGAGCAGGCGCGCAGGGGCCGAAGAGGTTAGCGTGTCCCCAGGCCTCGGGCTGACGCCGGAAGCCCGGCTTTCGACATGTTGTTCTTGGCCGGGCACCGGCGCTCCGTGGCGCCAGCTGCCCGGCTGTGTCCAGGACCGTCCATGTGGATGGTCCCAGCGTTATCGGGTCGGCGTGAAATGCGCCGACCTAGCCATTTCCGCCTCCGTGCAGAAATGGCCAAAGAGTGATGAGTCTTCAGGAGATGTGCAGAGCCCAGTAAGCCCAGACCAGGTTGGGAACCAACAAGGGCTGGGCTTGAAGCAGCCAGGGCCCCTGCAGGCTTTACAGAGTGCACAACAACCAGGTTAAAACTCTGAGCCAGAACTGCCTGCAGAAGCCGGCTGTGCATCCAGCCCTGCTCCAGCTGCAGAGACTCAAGCTCTTAGCTCATGTGACTCCACATGTCAGCAAAGGCAGAGACAGAGGGAGTTGTTGCATGTTAAATGAAGAAGTGTGTCTGCTAGCTCAGAGAAGGCACCTTCTGCAGCAGGGTGAAGCAGAGTCTTCACAGGAATAAAGTCTAAAATGCTGGAAGAGTCTATATCAAGCAGGTTCACAGAATATCCCAGTCTGGACACAACAAAGCACGTGACTGCTGCAACTCTTCTTCTGACTTGTGGATTCTGTGCATTCTGACCCTCAGCCCAGACTTCTGACACTAAAACCTGACTCTCGAACGAGACATCCATCTGCACAGTTACCCTGCTGGCCTCCTCCTTCCTTTGCAAGGCCAGAATCCAACTTTGCAAATGGGGAGGTGCCAATGGAGATGGGGAGAACATTCCTTATCTTCATAGACGTCTTGCTTTCTCCCCCCCCCCCTTTCCAAAGCTAGGATCTAGCTTTCCGAACAAGGTTTCTGGAGCCCATTGTATTTTGTCCTGCACTATTTTACATCCTTAAATTGTATACAAGTTTTATATATTATATTTATATTGTTCACCGCCCTGAGCCCTTCGGGGATAGGGCGGTATATTAAATCCAATAAATAATAATAATAATAATAATAATAATAATAATAATAATAATAATAATAATAATAATAATAATAATAATAATAATAATAATAATAATAATAATCCATCTTTTCGCTTCATATTCTTTTTCCATTATATACTTTTCATGTAACCTATTGCTTAACTGATGAGAATGTCCTTGTCTAATAATTAATATCCATTAAAGCACATGACAACAATAGGAGCCATATAGGTGGCCACTATAATGTGTGTGTAAAGTGCTGTCAAGTTGCAGCCAACATTCAAGGCAAGTGAGAATAGTAGTGGTTTTCCATTGCCTTCCTCTGCAAAGTCTTCCTTGGTGGTCTCCTTTCTAATTACCAACCATGCTTAGCTTCCAAGCAGGATCAGGCTATAGCATGCTACCTTTCCTTCCCGACCCCTGTAATAATCAAAACTAATGTGGCCTCCGAGTCTAATAATTTCCTAATATGTTGATGGGAATTCTCCCAGAACAAATCTAATTTTACATAAGAAATATGGTTTCTGCGGTTTGCTACTTTAATATAAGGGGAATAATTGCTGATGCTGAGGAGAATTGTTAAGAGACATATTGACTTCTACTTGAATCTGCTTGTTTGCTTTGTATCCAAATTAATTCAGTTTTGTAGTGGCCAGGCTTTAAGAACCAGCATACACTTGACATTTTCTCATAATCATTACCATATTCCTTCTTTGAAGCACTGTTTTGATTAGGTACTCAGAAAGCTCTGCTGAAACATCTATTATTGCTGCAGAGTCAAATGTTCATTGTTTTGAACTCAAGACTAGTATGATAAAAAAAATGATTTGCAGTTGATTTCAGAGAAGTTAAAAGTACGATAAATACTTCAACTGATTCCCCTCCTTCTGACTTTTAAACTTTACAGAAGGGCTAATTTAGCAGAAGCGTGAATAATCACACATTAAGGATAATTTGTATTATTGTAAAACAAATAGCAGATAATGTTAGCACCCAGAGGACATCCTTCAAGTGTCAAGCTTTTGTTGTTCTAGGTGCTACGTAAACTTTTTTTTCTGGGAGGTGTATCCCACAATAAATTGTATGTGGTGATGGATACACAGGTCCCTAACACTGGTTTGAGCTGGATTTCAAGATTTGCTTCAATTAATTACAATAATTCTCACCTGCACTTCTTGACTGACAGTTTATCCAGATTTTTCTATCCTTCTATACATGGAAGAAAAGCAAGTAGTACTTTTCTGGTAGTTCTTTTACACTGAATAGAGAAGTGGTGGATCCAGTTAAATAAGATTAATCGCTAGTTGGTTCTGTAAAGCCTCTGCTTCCTGAGGGTTGAAGAAACTGCTGATTGTGTTACATAGAGCTGAATTTATTTACTCAGTGTTTAACCTGCCTGCCTTTCAAGGAACTGAGAACAGTGTACACGGTTTGCCACTCCCTTATTTTATCCATCATTTCCCATCACCGTCAATTGATTTTCGCTCCACTCCTGTTAGGTTAGTTGGCATGAGAAACAGTGACTGACCCATTTTGTGGGCAAGCAGGGCTTTGAACTATGTTTCCATGGTCTTCATCTGACATGGTAAATGCTGCACCATTCTGGTTCATTACTTGTACATTGACACCTGCCCTGTGCAATCTTGAGATACACCAGCTTGGCTTAGCCAGATAGACAGAGTGGGCTGCCTGGAGGTTAGAAAGTACCATGTTTTAGTCCCAGATAAACACCAATGTTCATCAAGATCCTGGTGCTGGGTTTTTGTTTAAATCTTCTCTTGAAAAAGATTCTCCTGGAGGCGGAGGACATCTTGGTAAGGTTAGTTCTCACCCCATTCCTTGGGAGGCAGGAACTAGTTTTTTCATCACTTCCTGTCTTGACCAAGCGACTCCATTTTGCTTCAGTATTTTTTCCTGTCTCAACAGGGGAGCATGGAACTTTTTGTGACTCTTTAATTCTTGTTGCTTGTGTGGTGATTCTGTGTTTGTTTCTTGTCTGTATTAACATGTCGTGTCATCTAATCTGTCTCTGTCTCTCCCTGGGCCCTTTGAGTGTATTTTGTGTGTGGTAGAGTAATTTAGTTTTGCTGCCTTTTTTAACAAGGCAAAATGGTGGATTGCGCCTTTTCTCCCGAAAGGGAGGCATTTGCCAAATTAGTGGCTGAAGGCACCAGAGCAAAGGGTGCCAGGCGGGAAAAGCCATCCCCCTCAGGAAGCCGCAGGGCTGACCAAGAGGAGGGCAACGAACCTGGCCCAGGAAGCCACTTGGCTGACTGAGGGCCGGGAAAGAAAGCAGAAGAAAAGAGAAAGCACTGCAGCTTGGAGAAACGCCGCGGAGCCGCTCCCGAGTGCGTGCAAAGCAACCTTCAACCAGAGAAGTGCAGGAGGCTTCAACAGATGGTATCAGTAGCACCAGAGACTGTGTCTTTAAGGCAAGATCTATCTGGCCCTCGGGGGAATGGGGAGAATCTGGACAAGGCTCCCTTCCCAAGCCTCCTGCAGCCATCAGTTCAACAATGGCAAGACTTTTCCCCAGCAGATTTTGAGACCGGGGGGGGGGGGGGGGGGGGGGGTTGCTACCTTCTCTTGAAAATGATTTTGAACAGTTTTCTTGAAGAGGCTGCTCATAAATATGTGCTGCATCTAGATTTTTTTGGGTTATTTATCCATGGGAAGTCACAAAATGGAAAGTTATGGAATTAGTGGGAAAATACTTGCTTCTAGTTTTGTGTTCCCTTTTTCAAGGCACTCAGTACCTTATATAGTTTTCTGACAATGAAGTATAGATTTACTTCAGGGAGTTGGAGGCAAATCTTCCCAAAATACAGAATGCTTCCTATTGAAGAAGAATTCAAACTAACTTTCAGAGAAGCGCAATAATAAATACAAAATTGTAACAGTTTTGTAATTCAGTGTTAACCACCTCAATCCACAGAGACTTTTTATTCACTTGGTATTCTGAGGTTAGCTGAAGAAGTCTAATAAACAGTGGAGTCCATGGTGGCTACATTTTGGGCAGGCCAGGTTTCTGACTAGTGCCCAGAAGTGAGGCAACTGCAGACTCCATTGCACTTTGGACCCCTTCAGACAACTCCATCATAAAGACCTCCTGAGGCTTTTGATACAAAAATCACCGCAGCATAGGAATAATGCTTGTCTGAAATCAACCAAAGTAACAAAAAGGTAAACATCATAAAATAGATAGTTGTGAGGAAATACAGGGAAGACAAAAGACTAAGTATGCTATTAGCTGAATTGGCTTTCATCGCTTAATTCAGTCAAGTTAACAGCTTTCCCTCCCTCCCCACCTCAATATATGCTTTAACTTAATCAGAACTTAGAGCTAGATGGAGAAATTACTAGGTGAATTTTTACAACAGTTTTTAAGCAGAATGTCAGGTTTGATTATCATAATGTTTACCTTCTTGGCTTATAAATCTGTGCGTCTATAAATGATTATTTTAGAAAAGCAGTTTCACGAATCAGTAATTTTAGTCATTCTGTATTACTTTCCTTTGTTATTTTATGGCTTAAATCCCTCAGCTGTGCACATTTTCTGATATGAAGCGAATGCACACACAGACCTATAGCTACTGATATCATGGAACAACTCCTTTTGTAGGTGTTAAAAGCAAAGTAATAATAACTGTGATCGACTGAATTCACACCAGCAGAACCACTGGTTTTCTGCGTGAACTAGCTTGGAAAGTAAATCTACCACTCTAGGGTTTGTACCTTACCACCAGTAGTATAGTGTTAAATCTGATTTAATAAGTGTTTGAACATCATCAGTAGTTCCAGGCACCCCAGTGATAGAGAAAACAGCAGATAGCTATGAAATTGACTTTTCATCCTCCTGAAGCACTGTATTTCAGATGTTTCAAAGAATTATAAGGCAGCTATAACATTTTGCTTAACATTATATGGAGGGAGGTAAACAAGGGGACAGTAGAAATGGCTAGAATTCAGTAGAAACATGTGAACTTTAGAAATAAAAGAGCAGATATTACTTTTCTTGTATTCCTCAGTTATCTGTAACAAGATAAGCCTATAAGAACGTAGGGGTAGCTTATTAAAAATTTTATGAAGTGAGGGCATGATCAAGGTATGAGGTGTGGAGAGAATGGACAGAAAAATCTTTCTGTTCCATGCCCTACATAAAATTAAGGGATACCCAGCAGAACTGATTTATGGTAGTTGAGAGAAAGTGTTAAATTGTATAATGCATCATTATCTTGTAGAACTGACTGCCATAATAATGGCAGGGAGTAATAATGTTTCGGCCTCTGTGTCCCCGCTTGTGGGTGTTCTGGGGCATCTGACCGGTTGTTGCAGCAAACAGAATGCTTGACTAGGTCAGTTTTGAGTCTGATTGATCAGAGTTCTTCTTATCTTACTGTGGGGTAAAAATTAACATGGAACCAAGATGTGCATGCAGGTGTGTATAGACTAAAAAACCTCCAATTTATTTGAAAGACTGAAAAAGAGGCTCTATATCTGAAGGGTAAGTGTAAAATAAAATACCTGTGATAGCATCTTGCTTTTAGAGTCTTCTGGATGGATTTGCAATTATTTGTCCTAGCTTACTTTGCCATTTTATAGAGTTCTTTGTAGCCTTGCTCTTAAAATTATTTCTGAAGACGTTCCTGTTCTGTTTGAATCAGAAATTCTCATTAGTGTGATTTGTGTAATACAGGAACGCTAACAGAGAAGACTGCCATTTAGTTTGATCTATGGCTCCAAGGGACAGCCTCATTGTATTCTCATGACAAATAACATATGGAATCCATATTCATCCCTAGCATGGGATCCAGGAATGCTTCTGAGTTATTAATATTAGAATTTTATTTTCTCCTTTTTTTGGGGACTAGAAACAGAGACGATAGGGCTGGAGGCTGGAAATGGGTTGCCATCTTGGAAATTCAATGACCAGCTCTTTCCCTGTGATGTGTGTGGAAAAGTGTTTGGCCGACAGCAGACGTTGTCCCGACATCTCTCCCTGCACACAGGTAACACTTTTTTTTAACTGTAGTGTTGGGCAGTTTCAGCATTTTTTTACAACAATGAGAAGTATTTATTTGCATTTTTAAGTGGATTGTGGTGTGATGGGAATGAGCCTGGGCTGAGGCCAGAGGCATAGCAAGGGGGGAAAGCGCCCGGTGCACTGGTGCATCCTACGCCCCTGGAACGCCCCCACAGGGGTGCGCTCCCGGTGCGTCACGCACCCCCACCCCCACTCCCTTGGAGCTACACCTCTGGTGAAGGCTCAGGCCCCTTCTGCACATGCAGAATAATGCACTTTCAATCCACTTTCACAATTGTTTTCAAGTGGATTTTGCTATTCCGCACAGTAAAATCCAGCTGCAAAGTGCATTGCAAGTGGATTGAAAGTGCATTATTCTGCATGTGTAGAAGGGGCTTACACACTCCCTGTTGCTCTTTCCAGTCCTGCTTGGCAAAATCCACTGGGATTCCAGTCTTCTCTTCCTGGTTTAGATCAACTCATAGTTGGCAAACTGGGGTTTGGTTGGGTTTAGTTTGAGCTTGGCCTACAGATCAGAATTACAACTTATAATTAGATCCTTGTTTGTGGTTCTGCTTTGGAGGGCAAGCACTAACCATGATTTGCCAATTTAGAACTATAATTTGCCAGATACCAGGAAGGAAGGAAAATAAATGCATCAGGGAAGGGAAGAAAGTCAGATGGCAAGTCAAAGGCTCGTCCAGGCTTATTATGTAGCACCAGACCAAAGCTGTGTTGAACCAGGCCTCTGGGATTCTTGATGAACTCCATAGGTTAAATGCACCTGTGACCTGCTTTGGTGAAAGGCCCTGAATAAACAGCTCGTAGAGAGTTTGCTCCTGCTATACCCTCCTGAGGATTGCTGACTGGCTTCAATGGTAATTGTTTAGGGGGTCGAAGCTGGAGCTGGCCAGCACCTATTCCCCTGTCTCACTTCTCAAAGTACCCCTCTAGGAAAGCTAACTGCTGTCTAGGTCCCAAAATGATTTGATTCGTGGCATAATAGCTAAAATATCCAGTGACCTATAAAGTGATCCTGTGAGCCCAAAACTTGGATTATAGATGCAAAGATACTGTTGAACAGTATTGCTAATTTCTTGAGGGGTGGGCAAGAATTCTGCATCTAAAGTAGATGCCAGGTTTTTTTGGATTTGGTGTTGTCTGTAAGATGCATTTGCCTGGCATCATCTTGCCGGGCGTGACTTTCACTGTGTGTCATTCCCTCCCTGCACCCTCTGCAACAACTAGGTGCAGTTCCGAGATCACCCGTGGTGAATCGGGCTGTTTAACTTCCATGTTAAAGTAGTGTTTGAGGCTACAAGATAGAGCAAGGCTTCATTTTGCTCTATTTGTTTTTCCCAAACAAAGGATAACCAGAAATGCTGCTTATCCCATCATTCCTTAAAGGTTCATTCACAGACAGTCTGGCCTGACCTTCATTGTGACATTCAAGCAGACTTGCCTTAAAATTAATGCGATCAGTAGATGGCCAAAACGCAGTCCAAAATATAGTGAAAAATCAAAGGACACAAATAACACCATAGTTCTGCTGAGGTCTGATCATATGCCACGCTAAATACTCAGTAATATACCTTTTCTGCAAAGGAAGTGAGCAGGTTTAGTACTGAGGTCAGCAAATTCAAGTCATTCTCAGTTTTTGCATTCTTTTCTGTCTCAAAGCAGCTGTTGCAAAATACCAAATGTGATTACGTGACCATAGATGATCCCATTATGCTCTGGGTCTCTATGCCTAACGAAAGCTCCTGAAGAATTTATTGTAGAATAATGCTTTATAGACATAGGTTAAAATGATTTTTTCCCCATGGTATTTCAGTCACTTTTGCAGTTTCTAGCCTAGCCATATTGTACTTTTCTTAAATAGTATATTTTTAAAAGTTAACCTACAAACCTGTGGAACCGATAATATTTGAGTTTAAACTGATTGATTTTAAAGGTGCAATTAGACAAGAGTCAGGTCCATCAGCTACATGGCACGCTGCTAGGAGCTCACATGTCACAACAGCCTCCCCCTGTATTGTTGAAGGCTTTCATGGCTGGAATCACTAGGGTGTTGTGGGTTTTCCAGGTTGTATGGCCGTGTTTCTCTGCATTTTCAGAGGATCTGATGGTAGTAAAGCAAGTGGAGTATTTATACCTGTGGAATGTCCAGGGTGGGAGAAACAGCCTCCCCCCCGTGCTGTTTTCCTGACTTGAAATGTCCCCAGGTGGCAGTATTTGCCCCACTGGAGGCAGGAGTTGCACATTTAGCCCACTGGTACCCACGTAGGTCCCCGACAAGGCTGTGTCAGTTCAGAAAAAATGGAAATCCTAGACCTGATACTCAAAAATCATCTCATTTAGTTCAGTCCTGAAACTACTGCAAACAAGAATGCTCTAGAAAAATTAAGAGATATTGGCTAAAATATACATTTTGAGAGTTTGCGCATTTCCAGCCTCTAAACATAATGTCAGGCTATTCTTACTGTGAGTCATCAGGTTAGGTGGAATCTCTTGCTGAAAACTGAAAATAGTTTTTTAAAGTGTTTTAAGTTTCTAAAGCCAGAGGGATATAGTAAGACAGCTAGTCTAATAAAAGGTAGCATTTCTTCTGTATTTGTGGTTTAACAATATAATATGCAGTATAAATGCTTCCCTTGAACTTGCTCATGTATAAGATTTTGAAACGTTAAATGGTAGCTGTTAAGGTCTCTTAAGCCACACGTTTCAGTGGAAGTACTTTAACTGTTTGATGTCCGTGTGGCTCAAAGGTATATTTAATTTAAACTGGATTATGCCCAGCGTTGTTAGGGATGCTTTTGTAGAAACCAAAGATGTTTTTATTAAAAGCATACATTTTCTGCATTAAAAATGACATTTTTTTTTTAAAAAAGAGCATGGCAATGCTTGTGCATTTATCTTGTTTTCCCCTTCTGTGGAAAGACTCACGGCGTGCAGACAGGCACACCTGCAAGGAGAGAGAGACTGTGTCCTTTTTGAACCCTAGACTTCTGTGTGCTACGTCAGCAAACTTTTTATGTTGCAGAAAATACGCAGTGCATCCCTTGTTGCAGATGTGCTGCTCTTGGTTATGGAGAGCCCAGCACATCTGTTAAGCAGTTCTTACTGAATGCTGGGGAACGTCATGCAAACTGTCTGAGCCGCTTTGCAGAAGAGTGAGCTACTCTGCAGCCTTATGTAAAGTGTATCCAGTCATTATCCGTTGGAATCAGTGGGCGTAGACGGCAGTAAACTGTGCCTAGGATTGCACTGTAAACGTGTGTGCAACTGATACTCAAGTTCTTAATGTTTCTTTCCAGAAGAGAGAAAATACAAATGCCATTTGTGCCCCTATGCTGCTAAGTGCCGTGCTAACCTGAACCAGCACCTGACTGTCCATTCCGTGAAGCTGGTGAGTACAGACACTGAGGACATTGTCAGCGCTGTCACTTCCGAAGGCAGTGATGGAAAGAAGCACCCTTATTACTACAGGTGAGGACCCCATTGAAAGCCAAGCCCAGAGACCAGACTCCAGCTACCTTTGCTGCCTGTCCATGTTTTCAAAACAAAGAGCAAGCCCTGTCCCGTTTGCTCCTGACACAGAGACTGACTGGTGGCTTACCTACATTTGACTCCAGTAATGCAGGAGCCAAATAGGCAACATGATCCTTCAGTGCACTGTGAAAGTTCACACTTTCAGAGGTAAAGGGTCCTTCACAAGCATTAACTGGCTGCAGGCATGGTCTATATCAAATAATCTAAAACATTAGTCCTTTTGCAGACCTTGTCATCATGTATACCAGGAGCCCACCCAACCACACATAATGGGACACGCACTACATCCATGATCCTCCCAATTCGCACACTCACCATCTTGCGTGAACATGGGCAACACACTTCTTTACCATTTTCATAGAGCCTCCGTAAACATGAACAAGAAACCTACATACCAGAGTTGTAAATTTATGCATGTGTGTCCTGTTTTCCCATTCCATTCAGCGGGTAAGCTCCTGGTATGTCTGAAGAAGGTCTGTGCCTTTATTTGTATGCAAGTAGTTTTCTGGTGAAGCAGCTGAAACAAATGCTTGGAATTAGTCACTCCTGTTATCAATACTGCACTAAAAATACTTTTTTTCACCACTCCCCCTTGTTCTAATGCTGCATCATGAACCACTTGACTGTCTAGCACAGTTACAGCTCTTATTCTAAACTACCCTCTGTAGGGGACCAACTGCATTGTAGCTTGAACAATCCCTAACCCAAACTCTCTGTACCAGCTACCCTGTCTTCTTGAAAGGGTGATGCCTGCCAGTAACCCAGCTGAACTCTGGATGAACTACTTCCAACTGCAGTCTGTTTTCCCCAGTGGTAGGCGGCTAGGGTTGCTCTCCTCCAGAAGATCTGTTTTTATAGTTGATCTCCAGACAACCTCCAGAGTAAATTCCCCCAGAGAAATGGCTGTTCTCCTGGAGGCGGGGGACATCTGCTGTGGGTGATTCTCCACCCTTCGCGGGAGGCAGGGAAGGTTGGATTCTCTGCGTTGTACCCTGCTCAGGTTCCTTCCTTTCTAAATCCTCCTCATGCTCCATCCTCTACATCTCCAGGTATTTCCCAATCCAGATCTGCTAACCCTAAGGGAGGCAGATAGGTGGGGAACTGAATTTGGCTCACCCAAAACAGATTTCAGATGGGATTTCAGTCTCCCAAAAACCTAGTCCAAATGGCAACGCTGGCTGATATCCTCCTTTCCCCTTATAACTAGTGAAATGCAATCAGCGCTGGTGATGCTCTCTTATCACCAGCAGCAGTTATAGTGGGCAGGTTATGGCTTGAAGACCTGGATCACGGGAAAAGCTGCACAAGGATGCAGTCATGCGCTCACTTTCTGGGGAGCTCTGCAAACTGTTGTGCCTTGCTTCTGAGGAAGTACACTAAAGACTGCATACAGCCTAACCTGGCTCTGTTGCTGGTGCAGAATTGATCACTGGAATGCCAAACAAAGCCATGTATTTGAACAAGCAATTAATCTACATATCGATCAAATGATGTAATTAAATGGAAGGAGGGAGGAACCCTCTGTATGTCCCTTTGACCTCCTGGAAGAAAACGGTAGTATGAATTATAAAAGGATAATTTAAAGCGGATAAACTGCAGAGCCTCAAAGCTTCAAGAAACCAAGATCAGATTAATGATTTTAAAATAAATCCTCAGCATTACTTGCACCTAAAAACGGGAAGGAATTCTTTATTATCTGGCTGGGTTTTCTGGGCTGTGTGGCCATGGTCTGTTTATTCTAGCTCCTATTGTTTTGCCCACATATACGGCTAGCATCTTCAGAGGCATGTCCTGGTAAGACATGTTTTTCTCTGTGTTCCTCTCTATGTGTGTCTTGATTCAGCTGCCACAGATTCCATTTTCAGCTCACTACATTTTCCATCCTGTACCTGAATTCTTCAATCTACAAACCTCACATCAACTTCCCTTTCGAGAACTGGACTGACTAGTAGTGAAATCATAAGCAGAGTTACATCCTTCTAAGCCCACTAACTTAAATGGACTCAGAAAGATGTAACTCTGTTCAGTTCAGGATTCCACAGTTATTGACTGAGAGTGATCTGGAAGGGATGTAGTCACTCTCTATGAATGCATGGCTGAATGCGTGAAACTTTCTGGAATCCATTTTGAAATGTGAACTGAATAAGAACATGCTGAGTTATGCTCTTACCACTTGGCTGTGTCAGGCAAACTCTTGCCTGGTGATTTCACCACTTCATTTAATGGCCTTAGTCCACTCTGCAAAAAGGACTTCTGCAAACAAAGAAACAACTGTTGTGGTGACCACTTGCAATCCACACATGCATTCATGCCTAGCAGCCTGCCACACAGAGCTTCTGTTTGCTGTGAGGACCATAGTACTGGTGGGCAGCGACATGGTCCAGTGGGTGCACCTGTATACAAGTGGTTGCACAAAACAGCTTTTCATGTAACAACCACCTCTATATATTGTCAAAAGCTTTCACAGCTGGAATCAACTGGCTGTTGTGAGTTTTTCGGACTGTGTGGCCATGGTCTGGTAGTTTTTGCTCCCAACGTTTCGCCCGCATCTATTGCCGGCATCTTCAGAGGCATGCTAGGAGCAAAAACTACCAGATTATGGCCACATAGCCCAGAAAATCCACAACAGCCAACCATCTCTGTAATTGTTCTGATTACATGGTGTTAGTATTAGCTGACCAGCCAGCAGTATTTCAGAGCTCATATACTGTTAACTATCTTGGAATGTATATGTATTTTTCAATGTTCTGACTTTTAAAAAATAACAGTGACTTCAAAGAGTTGAGAGGCTCTGAAAAGAAAATGAGCTGTAGATTGTTTTCACCAGGAGCACGAACTGTTTGCAGAATGTCTCTTGGTGCTGCTTGTGTTTGCGTAGCTGCTCAGTGCCCACTCTGGCTTGCCTGTGCTGAGAACTACCAGGCATTTCTACACGAGACCTGAACGTGTTGTGGGACTGGGTCCAAGGCTTGGGAGCTCATGAAGTGTACCGGCAAGCTCTTCATTTGTCCACGTAGCAGCCTAACTAAACAAGTTGGCAAGTCTGCAGCACATCCTATTGCCCTAAGGAATCGGCTAGGTGATATGTAACATCTGGAACCTGTAGTTTTTAATTAACTTTACGATTATTTAGCATCATTATAGCATGTTTGGGATTGTTGCCTTGTGCCTGCCCTTAATCAGCTTGGCAGAGCTGTCAGTTCAGCCGCAGTTCAGCAAAAGAATAACCCAGTGCCATTTAGGCAGCCGGGGGAAGACCCAAGTTTGTGAAACCAGGAGTTTGTCAGATTGAATGAAGAGACGTGGGGTGTGCCTGTCACCCAGAGAGGGTCTGCAAATGCTGCTCCTTAATTTTTCTAACTCTTTCCTGCCTCCAGTTGTCATGTGTGTGGATTTGAAACCGAGATGAATGTCCAGTTTGTCAGTCATATGTCGCTTCATGTGGATAAAGAACAGTGGATGTTTTCTATTTGCTGCACAGCCTGTGATTTTGTTACCATGGAGGAGTCAGACATGAAGGCTCACGTTGCCACCAAGCATGCAGGTGATAACCTATCGTTGCTTTTGGAGTTGGCTCATCCTTCCCCTGAATTTGTTTTCAGATACCAACCCAATTGAACACACACACACATACCCGAGCTTGGCAAAATTCTGTGGGTACAAAACTCTTGTGCACAATTAGGGGCCAAGTTTTATTAATGTTTCTACTCACATCATGTGTGAGAATTGTATAGTTTATCACTGTTTCCTATTTATTTAGTGTGATACTGATACAGCCATGGCAGCTGTATGAAGAGTTTTGCAGTGTTCATCGTTCCCATTAGATAAGAGAACGTGGGAACCCACCAACACCTCTTCACATTTCCTGCATTTGCAAATGTACTGTGTGCTGTGATGTAAGAATCATCTCATAAATGGAAATAGATAGTGCTTACCGTAGATAGACCTACCCCGAAAATAAGCCCTAACATGATTTTTCAGGATTTTTGGAGGAGGCTTAAAATACTCCAAAAATAAGCCCTACCGGTAGTTACAGATCAGGATGGTGTGATCTAGCAGGGTGCTCCCTGCCAATGAGGATGCAGCTTGCATCACACGTGACAGGGAAGCAAGGGAGCTGCCGAGAGCCCGCCTTAATGAATTGTGAAGGTACCGTATTTCCCCTAAAATAAGCCCTACCCCGAAAATAATCCCTAATTCATCTTTTGGTGCAAAAATTAATATAAGACTGTATTGTTTTGGGGGAAACACTGTCGTTGTAGACTCAGTCCCATAACACACCAGACCAACACTGGTTCTCCTTCTCCCCCAGTTATTTGCAGTGCCCAGAAAAGATGCATTGTAGATAGGCAGGGATATGGGCATATCAGAAAGGGTTTCACCTAAGACTTTGTCTTCCCACTCATTAGGGAAAGAATAAGGAACCCCTGCCTAATTGAAACAAAGTTCCTTTTAAGCCTCATCTTCCTTCCTGCCTCTGAAATGGATGTCCCGTGATCCGGAATAAAAAGGGGTCCACCCAATACAAACACATCCATGATCTTAGTCCACAAAACATGCTACCAAGTGAGGGGAAGAGCCTGGCTGCAGCCCAGCTAGATAAGGCAGGGGCAAGGCAGCCTGCATAGGAGCGCATGTGGGCCCACCCAGATTCCCATGCCCCTTCCATGCCACCTGCTGTCAGCTGGGCTGAGGGGGTCTCTGCCCCTACAGGGTGTACTCATACCACCAGTGCAAACAAGTGGGACCAGCCCCCTCCCCTCAGCGCTCCCAGCCCAGGTCATAAATGCGGCCACAGATGAGTCTGGGGTTGTTGCTTCTCAAGTAAAAGCTGCTTCTCTAACAATTTGGCTAGGAAAGAAAAGGGTAGCCACTTTGTTATGGGGACGTAACGAATGAGCCCTTGCTCACTTTCCCATTACTGCATGGATTTTATTCTTGATGAAAAAATAAATTGTCATTTCCTGAGTCTTCTAAGAGTCACACAGCCTCGTGTGATTGAAGCTAAGGATGCAGTACAAGAATGCACAAAGGTATCTGCGGCAGGGATGTCACACCAGGCTTTCCCCCTTTAAAGTGTTCAGGCAAAACAGAAAAGGGAAGTTTGTCTTGCTAGACGAGGGCATGAATCTGATATTAATAAGCGAGTTAATGCCTTAGGCCGATCTGTTTCTTTTTTATTCTGCGTAGGTGAAGAGAGGAAGACACCCAGTGACTCAAACAGCCCTTCCTCCTCCTCCTTGTCAGCACTGAGCGATTCCGCCAACAGCAAAGACGATGTCGAGATCAGCCCCAAACCCAAGGGTTCAAACAACCTGTTAGTTATTTCCGTAGTGCCTGGTAGTCAGACCTTGTTAAGCACGGAGGAGAAGTCAGAGAAAGGTAAAAAGCTGGCGAAATAGATGCAAAGTCACATCCTCCACTTTCTCGAGGCTGAGATGTGTGACTGAGGTAATAGTGTATGTGGTTTCCTTTTGCAGGTTTTGAATGTGTTTTCTGTAACTTTGTCTGCAAAACAAAAAACATGTTTGAGCGCCATTTGCAAATCCATCTGATCACACGGATGTTTGAATGTGATGTGTGCCACAAGTTCATGAAGACTCCTGAGCAATTACTGGAGCACAAGAAATGCCACACTGTCCCCACCGGTGGGCTCAAGTAAGGAAAGCAAGTACACAAATTTTTACTGCGTTCAGTACCTCAAATATTGCGGGCGCAGAAGCAGAGACGCAAACCTGGAGGGGATTCATTTTGGTCATAAGAGTCAAAGAGTGGCCTGTTGACTCTGAAGATTAACATGCATCGGCCGATTAAACTCTAGTTCCCCCTGGCAAAGTAATCTCTGTGCTAAACAGAGGTTGACACAACTGTGGGTGGCTGTCGTTTGCAGAGGCCTTTGCCTCCATTGGTGCCTCTGCAGCTAAAGTAGCTCCTTAGAGACAGGCAGTTTTTACTCCTTACATGCGGATCTTTTTTAAAAGTATCAGTGTTATATCTATGACTGGTTAAAAACGACAATTGGGAGTTGGATCTCACGCTTATTGCAGATCTTTCCCACATTCCATTCCTTCCGGCCCTGGGAAAGTTTATTTCCAGAATTGATGACCCACCTGGACCAATAGCCACGCAGGTCAGGAGGCTTCAAGGGGGTGGGGGAAGGGAATGAGATGGAAGAAACAGGAAAAGTGATTTTGCAACCTTGCATCTGCAGATTGTGGGCCCCAAGCCAAGAAATAGCAAAAAAAAAAAGCCTTGTGTGGATTGAAATGAACACATGACACTCATCTGTGTGGAAGCTGTCCCTGTCAATACAGTGGAAGGCCAGTTTGGCACACAGAGTGATGCACAGAGATGTAGCAAGGGGAAACTGTGCCCAGGGCATATGTGTACCCTGCGCCCCTGCCTGCCCCTGAATCGGAATGTCACTGCACCGGCGCACGCCCAGTGCAAGACACCTGCCCCCTGGGCGCTATGCCACTGGTGATACATGTATAGTTCTGCCTTCAAAAGGAGCAGTTCTTATGGGAGGGGACCGTTTAAGCTCTGGAGCCCCTTCACATGTAGGAGATTGCTGGATCAAAGTATCCTTTTTTCAGCAATTTCTTTTTTATATCCATGCATTAGGAATTAAGAGCTGTGCTGTTAACTTTTTGTTTGCCATAATTTGCCAAAGCCTCACTAAGTCAATTTGTCAGTGGCACTGAAAAGGAAAATGATTTCTGAAGTATAATTCTCCATAGGAGCATTTTATCTCTGCTTCTGTTTGGACTCTTCTTTCTTGTGTAATATTTTGAAGTGCATGAAACTTTGGGCTTCTTCAGAATCTTGCACAGATGCCTGGTTTCCAAAAGATGCATCTTAGTATTGATCAATAGACTCCAACACTTTTGGCATTGTCCCGAGATATGCTGATTATTAGGAAAGTTTTGCTTCTCGTTGGGACCTGAAATAAGATTAAATTGTGAGATCCTTGGCCACCCCTAAACTAGGGTTACCAGGTGTCTTGCTATGGTGACAATCCTGCTGACAACCCCCACTCCACTCACTGATACCCCAATGGCTGGTGGAATAAAAAAAATTTTTTTAATTGCCACTGGTGCACTGATGTTACGTCACTCTCAGAGAAAACCCAGAAGTGATGTCACTCAACTACGTCACCAGAAACTCTTACGGAGGTTTTCCTGGGCAGTGACATAATGCTATAGGGCTGATCCCCCCACCCCCCCAAGACTCCCCACCAGCTGCTGGACAGTGACTGACAACCCAGTTTCTCACTTTATTTGTAAAACAACCACATCATCTTTCCACTGAAAATACTCAACCAACTTAAAATGCTCAACACAACCATACACACACACACACACACACACACACACACACAGAGAGAGAGAGAGAGAGAGAGAGAGAGAGAGAGAGAGAGAGATTGGAATTACTGATACCCCACCACAAGCCCCATGAATGGCTCTGGAGTAGCTCATAGATCACAGTATGAACTAGTCAGTCATCTTCCTGACAATACTTTAACTTTGCCCAGGTTCTTCTTATAGAAAACAGAGAATTGCACATGTCCATTTGCCTCAGATGGAAGTGATCATCCCCATCACATTCCATAGAATCTGGACACGTTTTGAGATGGGAATTCACACCTGCATTGCAGACCTCCCTTGCTCTGCATCAGGGTGTCTGTGAGAGACACAAAAGAGGCCATAATGTTTTCCTTCAAAGAATTCAGGATTTGTGTAGCTTGCCACGGTCCCTTCTATTTTGGCATCCTTACATTAAGCGTATGAATCTCTACTAAGCCTAGAATCAACTGTTGATATTCCTTTGGTTTTTGATAGGTGCCCGTTCTGCATTTATTCCACAAATCGTCCAGCAGCAATGGAATGCCATTTGAAGACCCACTACAAAATGGAGTACAAGTGCCGGATCTGCCAAGCAGTGAAAGCCAATCAGCTGGAGCTGGAAATGCACATTCGGGAGCATCGCCTCGGTAACCATTACAAGTGCGACCAGTGTGGCTATCTGTCAAAGACAGCCAACAAGCTGATAGAGCATGTGCGTGTGCACACTGGGGAGCGCCCTTTTCACTGTGACCAGTGCAGCTACAGCTGCAAACGCAAAGACAATCTCAACCTGCACAAGAAGCTCAAGCATGCTCCGCGCCAGACTTTCAGCTGTGAAGAGTGCCTCTTCAAGACCACCCACCCGTTTGTCTTCAGCCGCCACGTGAAGAAACACCACAACGGGGACTGCTCCGAAGAGGAGAAAAAGGGCCAGGGGGCCACCTCCAAGGAAGCCGGCTCTCTCCTGGTCGCCAACAGTTCCCGAAGCCTCTTATCGCCTCTCTCAGTGATGTCCGCTTCCCAGGCTCTGCAGACAGTGGCCATGTCGGCTGCTCACGGCGGTGGGGCCGAGCCAAACATGGCGCTTAAGGCCTTGGCCGTCAATGGCACTTCCCTGTGTTTTGACAAATATCGAAACTCTGAATTTGCCCACCTAATTCCTTTGACCATGTTTTCCCCCAAGAACCACTTTGATATCACATTCCACCCTCCCAGGCCACAGACTGTATGTCTGGGTGACTGTTCGCCGAAGCACTCCTTCCTTGCCTACCTGGGACTAACAGAAAGGGCAGAAACTGTCTGAAGACAGCCACGTTCTGTACCAAAAATACTCCCTCTCCCACAACAGACATCCAGAAGGTATATGCATTGCTGTAAACCATGCCCCCAAGAGGTATGACTGGCTGAATATTTGTACTATAGATCATTAGTAGTAAGGTACAGACAAACAACCCCAACAAACCCTGGCTGCGTGTGTCTCCTTCATGCACTGGCATGAAGGCCGCTTTATTAAAATCTTCAGAGAGGTGACCTCCTACATACTTCTACCTTCAGAGGCATGTTCCCAGTACTCTTATCTAACAAACTCTTTTGTCTTGTTTAAGCTGAACAAGAGTGTCCTTAATGGCAAAAGATGACGTATTGAAGCGTTTTCCTTTGGATTGGTGTGTGTGAGCGTGCCGAAAGGAAGCCTGTCTGCCGTGTGCCATGACATTGCTTTTGCACATCTTTTTTTGTACTTTATTCAGTAGGAACACATGAAGCTGCCTTATGCTGAGTCAGACAGCTGGTTCGCCTGGGCTCGTGTTGTCTACTCTTGACCGGCAGCGGCTCTTCAGGGCCCAGGAGTGGGGGTCTAAGGCCAGCACTTGCTTTCAGAGCTTCTTTAACCAGAGAAGGCAGGGGCTGAGGATGGGACTTTTAGACATGCAAAGCATGTGCTCTGCCAGTGATTTGTGACCCCCCACCCTTTGTTATCATTATTGCAATTCTCCATGTTCACTTCCTTGCCCACTTCTCTTTATTTCACAGTTTTAGGAAACAACAGCTCTTAGTCTGAGAAGAAGGGGCACGCCAGGCACTCATGTTTGGGAGTGCAGCATATAGTTGCTGCCTTGGTCTCGGGAGATGGAATTACTTGGAATCCTGCAAAACAAGGTGCTTTTCATGTATTACATTTTTCCTTCCTGGAGCCAATGTCCACGTGAGCAAATGCATGCACACTCTACTATTTGGTCTTTTTTTGGCTGTGTTTGCAAATTGGGTTCCTGCTATGTGCATATGCATTGCTCAGAATTTGCACTCCTGCCACCCTGAAAATGTCACAACGAACACACGTGGACATTACCCCCGCACAGGAAAAATGCGAAGTAGCCCTGAACCTGTTATAGCAGTGACCCACATGAGGGTATGGACAAACCTGCAAACGGGAATTGTGTTTCGTGCACCAAATGGTCAGTTTCTTTCCTTATGTTCATGTAATTCAGGGCCACGTCTTACAGTTCCTTTTGTATTTAAGTACAGATATCAGACTACAAATGCATATTCCAAGAATCAGTTTTAAAGGTAACACATGCACTGCATTGAAATTGCTCTTTTCTTAATATACCGTTTTGATGCAAGAGCCCAACATTCCTCTGTCTGATTTGCCAAGAAAAAAATAATAATTTAAAGTTGCAGCGCTGCATTTTGCAGCTGATGCAAAGAAGTACAACAGGATATTTTAAGAAGGAGCCTTCTAGTCCGGTTCCAATCATGGTATATTATCAACCACACATATTCTCAAAGTGTATCAATGCAGTGTTTAACTTAGTTTGCAAGAGTGTACAAGTAAAATTCTGTGGTGATTAAATCCAGGAAAGGGGATTTTAAAAGGAAAAGTTTGATAAATTCTGGGTGTAATTGCTCAGACTAAATAAAGGCAGGTTTTGCACAGTGCTGGAGTCTTGCACTAGTATGTTTCTCACTTGCAAAGAAAAGTAAGAAAAGAAAGTGTAGAAGATGCTAATGTTTCTTTTGTGAACTGAAGAAATATCAGATTGTATATTTGAAAAGTTAACAGTGCATTCTTTTAAATGAAAAGACAAAAAGGTGCTGTTTAATCAGTATGGTTCTCTTTTATACGCCCAACTTTTCAGCTGTATTTTCAAATTTTGAGTCTCTATATACATTACCCTTCATGTTATTTGTAATCCTTTATATTATTTTGTTAATGCCTACTCGAGTATACCTTTCTAGGAAGCTAACTTTGTATTTCCTTAAAGCTCTCACTTTGTTGTCATTAAAATGACATAACTATTGCACTTTATTGCAGTAAGAAGCAAATGTGGCATTCCTATTAGAAGATCTAAGTCAATTGATAACTTTTTCCCCACCGATTATTTTTTTCTCCTCACTCATGCACTGATGTTTATTGTACATCACATCCAGTTTCTGCCACTAAACACATGTGGGAAGGAATCCAAGTCTGTATATATGTTACAATACTAGAAACTGTTTACAGTGGAGGATGAGAAGGAAGAATCCCTAATGAGTTACAACATTAAAGCAAAATAACTTTAATGTTGATTAAATAACTTTAATCAAGGTAATGAGCTCATGCAGGAATATAGTCAGCATGTTGCTTCACCTGGCTAATGTATTACAGTTAAATGTCATTGTTTGAGTTGTTCCTAATGCATCTTGTTAATTGCTCTTGTCTTGATTAAAACTGCTTTTTGGTACTCATCCTAGGAGTTTCTCTGCTGGCAAATTGTTGCTTAGCATAAAGTCCAGTGAAGTGTCATTACTTGAGACCTTACAGGGGAATTCTGCCCCCAGGTATGATGGCATAGCAGGGCCCATCAGTAGTCACCCATCCATGATGTGGCAGAGCATCATCATGCAAATTCTGCTTCCTGGCAAAGGGATAGGTAGAGAAGAGGTCTATGGTGGAGGGAGGGCTGGTGACCCCTCAGCTGCACAGCACAGCATCCAAAGGGAATAGCAGCCATGGCAGGCCTACCTAAGTCAGATGCCACTGTGAACTGTGTCAATGCAGTGAGCTGCTGTTCTGCATAACACCGCAGACCTGACCTACTTCCTTTTTCCAGAATGCTGCTACAACTAGATTGGCAGACACTCAAACGGCCACATTTCCTATCTATCTATGTGGTTTTTGGATATAATCTTGATTCATTAACTGCAGTCTTGCAACTGAGTGGAATCGGCTCAGTTGCATCCTTTGCTAGGAATTTTAAGAGAAGAAGGATTTATCCACTAGGAAGCTATTTACAATTAGCGTTTTTCAAAAATAAAAAGAGTTCAGGGCCTAGCAATTACTATAATTAACTAAATGCACTCAAGATGTTTCTGGTTGACTCTCTAAACGATAAAGGAGAAAATACTAACTAGTTTGCCAGCAGGTAAGCTACACACACATAGGAATGTTAAAGGAAGATGTTCCATAACCCAAACTCAAAGAGTGGTGGAGTCTCCTTCTTTGGAGGTTTTTAAACAGAGACTGGATAATCGAATGTCAGGAGTGCTTTGATTGTGTGTTCCTGCATGGCAGGGGGTTGGACTTGATTGCCCTTGTGGTCTCTTCCAACTCTATGATTCTATGATTCAAACAAATGGTGCAATATACATAGGAACGTCAAGCAATGGGAGTATTATGATGCTGTAAGCAACTTAATGCCTTGGGTTTAACCATTTTCCTTTGTATTTTGTCTGTCATAGTTATGCTTAATGTAATTGGGCAGCTTTATTTAGCACTTTGGACACTGAAATTTCTGGAAAGTTAGTTATACATGACTTATGAGTGAGAAAGAGAATGCGTCTGGAGGTGTTTTTATTTTTTTAAGAAAAAATATACAGTATTTATAAGGCCCTCGCATATACGGCAATTGACGCTAAAGAAAGGAATGCTCTCTATAGATACCCTTTGCTTGTTTCACATTTCTGATGGATTCTGTCAGGACGCTCACTTTATATCTCCTTTTCCCGCTATGCATTCTTTAAAATAGACCGGTTTCATTGGTTTCACATTTTCCATTCAGTAATTTGGTTTCTACCTTTCAGCACTTTTCTTGCTTCCTTCTCTCCTTTCTAACTTGCTGTATCATATTCAAATATCACACTGTCAAGGTTTGTGTACATTAATGGAAATTTGTATTGTATAAAGCTTTTTTTTGCATTATAAGGCTGTACAGGGTCATTTTGACAGTAACTGGTATATTTCTTTGCATCTTACGTTGCATTGCCAATTTCTAGTGTATCCAGTTTGGAAGTATATATACTCTAATTAAAAACAAAGTTGGCTATATGCTGTCATCGTTTGTGCCTCTGTTCTCCACTGTTTTGTTATTTAGCAAGTACAGAGTTAGACATTTATATAAAGTACTGATGGGAATTTAAAGGAACAAAGGAACGAAGAAGTAAGTAAAGCCACCTAATTGACTGCTGGCTAACCTTTACTATGCGTAAGTTCACAAGGTTATTTTTAAAATCTAGATAGCCCTGCCACGTTAAATCTGATTTAAAAGAACACCTAATGTATTCTATTGTAATTTTTAAGCTGAACCGTCTTTACTGCACCTTGATTCTGTCGTCCAAGTGTTAAGAAAGCCAGTGCAATGTAGTTGGAGCTAGTGTGTTGGAGTTAGACGTGGAGAACCCCGGTTCAGTTCCCCCTCCCAGCCATGATGCTCTATGGGTGGTATCACCTTTGGAAAATCACTTTCTTTGCTTCAGCTTTACGTACCACACAGAATTGCTGTTAAATTAAATTGCCACTCTGCACTCTTTGGAGGAAAGGTAAACAAAAGAAGTAAACTAAAGAAGTAAACCAAATTATTATACGACACATTCTTCCATTGGAACTCTATTTCCTGGAGACCAAAAGATCTTTTCTTACAGTACACCAATTTACTGGCAGTATGGCAATGTAGATGCAAGTTTATCATATATTTGGAAAAGGTACTATCACATTCAGCGACATTAATAATCAAATTTTGAATAAGACTGACTAATATTGCTATCTTCTATGATATAATAGTTGGAATAGCAAGAATACTTACAGCCCCATTCAGATCCTGAGGCGTCCAGGGACGGCATCATTGCCGCAATACCTCCAGAGAGCTTCCAGGCGGCACAGGGGTGAGCTAAAAGAAAAAAAATCAGCCATCTGGAAGTCCTCCATAGTTGGCTCCACCTCTGGGAATGCCCCAGTCTTCCCCCCACCCACACTGTTCTTCCACAGCAGTGCTCACATCCAGGTTTTGCCACCACAGAGGTACTCAGCTGCTGGCAACCCCGTGCCAAACACACAGCCCCCCCCCCCCCCCCCGGCTCAATTTGGATTGGGCTGCCTGGCTCAAAACAGAAGACAGAGTGTGGCTGTTCAGTGTCTATTGGCACAACCTCAAAAAAGCCTGGAGATGCTATCGTAGACTTGCATGGTTGAAGTTAGATGTGAAGATCTGGAAAGGACAGGAAAACTATATAAGGAAGACAAATATTTGTGGGACTTTTTCTCACTATTGGAATGACTAAGGCAAGAAAATCATTGCCAGGGCTCAAGATGCTGAGGTTCTGAATTACGTACTATTATTTTTTATAAACCTTTTTATAACTTAATGTGTAATTTGTGATCAATTTGGTTGTAGTTTCTGAATATTAAATAAATGTAAAGTTACAAATTTATTTTAAGTTAAAAACGTTGTACAACTAGGTGAGCCGGCATTGATTGTTCAGCACCAGTTTTGAAAATACTTTCCAGGAAAGATTGGGACATTGTAAAATCTTGTTTGTCAGAACTATATCCTTTTTTTAAAAAATTATATATTTACTCATTGCATTAGCATCTGCTTTTTGATCAAATGCCTAAAACAGCTCAAAAAATTGTAAAAATGCAGCAGATTCTAGGTGGAAAGCACATTTCAATGTAACATTCAGGCTACAATATAAATAAGACTTGTGGAGAGAGATGCAGACAACAGAAGGAAGCAAAGTATTTTTAAAATTCTGAACTCCAAACATCCAGAAACAAAAACCTAAACAAAAGCAACATTCACTCATGAAATGTTTAATTCCATTGAAGGTGGGGTAGGGAAGAGGTCAAAGGGGGAACCAGGACAAAGGGTGGTCTTGGCCAGTGCGAAGCTGCTATAAAATGGCTTCCATGGGGAAGAGGCAGAAGTAGGGTTTCACTGAACTGTACACAGGTATGTAACAGCTGGCTCCCACAACATTAAAGGTCTTGGAGAGAAAGGACTAGAGCACACCACAGTTATTCCAAAACCAATGAGGCCTAAGGAAGGAAAAGAGATTTAAACTATTTTAAAACATTTTAAGTCATTTGGAGGTGTCTGATCAAAAAGTAGAATACAAAGTAAATTAAGAAATGGTTCCTTAACCTGCCTTGCTTTACCTTCTGGTTTTCTGTACTACCATAGTACAGTGTATCCTACTTGGCAGGTTTTTTTAGCCAGGATTAAGCTACTAATAATGTATCATTTTCCTTCAAGACTCAGTGATTTTTAAAAAACATGTGCATGACAGCTTTGTAACTTTCAAGACCTATTCTTGATCAGTTTAGCAGAAGTAGGAGACCTGATCATGTTCGAATTTGTAGATAAAGATTTGTTTCTTCCATTAACAACATACAAAAAACTCTGTGTACATCAGTGAATATACAAACTTCTAGATCAAGGAGAAAATGCCACAGTGATAATGTTTTTGCATTTTATATTTATAGTAATATTCTGCATCTCTAACAACCTGAACTAAATAGTTTTCCTGAACACACACTCTATATCTATATCTATCTGTCTATATACATATACATACATACATATATACATATACATATACATATACATATTATTATTATTATTATTATTATTATTATTATTATTATTATTATTATTATTATTATTATTATTTATAAACCGCCCTCCCCCGAAGGGCTCAGGGTGGCGAACAAACAAATAGATAGAGCACAAATAAAATCAAATTTTTAAATTGTTATTAAATATGGCTCTATATGTTAAAATCGACCCCCATCGACACATACATACATATATACACATATATATGCATACATACATATATATGTATGTATGTATGCCCCATTATATATATATACACACACACACACACAGTGCACAAGAATCAGTACTAAAACAGTCCTTCGTGATGGGCATATAAGGCCTCAGACGCCCACATTCCCTAGACCAGCTTTGTAACACA
The DNA here is from genome assembly GCF_021028975.2 of Sphaerodactylus townsendi. Lineage (NCBI taxonomy): Eukaryota > Metazoa > Chordata > Lepidosauria > Squamata > Sphaerodactylidae > Sphaerodactylus > Sphaerodactylus townsendi. The sequence continues at coordinate 48,924,049 of NC_059434.1, forward strand.
AAGATGGCCCTGAGGAGGGAAGGAATTCTGTATGTGCCAGTGGCGTAGTGCCCATGGGGAGGGGGGGCAACGCCCCAGGCAGAGCCACAGCAGAGGCATTGAGGGGGCATTCCAGGGCGGGGGCAGACAGTGGTGCAGCAGCACAGGGCGTGCGCACACCCTGAGCGCAGTTTCTCCTTACTCTGACTCTGGCATGTGCATATTCTGGCAAAACAGCTCAAAAATGCCCTATTCACACTAGAGCCGCTGCAATGGTGGAGATTAAGCAAGGAGCCACAGGAAAGGAAGAAGCATGGATGCACACTTTCCCACAGGGGAAAGGATATGGGCAGATAAACGCACACAAAAGTTTTGAAAGGTTCATACTGAAAATTGTTTGCAATGCGGAACCCAGTGAGAATATCCTGGTTGTTGGACAACATCATTTCAGTCTTCTCTACCATTCAGTAGCCTAGGATGAAAGATAAAAATAAGGAAAAGAAGCTGAAACTTTGAGAATCTGTGCTATAAAAGTGAAGAAAGGAATCTAAATGAAAATTAAAAAGGCAGAACTCAGTTCACCATATTCACACACATGCACTTTCCAGAGCTGAATTGCACCAAGGGGTATTATTGGAGATGCAATACTGACTGCATTATGATTGATCTATCATAAAAGGAAAGAAGACAAGTTAGACGTGCATTACTTTTAAATAACACGTTTGGGTATATAGCTGGAGAAACTACTGACTACCTTTTTGATGTGCCTTGAGCTGTATTCTCATCTGCATTAAGCTAGATAACCAGCCACATATTTCTGTATGGGTTAACCTCCAGCTCTTCATTTTGCAGAAAGAGGGGTCTTGCAGCTCAGCTTTGGACCTGTAAGCTTCACTGCCAAATCCCTGAGGTGAGGTGACAAGCTGTGGTTAGTCCATGCTGAGGTAAATATATTCTACCCACACAGAGAGATACTCTATTTAGTTGCTTCACACAGTCTAGGAATGAGGCCTGGCTCAACATAAGCTCTAAAAATCCCTGTTTCTCAAATTAACTACAAACCCCAATAACTTGAACTGAAAAAGACTTTGAATACAGAACACAAATACAAGCCATTGTTTCTCCTCTGCTTCCTCTTTGCAAGTGATAAACAATAATCATTCTCCTGGCAGAAACACCCTCTTTGTTATCAGAGCTTAATTTGAGACAAGACTCACTAGAACATACTTCTAGAATGTGTTTTGTCTGCCAGAGTTCACGTGCTTTGCATTGATATGTTCCACTAAAGGACATTTTCCCGCCCCATTATTTCCAAACGCTGCTTGGTAGTGGGGCTTGTAGAGAAAATTCACCCCCACCCCCACCCCATGCAGTGCTATCCCCAATCCGGCAATAGTGGTTTCATCTCTACGCAATGTAACTGGAGCAGAGGGGATAATTTTTGCATTTGTTTCTTTAAAGAGTGTGTGTGTGTGCATTCACATGTGCACTAAGTGCTAGAAACAGAAAATTCACATTCTACATTTTTAAAAAAGAGATCTAAAAAGGGTAAAGTATTTTTGAGCCTGGCACCATTTTTAGGTCTTAAGGAAACACAACAAAATGGAAAGGGCTCCAAAAGTTCTCACTTGTGGGACAAGGCAGCAAGTGCTCATCTTTATCAAAACTAATAATGAAGAAGGCCAGTTAGCTGTATTGTCAACCATGGCACAGGCACTATCCAATTGGTGCTCTGCTCACAGACACTGAAGAATAGTTCTGGCAGCACTATTAAGAGGGGCTGGCTTGCAAATGTCAACTGAAAATCCCTAAGACATTGTGAGAGTGTGGAGAAAGGGGTTGTGAGTCACAGATGAGCAGTAGAAAAAAAATGCTTCCAAGTGTCAGAAAAGTATCTCTGCATATCCTTAGAATGAAAACTGCAAATTCTTTAAGGTTAGCGCTCAAATAAATTAGGTTTACATACCCTTCATCTCCAGGTTGTGTATCAAGGTCAACCTCAAACATAGAAGATAGACTATCTGTGAGCTGAACCCAATAATAAATGCACAGATAGATTCCTGCATTACTCTGGAAACATCTGAGGCTATACTTGTATTCATTACCCCATGGAGGAAAGTAAAAATTACATGACCATTAAATGAAAATTGCAATGGCATACGCCTTGCTGTTGACAAGCCATCCCCAGCCTTTGAAGACAGTGCACAAATATTGTCTGAATGCCCTCCCAAGTCCCTTATCGAAACAGCCACATTTGCAGATGGCAAGAAGAAATACACCTTGGCTTTTCTGCAGCACTAAATATGCCACGTTCTTGTATCCCTTCACTTGGTACAGGTTTTTTTCTTTTTTAATTGCCTAGTTGCCACAATCTGCTAACCATTATTTCAAGGTAATCCTGCTGGAGTCAATAGGATTATTCTGGAACACACGGCTAGAAGATTGCAGGCTCAATCTTGCCGTTCTCATCTATGCAATTTCCACTAGCTTATCTGCTTCAGAATTAGCCAGCCTCAAGTGAGCGTGCTTTCCTGCGCAAAGCCAAACCAGTGCTGGAAAGGGGGCAAAGCTGAGTGTGTGTACCTCTTCCTGTTGGGTATATATAGATACAGATATATTAGCAGAGTGGAACAGAAGAGACAGATTCTCAGTTGCTTTTTATATATGAGTTTACTAACTATAACGGGAGAGTCACATGGAGATAAAATAAATCCTTTCTTTCCTGTTACACATCTACATCACTGTACGTTTGGTTACATCTTGGTACCTGTCTGCTGTCTTGTGCTCATGGTGGTGGTGGTGATGGTGTGGAAACAAAGGAACAGAGTTAACTTTATAACTGCAGCTGTGCATGCTCACTAACATGTAAGCAACGGCTATCTGACTGACCAATAGCTAATCAATAGATCAGGTCATAACATAAACAGTGACTTCAGCAACCTTTACATACAAACAGTTAACCCTTTTATGACTGAGTTGTGACAGATACTTGCAAAATCCCAACAATATCCACCATTACAAGTCTTCATTTGGCAATGGATTAAGAACTCTGCTATGACTGTAAAGTCCTCAGACCTGAAAGAATTGCAGCAGTGCTCCACAATAGCAAAAATGAATGTAACAAACCTTGGACAGCCTTGTCTTCTAAAGAAAGGGAGCCCCGTGAGGAGAATTTGGAAGAGAGAAGCAGCAGAGAAAGAGAGGATTTAACCCCAATATCCTCCACAACTCCCCACCCCTCAGACCATTTTCCTCCCCTTTCACAGGTTTCTGGTGCATGTTTTCCCTCAAAATCATATCTGAATCCCTCTAGGGAGGAATGGAAAAGCAGTGAAGAGGGAAAAGGCTAACATTATAGTCCTAAGCAGAGCGACACCATTTAAGCCCACTGGGGCGTTTTCCCCACGGACCATATATCCTGGGATAAGGAGGTGAAACATCCAGGTTCAGCCATGACTACCACATGGCTTCCGGGGGTAACTCAGGCCCGCCCCGTGAGATTTCCCTTAACCCGTGCCTTTAAAAAAACAATAAAATTGGCGGTTCTTTTTTAAAAACCGCGTCGCTCCCACTCCCATGCAAACACTGCAGGAGATGGACTGGTTTATTTTTCCCGCCTCGCCACCTGCAGCCAATCAGAAAGTCAGAAAAATGGGACAGTTCACACATGCGCAGCAATGTTGGCGAGGAAAATGAAAGTAAATCGGGGGCCATGCATAATCTCCTGGAGTTCTTCCTCCCGGCCTGAATGCGCTAACAGGCTGCCATGTGGAGGGAGAAACTGAGATAGAAATATCCCAGTATGTATGATCTCGGTTTTCCTCCAGGATATATTGGCCATGGGGGAAAACTCCTGGGTTCAATAGACTTAGAGGGGCATAAACTCTGGTTAGCGTAACTCTGCAAGTATATTTCATCTACCTCCTGTGCTCCAAATCACCCTCTCCTTCTGCCAGTTTTCCTGAGAAGAGCTAACCCAGCCAGGGGGTTAAGAACATAAGAACAAGCCAGCTGGATCAGACCAGAGTCCATCTAGTCCAGCTCTCTGCTACTCGCAGTGGCCCACCAGGTGCCATTGGGAGCTCACATGCAGGATGTGAAAGCAATGGCCTTCTGCGGGTGTTGCTCCTGAGCACCTGGTCTGTTGAGGCATTTGCAATCTCAGATCAAAGAGGATCAAGATTGGTAGCCATAAATCGACTTTTCCTCCATAAATCTGTCCTAGCCCCTTTTAAAGCTATCCAGGTTAGTGGCCATCACCACCTCCTGTGGCAGCATATTCCAAACACCAATCACACGTTGCGTGAAGCAGTGTTTCCTTTTATTAATCCTAATTCTTCCCCCCAGCATTTTCAATGAACTCCCCCTGGTTCTAGTATTGTGAGAAAGAGAGAAAAATTTCTCTCTGTCAACATTTTCTATCCCATGCATAATTTTATAGACTTCAATCATATCCCCCCTCAGACGTCTCCTCTCCAAACTAAAGAGTCCCAAACGCTGCAGCCTCTCCTCATAAGGAAGGTGCTCCAGTCCCTCAATCATCCTCGTTGCCCTTCTCTGCACTTTTTCTATCTCTTCAATATCCTTTTTGAGATGTGGCGACCAGAACTGGACACAATACTTCAAGTGCGGTCGCACCACTGTTTTATATAAGGGCATGACAATCTTTGCAGTGTGATTATCAATTCCTTTTCTAGTGATCCCCAGCCCGTGTGTTGTGTTTTTTTCCAGTACACATATAATACTACCTTCAGAAATAAAACAAATCAGAACCATTGTGCTTGCTCGCTGTGGCTGGAATTGCTGGAAGCTTCCAAGTACCGGTAATCTGAAAATATATGACTCAGGTGAAAGCTGGGAGGTAAAGGAGAGAGAATGAACTAGGCAAGGGAGCTTTTCCCCAGGACCTACACTCAATCCAAGCCTTTACAAAACACCACCAGGCTTGACACAATTGATTATTATGCATAAATGAAACATGCATTCAATTAGGTAAGGGACAAGTAAACTTGAATAGAAAATTAATCTCAATTTTCTCTCAACTCTCTTCTTCAGCCACCTGCCTGAGTCTACCTCATTGTTTGGAAAACCAGCAAGGGATAGCCCAACAGACGCAAAAAGAAAATCGCTATTAACATTTCCAGTGCTCTGGGTTTTTTTCAGAGGTTAAGAGCTTGATATTCAGAAAAGATCACACATCTTGATCCAACGTGGCTACATGGACAATCCTGATGGGAGAAGCTGTTTTCTTTGGAGGGGATCTCACACTGACTTTAATGTAGTGGTGCCTATTCCGACTGGGGATTTGCACATAAATAAACACCACCAAATATGTTATCACCATAAATTGGCTACGATTTGATGGCATTTTTCGCATACATCAGACATGTCACAAGTCCCCGGTACAATGTCCTTGTGAGAAAAGTTGCACATCCCCCTAAAGTCCGCATATGTAGATACCAGGAGCAGCAGGTACTCCTGTCATATTTAATCACTTATATGATGTTGTGCTTGTGTGTTTCCTAAGTGCAGTCCTCCTACAACAGCTCCTTGCAACTCCATGGGATAAAAACATACAGGGATGGTTTCTACCCTCCCACCCCCCCCACCCCCACAAGACTAATAGTGGATGGGTTACATGAGGTCAAGAGACTGCATGAACAAGGGATAATTTTCCCATCTCTCCAATGTGGACTAGAGAAGATGGTGTAAAGTACGGAGCAGAAAGAGAGGAACTCATATCATTGTTCGGCGATGAAGCACACTTAGGTGGCTTTGAGGTTCCACAAATTGCTGTAGATGTAAAGAGGAATAAACAACTCATGTATGCCACACCCTAATCTCCTTAGAAAAAGGAGAGATAGGATGTAAATGTGGTGGATAGATACAGATAGTTATGTGAACCCTGCTGTTCTTAAAAGATTTTCTCTTGCATAGGAGTTTGGCAGGACTTGGAACGAGCATTGCTCTACAGCACCATCTAGAGGTTTTATGCAAGCATTGCACATCAGACTTACCCCTCAGCTGCTACCAGTTGTTACCCAAAGTACTTGTCTTCCTCCAGATGTTTTCAAGGCCTTCTCATCCAGAAGCCTCTCATTGCCTTTCACTGTTCAATTATCAATAGCTATTTTAAAGCCATAATTGCTACACAACCACATCTTCAGAAGTTTTTTGTCTAGCTGTTCTATTTTTATTCCACCATCTTACAAGCACCTCAGGGCACCGTGCACAGTTTTCTCTTCCACATCTTTGTCTCACATCTTTGTCTCACAACAACCGTGAGAGGTAGAGAGCAAATGGCCGGCCCTCGTTCTTCCCCCACCCCGCCCAGCTTCATCACAAAATGAGGAGTTAAGGCCAGGTCTCTCCTGTCCTAAACTCAAATTCTAACCACTGTACCAAACTAAACTATATACGTTATGTTAGTTTATTTTTACCACTGTCAGCTGTCACAATGTGTTTAGCATTGACATAGTGTCCAGGTAGATAGTGGTGCTGGTTTACCAAGAACAGTTTAGAGCGGTGGAAAGGGAAGATTGAGATGTTACTAAAAAGATGTAGAAGAAGAAGAAGAGTTTGGATTTATATCCCCCCTTTCTCTCCTGCAGGAGACTCAAAGGGGCTTGCAATCTCCTTGCCCTTCCCCCCTCACAACAAACACCCTGTGAGGTAGGTGGGGCTGAGAGAGCTCCGAGAAGCTGTGACTAGCCCAAGGTCACCCAGCTGGCGTGTGTAGGAGTGTACAGGCTAATCTGAATTCCCCGGATAAGCCTCCACAGCTCAGGCGGCAGAGCTGGGAATCAAACCCGGTTCCTCCTGATTAGAAACACGAGCTCTTAACCTCCTACACCACTGCTGCTCCAGTAGAGGAAAAGTTACCCTACACAGATATTATGCATAATGTTATGGCTACTTTACAGGCTGAAGACAAATTATCTTCAGTGTTAGACATACAATAAGCAGAGATAAAGGAGAGATGTACCTCTTTCTCTACGCACTCCTAAACTTGTAAAACAAGAGAAAAGGCCTCCTTCGCAACAAACTCTATAATGACTGTGTCCTAGTGATAGAAGAACTATGTCAGAAGCTAAAAACACTGATTACAACCTAGTATTGAGTTTATTTGAAAAAACTTGTAACCACAAACCCCGACCACAAAATAGATTGGACTGCGTGCTTCTTGTAGAATTGCCGGAGCAACATTTGCAAAAAATAAGGACCAACTACATGAAAGCACAGTTCTCAAAAGAGCTGGAGCAACAGAGAAGGCACAACAAGGATATAAAAAGTAGCTGTCAATCGCCTTCATTCAGATTATGCACAGTGACCGTGGATTCTTGCTGGTTGGAGGTCCACCAAGCTGGGCAAGGACAGCAGATCTGCTTCCCTGACAGCCTGCGGCACTAATGCGGGGACAGGACACTGAGGAGCATTGCATGTGCTTCAAGTCTGAAGAGATGTGGGCAGGTTCCAAACAGTGCAACCAGCTAATCGGAACCACCACAGCTCCACAACTGTAGTAGCTCCAACCATTTCATTCAGCACAAAGTGTGTGTAAAGCTAGATGTTAGAAAGACAGTAGTTGATGCACACTGTTCCTGGCCACCCCATTTCAAGCCAGCAAATGCAGAGAGTCAGTCTGACTGTAATGTGGAATTTTGGCGTTCCAGAAGCAAGGGAAATTAAATATGCTCCATAGGAACATTATAGACTTAGGGCCACCCAGCAGCAGCACTACCTGTCTTCCCATTTATATAATCCAAGTGCATCATGGAAGCTTCTTTCCTGTGGTTGAATCCTTGGCTGCTCTGGTAATGCCTGATGAACAGAATCAAACATGACAGGCAAACATCAAGGAAAATTTCCATGTCAGGGCCCTGCCACTATGGGAACTTTCCATACAATCCCATTAATCAAGCATTCCCATAGCAGCATGAGGTCCAGCCGCAAAAGGAAGCCACTCCAATGCTACACTAGTTCCATATGAACCAGGCCTCAGTCTCCCCCCCACAATCGAGTACAGGACTTGCCAAGGCAGATGGAGATGAAACTTTCTAGGAATTGTACAATGGGTTGCCAGAATCTCAGTCTGTCTGTTGGAAGTGTGCTTTAGCTTCTAAGGGGTGACTCCTCTAGTTTCTGATCAAGTCATTCACCAAATACTGGCAGCTGTTTTTCATCATAGGCCCAAACTGGGATAAACAATGAGATCATTCTCTCCTCTCTGACAGCATGCAAAAGCACTCTTGGGAAATTAGTTGTACTCTTACTAACCAGAAGGGATATCAAAGCGCAGGGAAGCTTTTGCTCCGACCACCCAAAATCATCCAAAGATTTCATGAGACGTGTCTCACTGCCAGTCAGATTTTTAACGAAGTATTTCACAGTTGTCCGCCTTTTTTATTTTGGGTATAAGATGTACCTCATGCTTTTCTATCATTAAGTACATGTGATACACACAATTTTCTCAAGGTCTTCTCTACTGTATGGCCAATGCTAATTCTTATCTCTTAACATAAACTGCAAAAAATTATACTGTACACAGCCTGGTAACCACCCTTAAAAGGCAACCCACCTGAATGTATAACAACAGGTTTGCAGTTCAAGAAATTATGAGTAACAAATTCTCAGAACACATTGTGGATTTTAGGGTACCACTAAGGGGCAGCAAATTCTAAATCATTTCATTTATTGTTATATATTTTCTGTTGAGGGCACAATATGGATTTTCTGCAAAGGAGCTTTCAAAGTCCATTCTACCACCTCATTTTCCAGCACAAGAACTGCAGCACAAGTATGGCGTTGACTTCTGTACTTCTTAGAGATCTAGAAAAGTTTGTAGGATAACCCTTGGCTAGGCCCTGGGGCACTCTCTCAGCCTAACCTACCTCTCAGGGTTGTTGTGATTATGAAGTGGAGGGGAGAATTAATTAAGCTGCTTTGTATCTCCGTTGGAAAGAAAAGCAGAGTATAAATGCATTAATTAAATAAAGTTACCTGCATTAGTTTTGCCCACCTGAGGCCCTTTCCGCACAGCAAATGTATAATGGGTTGCAGTCGGGATACAGTAACCCGTTTTCCTGTTTTTGCATTCACATGCATCCATATAGGCAACAATTGGAGCCCACGGAAACAATCCAGGTTGCTGTCACATCTTTGCAAGGAGACGGATCTCTTTTTAAAAATTTACTTCCCACCCATGCATAGCTTCGCAGGCATGTACAAATGAACCCCCCTCAGCCAGGCTGATGTTTCATGATACAACCATCTGCACTTGTGTAGCTACGCAGATGTAAGCTGAGAAATATATTAAAAAGGAAAACAGAAGCGAATAAAGCGTCTCTTGCCTGGTCGTTCGCTCCCGAGCAGCTGCAACCCAGGATTTTTTAAAAGACTCATGAATAGCGTGATTCTAAAAAAAATCCAGTTTGAGGAAAATAACACAGGGCAGACTCGTTTTAGGAGCAGGATCTGTGTGAAGTCCCCACCCCCCCAATGGGTTTTTTACCATCTGATACTCATGGTTATTGGCCCATGCAGAGGGGGTCTTAGTGTTTCAAAAGGGGGGGAGAAGAAAGATATGCTAAGTGGGGTTGAAAATCACAATGCTGTTCTTTAGATAATGTTTTAATTATCGCATTATTTAATTATCGCATTATTTAAGTGTGTGTGTGTGTGTGTGTGTGTGTGTGTGTGTGTGTGTGTGTGTGGTTCCTGACCTTCAACACATTGTTTATCACACACAAAAGCACTACCTCACCATTTACTAGGAAATCATTAAGTATTTTTGTGCCTCCTTCCACTTGCTTGAGTATTCCCCCCCCCCCCGAACCGGATGTGTGTGTGTGTGTGTGTGTGTGTGTTGCAAGGACTTTTGCATCTGAAAGGAAGGAAGCTGCTGTGATTCAATATCCAGTCAAAAACCTACAAACTCCAAACATTTCAGTTGTGCCCCCAAAGTGCCATTTTCCCTGTCCTTGAAATGTGTGTCATGTAGAAGCTTTAATTAGAATCTAATTTCACAACATACAAAAAGAATGGTGAGATAATACTTTCAGTAAGAAATATTCAGTGGTGAAAGAATGCATGCTTTTAAACCATAACCTTGTACCACACACACACATAATGCACAGTAAAATAAAACCATGTCTGTTACTGAGCTAAATAATGTTTACAATGTGGATGCCACCTTTCAAGTTACATAGAACTGTACAGGTAACAGAAAGAAAAACAAAAAGGGAAAAGTGAAGGAAAAGAAAGTAATGGATAGATCTGGACTCAAGTTTTCCCAGTGAAACTGCGTTGCTTAAAACAAGGGAAAGGTTGGTGTGAAGATAAATTAGACTCCCATGAAACAAGAAAGGCAGAAAATATTTAATGAACTAACAGAGCTCTTCATCAAGAGAAACTCTGAAACGTTGTTAGTATAAAAATCTACTCAGGGTAATTAACCCCCTAGTACTTTGCTGATATTCAGTTATCCCTTCCACATTGCTGGGTTTAGTGGAGTGGCGTCCCCTCGCGATCTGGAAATTCGCATAAAAATTTTTTGCCCTCCCTTCATATCAGAGAATAAGCCCGATTTTTCTTTTTCTTTTTTTTAACTTTAAAAACAAAATTGTGTGCATTAATGGCATTACAAGATAAAAACATGCTGATATTATACTATACTATACATATATTTTATGAATTTCTGAGTTTCTAAACCTTTTCTCTGTTATCTACAGGCCTTCTTGTGTTGCCTGCAGCTTCTGCAAAACTCCCTCCAAAAATCCCATTTAATTTCTTAGCTGAACCCGCGATATATCAAAACCACAAATGCGTAAAGTTGCTATTTGGAAGGGATAACTGCAAATGTCCCTTTTTAATTCTATTTTTTCAAGCTTGAAATTACAAAATATCCCTCTCCTCCAATTTATTCCACAGTTAGTCCATCTCAGTCACACAGATGGCAAACCATTTTGTGAGGTGATGTCCTTTTGGACATTTTCTATCTAAAAATGGCCCTGGCTAGTCCATGCTTTCTGTAAGCGTTGCTGGAGTGCCAGCCTACAAGCTGGGAGACCCTGGATCAAATCCTCATTCTGCCACAGAAGCTTGCTGGATATCTTTGGACAAGTCACACACATCCAGCTTACCCTGCCTCACAAGGTCTTGGGAATAAAAAATGGAGGAAAGGGGAACAACATAAACTACTTTGGATCCCACACGAGGGAGAAAGGTGGGGGTATGGAAGAAGCAAGTAACCTATTTCATATAGCACCCACCGGTCTCTGGTCAGCAGTACTCAGAAAAAATGTTTATTTATTAAATTCATTAAATTTCTGGATCGCTCTCCTGTTATACAGACTCCCAGTAGTTTACAGCCTTTAATGCGATAAAACAGTGAAATAAACAATCATTGAGCCCAAGAATATAAACCCAGTGGAGGACAGGGTAAATATAATGTAGTAACAGAACAAGAGAAAAACAAAACAAAAAAATGAAAGAAAGTGGAAAGGGAAAAGGAAGAAGGGGAGGGAAATGGGAAGGGAGGCCAGCAAAAATGGACAATCAGTGCTGCAGCCCTCAACCTCAGGCCTGGTCGAACAGCTCCGTTTTGCAGGTCCTGCAGACCTGCAATAGATCCTGAAGGGCCATGGTCTGATTAGATTGGATATTACACCAGGCCAAGGCCAGTGAAAAAGATATTACAACAGGCCAGGAACAGCCAGTGAAAAAGTGAGCAGTAGCTTTGGCTGGATCCAAAGGGTCCAATGATGGTTTTTTATCAAGAGCAGACATACCACCATCTCTTTCAACCCCCCTGGATGCCACCAAAGATCTTGAGGATCTTGAATGGTATAGTATAGACTGATTTTATCAGGTTTCAGAAGCTAAGCATGGTCTCTCCTTGGATGGGACACCTCCAAGAAAGGCTCTGCAGAAGAAGGCAATAGCAAACAACCTCTGTTTAATCACTTGTCTTGAAAAGGCCTGTGAGGTTGCCGTAAGTCAGCTGCACTTTATACGTGCACCAGAGCTTCTCACATCTTCCTTGATTTCAGTACCTGACCCATGTTTCCACAAGGGTGGGTGGGTGTCAGAGCCAGTTTCATGGCGCTCCCATTATTTAGGGTCTACGGCAGGGGTGTCCAAAAGGCCCGCCGAATGTCCACAGACTACAATTCCCATCAGCCCCTGCCAGCATGACCAGTTGGCAGAACTGATTAGAACTGTAGTCCATGAACATCTGAAGGGCCATAAGTCGGACAGCCCTTGTCTATGGCAAGACTTTTATTTGAAGGCTAGCTTATATAAGAAAATGTTCACTGTGATGGATGAAATTTGTGTTCTTTGGTAGGAGAGGAGGGGCCACATGGCAATCAGTGATTGCATCCAGGCCCTTATTTCTATAAGCCTTGTCTGTGTGGGTGGGTGTGTGGGTGTGGGTGATTTCCAGACCTCACCAGCAAAACCTCTGATCCCTCGAAAAGCTTCAGGAGAAAGAGGGCTGAAGGGCAAATGTACCCCAGGACTCAAGAACGGATACTTGGACATGAGGACAAGAGCTGTAAGGCAGCAATTTTACACAAACCTGATGATTATTTCTTTTTGGTTGCTGCTGCTGTTGTCAACAACTTAGTCTGCTGAACTTTTGCAGAGAGGAAGGAAAAGGGAAAGGCCTCGCTCTCCTTCATCCACGTTGCTAAGCAACAGGTCACAAAGTCAGCAGCCTTCTAAACATCAGATAAAGGAAGGCAAAAGGGTACAAAGTTTAAAGGGGTTACAGGTTACCTTTAGTGGGACCTTGTGCCTTGTCACACTCTTTAGCAGTTTTTTAAAGGATTTCTAGTCTGTAATGCTATCTTTAATGCTAACGTTTTACCAATTGTATGTTGACAATAAATACTACTAATTTGACTTGTATTTTATCAAGTTACAATGCCAATATTAGCTTGAATCTTCACTTCAGATCCCAAGTATGCACTGAGAAGAAGCTGCAAGAACACCGGACTGCTCCTTAAATGCTTTAACTGTGAACAGGATGGGGAAATTAAAGACTATTAATAGGGTAGCTGGCCTTTTCAAGACTTAATGGGAAGGGTAGACCACATTTGCTTTTCAGTCTTAAAGCTCAGAACTCAAAACATGTTCATTATGAAAGGCAGGTGAACGAACGGTTGATCAGACATCAGCGGCATGAAAAGCATTCCATGGTGGACTGCGTACATGTGGAGAACTACAGCAAACCTGAACCACTAAGTTTGGGTCTGTGTATTTAGTGTTTAAGGAGAAGGCCTGACTTTGCTGAGTATAGGCAGTAAACGGAACTAAATAACATCCTCCAATTTAATTTTTATTTTAAGGAAAGGTCATAGAGAGAAACACATTTTACTGTGACATGTCTTTGAAGAGGACAGCCATAGATGCAGGTAAAATGTTAGGAGCAAAACCAGTTGATTCTGGCTGAACTTTGTTATCTACCTGTATTGTAGCAATGTCTACATGGCCCCAGATAAAAAACCCAAAGTCAGGGACTTAAGGAGTTTAGGCAACCAAAAAGGTATAGAAGCTGGTTGAAACAAGGAAAACACCAAATATAGAGGAGGATCACCTATGCTGTGCTTGTGAAAGAATGGTGGGAGAAAACTGCTTTGCATTAGAATTTGTACTAGGATGTAGTTTCATAGAAGTGTTCTGCTGAACTACTTTTTAATTAAAAAAGACTAAAGAAAAAAGTACCCTTACGACTCATTTGCAAAACAAAAACAAAAAAGGAAGACGATAAAGTTTAGATCAATTTTTTTAAAGAAAGTTACTTGTTTATTTTAGTGCAGAACAAGAAAAACAGCAGTGCCAAATTAGAATAACTGCATGAAACAAGACTTCCTGGGCAATTGGAAAGGAAAAGGCAGCATATACACGGCAGCCCTACAGAAATCAGGAAGCGACAGGCAGAAGGGCGAGATATATTAAAGGCTACCCAAGCTTGTATTACAGGAAGTAATGGACTTACAAAGGACCAGTGCAGATTAGATATACAGGGGAGAAAAACTTCCTAATGAGGGAAAACACTGATATTGCAACAGGCAGACAACAGTAGGTCATTCAAGCAACCATATTTGAAGGAGAAAATCAGATCTGAGGGAAGAAACCTTGACTAAAGGATAGCAAGAGTGAACTCCTTTCTAGAGTTCTATATCCACAGGCTTAGAAAAGTGCTAGCTCTGCTCAGTTGTAAATGTGCTATATGTAAAGCAGCAACAGTGTGAGATTTTAGAGATATGGTGATGCTTAGAGCCTTTTTAAATTTCTCGTACTGCATGCTGTATTCCCATGGAAGCATCTGCAATGTGAGGTTTTCCCCACATTCTTTGAAATCTCTTGTTCTTGTAGTTAAACTGAGCCGCTTCTTCCAAGATTGCCTATGAAGTTTCCCATTAGGTATCTGGCATTAATTGTATGTCAGGGACACTACAGGTGTCACACAAATCAAACCAAAAAGTTACAGATCACACACATTTATTCAGAAGCAAGTTCAGCTGTGTTCTGGCCTTAATCACAAGCATGCAAATGTAACATGAGCTGAGGCCTATACACTCAAACTCCATACCAAGTGGAGACAGCCCGCATAACCTGTGGCAGAAGGAACTATCTTCCTTCTTTCAAGACTGAGGTCTTGAACTATAAAACCATAAAACTTAAATAAGACCCATACATAAAAACACTCCCTTTGACTCTTCTCCACAGCCTCTAAGAAGTGAGCAACAAAATGAGTACAGTGAGGATCAGAGTCCTCTAAGAGGCAGAAAGAACTAAGTGAGGCCTATTCACGTACAAAGACCTGGGGTTGCACCCAGCAGAAGAAGGAACGAAGGAGCTGCAGTGAATCCTTCTTCACTCTTTCAAGCAGCCTTCTGTGGTGGTGGTGGGAAGTGATGTCAAATCACAACTGACTTATGGCGACCCTGTAGGGGTCTTTGCCATTGTGTGGGCTGAGAGAGATCTGGGAGAGCTGTAACTGGCCCAACGTCCTGGATTCATGAGGGGGAGTGGGAGACTGAGCCTGGTTCTCCAGATTAGAGTCTTAGCCACTAGACCACACTGGCCAGAGGCGTAGCTCCAGGGGGGCAGGGAGGGTATGTGATGCACTGGGCACACGCTCCTGCGGGGGCATGGTGTGGCGTGAGCATGGCGGATGCACCAGCGCACTGGGTGCTTTCCCCCCTCGCTCCGTCCCTGACACTGGCCTTCTGCTATTGGTCCCCAAAACTCCTCTCTTGAGGATCAAGACATTCTCACAGGCAATATGACCCCCGCACAGGTCACGTGGGCTGCAGGGATGATGGGGAATATAATAATGGGAAATGAAGTGATCTCCCCATTTACCTCCTCTATCATTTGCAGTTTGCATCAGCAGAAGACAGAGAGAGGCAACTTGACTTGATTCCCGATCAGTGCTGCAGCTCTTTTGCCCTTTGGCTCTCCTAAACATCAGACAGAAGTTTTGGGAAAGGCAGGTAAAGACTTCCCACTAATACCTCCTGTGAGCTCTTCTGGTGGCTCCAATTTACAATCATTTGGGGTGTGAACAATGGTTCATTTTAAGCAACATTCACAGGATCAGGGGTTGCTACTGGTTTGAGGCAGTGGTACAATTATCATTATTGGTCGTTTCCCCACTTACCTTTTTGTTGCGTGCTACTCGTGGCAAGTAACGAGGGGTCCCGCTGCACTCCCCACTGTGCCAGTGGCGGCAGCACAGCAACCCCGAATCTGCCACTCTCCTTCCCCCTCAGCGTGCGGTATTTCTGTTTCTGGATGGAACAGCACCTTTTTTAACACCCTGTGCTCTGCGCGGGGGAGGGGGAAGCCCGGGGGTGTGACTGCCAGTTTCAAGACAGAAGCTTCGGAAGCTGCCCCCAAACGCTCCCTTCCCTCCCTCTGCCCTTGCGCCCTGCTGCAAAGACGGGGACAGAAAAGGGTTTTTTAAAAAGAAGACAGGAGACGCGTTCCTGCGGTGGGGAGTAAGACTTCGCGCTCAAAAGCAGCAATTCAAAGGAGAGCGGTTTGCCTCAGAGGTTTTTTTTTAAGTGGAGAATCGGCCATTATTAATTTGATCTTTACCCACCCTTTCCCGACCAAAGTCAATAACTCTGCCACGACAAAGTATTTTGCTTGTGTGGTTTATGTCAAGGTTTGGGCCACATATCTTTTAATCTAGACTACCTTAGTGGAGCTGTAAAAATGAAACTGAAGACTTGTATTAAGTGAAAAACAAACCCATTTACCACATGAACAGTAAATAGTGATTGTACAATTAGCTGGAGAGTTCTAACAATAAAAACTGCAAGAACTATGTCTCTTCTCACAATACCCATTGTCAGACCACCGTAAAAATATATGCACTGCAATGCAAACCCAGCCCCATTGTCTCCTGCGGATTATCCATGAATTCCCACCAATAATGCAACACCTCTCTAGAGCCCTGTATTGTGTGACTTACATTTTCAGGTCACTGTTTTTATCAGGCAAAGTGTGAAGGTCATTGAAGTATTTTTAAAAAGATGCCAAATAGCAACCACAAAACAGATCTATATATTTGATATCAGTGTTAGGATCTCCCTTTAAAAGCTTTCAGCAATAGGTCTGCAGCCAGCCCTGGAGACAGGATCCCACTGACCACCTTCTCCTCCAGAAGGGGAATCTGATCTCTCACTGCGAAGTGACTCCGGAAATGGTCCAGCATGCTCTCCTGAATTACATTCCACATCCACACTTTTTGCTGCCTCTGCCGTTTGGTGATCAACTCGCCACTTGCAAGCATGAGTTCTCGGTATTCGGTCATCTTATCCCACATGTCGGAGATGCCTTCTCCAGTCCTGGCAGAGATCCGCATGACCTATTCAATTTAAGAACAATCTTTCTAAGAGAGACAAGGCAAAAAGTACGCTATCAGGCTAAACTGATTCGGCACAAACATCTTTGAAGAAACCAGGTTAAGAATGCAGCACTGCCAGCTTGGTTTCTAAGATGAGATATTCAGATACTACAGATACTTTTTGGAGGGGAGGGTGGTGGCTCAGGTGGACCATGCTGGTTAAGAGCAGGTGGACTAATATGGACTAATATGGTTTGATTCCCCACTCCTCCACACAAGTGGTGGAGTCTTACCTGGTGATAAGTTTGTTTCCCCGCTCCTACGCATTCCTGCTGGGTGACCTTGAGCTAATCAAGTTCTTTGGAACTCAGCCCCACCTACCTCACAAGGTGTCTGTTGTGGGAAGAGGAAGGAGTTTGTAAGCCTCTTTGAGTCTCCTTACAGTAGAGAAAATGGGGTGGATAAGTATAAATCCAAACTCTTCTTCAGTGGTACGGCATATGCTTTTCATGCAGAAGATCTAGCTTCAGTCCCCAGCATCTCCAACTAAAAGGATCAGGTATGAGGGCATGGGAAAAGACCTCTTCCAGAGACTCTGGAGAGCCAATGCCAGTCAGAGGAGACAGTACTAACCTTGACAGACCAATGTTCTGCCTCCTTATAAGGAAGCTTCATCTAGCTACAGAGACTTGGCTAGCACAATGCTAAATATTTAAGAAAAGCTTTTAAAATCAAGATGCTCCCTGGACCTTAGACCCAGAAAGGGGCATGCCTTATCTACCCACCCTCCCCACATACTGCAGTTGTCGTGGTTTCTTTAAATTATGCTGCATTGAAAGATGGCTTGAAAACTATGAGTCAGGATTCAGCTGTTGTGTCGCATCTCAGAAACAAGAGTCTGAGGCTGCAAAATGGAATGACTGAAGATCAACAAACTAAAGCTCAATCAAAATATCCCCGAAGTATTAGTGGTTATAACAAGGGATTGAGGAATGGTTGGTGCAGCACTCTTCCGAGAAGAGGGGCTTTTCAGCTGGGGGATGCTGTCCGTTCAGGCCTCCAACATGGCTGGTAGTATCTGTATTCAATTTCAGTTGGCACATCCAATGCAAGACCTTGAGAGGCATGATCTGGCTGCTGTTGAACACATCCGATGCTATAATTCTAGATAACTGCAATGCATTCTATGTGACGCTGCCTTTGAAAGCTGCTGGAAGCTTCAATAGATATAAAATACGGAAATAAGACTGCCAGCTACTGCAAGCTGCAGGGAATCTCCCCCAAGTTTTTAAAACAACAACATTGACTGATAGTTCATTGTAAGATACAAAGTACTGGGTCATTAATAATCTTTAGAAACCGGAAAATGCTGGGACCCAAAGGCCTGTCTGATCCCATACCGTGTTTCCCTGAAAATAAGACAGGGTCTTATATTAATTTTTGCATCAAAAGATGCATTAGGGCTTATTTTCGGGGTAGGGCTTATTTTAGGGGAAATACGGTATCTTCACAATTCATTAAGGTGGGCTTTCGGCAACCCGTTGCTTCCCCGTCACGTGTGACACAAGCTGCATCCTCATTGGCAGGGAGCAGAGGGCACTATCCGCAATTTATGATCTGTAACTACCAGTAGGGCTTATTTTTGGAGGAGGGCATATATTTTAAGCATCCTCCAAAAATCCTGAAAAATCATGATAGGGCTTATTTTCAGGGAAGGGCTTATTTTTGGGGAAACACGGTACAAGCCTGCCTAGCAACTGAGCTTTTTTCTTTGGTGTTATCTCCATAGTATGTTTGAATTGAGAAGTTTGAGTAAAATTTTCAATCCTATTTTTAAATGTTTAACTACCTTTACTCGTTTTCTTTTGTTGAAATACAGTATATAATTACATCCTATAAACAAAATTAAATATTTCAACGTGTACATTTAAACTGATGATACACATTACTGTTGGGCTTTTGTGCATTCACTTCCTGCCTCGAGGCTGTTTGCTTCACAGTGGGGTTTTTCCCGTGGTTTCCTGTTTACACAAGAGATTGGGCCAGAGGACTCACTCAGTCCTCAGGTCCATTCAGCAGAGACGGGCTGGTCCACAACGACAGCTTTAATTTGCAAGGAAAGCACTTCTTACCACCATCAGCATTTGCTCACATACAGAAACTGAAATCAAGAGCTCCACCTAGTAGGACCAAAGTAAATCACACTGGTAATAGGGGAGGAGCAGAGTCTTCTGCTATATACACATTTACACAATAAATGTATCACATTAGCAGAGTCCTTTTGCCTGCACCACTGCACTCCTTTTCTTCTTATCTAAAGTAACCCTGCCAGTACAACAGGGGCAAAAGTTTAAATCCTGCAAGCCTTGTGGCTTTCCTGCAAATCCCGCCCCCTTTTTTCCTGGCATCTGATAGCTTAATAGACCAGTCCCTTGCTCCTACGTTAGACCTGCAGTTTTAAAAAATATATACAAAAACCAAAGCCTTTCTGATCACTCGGAAACAGTGGCCAGAAAAGCAGGAAAAACTGGTGCTGGGTTTGTTGGGGAAGGCAGGAACAGGAAAGGTTGAGTTTTGCCAGCATTTGGAAACTGCACAGCATCCCTGTTCTGCCCCATGGTGGTTTCGGACAGAAAAAAAAACACATAAAGGAAAGTCTACCGAGAAGGAAAGGTAAACTCACTGAGAGGCAGAAAGCAAGTGCATGAATGGCCTTTATGTTAGGATCCACCTTACAACTTTTGAAGAGGCTTACCGTCAAGATCCTGGTAAACAAAGTTACACATTTAAAGAATTATGTATATTATCACCACAGGATGATGTAGAAAGCACCATTAAAAGAGACCTGGAGAACTATGTGGGTTCTGCAGTATTAAAATCAATGCCCTCTCACCTAACAGCAAGGAGGAGAGAAGAGTTTTATTTTGGATGTACTAACCTTTGGGCTCCAAACTTTAGAGCGCTTACGGAGTAACTTCAGTGCGCTGATGTATTCTGCTTGAATCCTCCGCGCTGGCACAACTAAATCTCCATCAGCTTTGGTTACAGCAACGAGATCGGCCATCTCAACAATCCCCCGTTTGATTCCCTGAACCAAGCAAGGGGAAAAAGAAAAGTGGAACTCACAGAGACACTGGTTCAATCTACACTAATCTCCTTCAGAAGACCCACACCAATGCTGACATAACTGCCTTCACTGCCTTTCTTCACCTTAAAAGTTATGGTGCCAGATAACAGCTGTTCGTAGTAGAAACTTCACTAGTTTTTAAAAGAGAATCCCAGTTTCTTGGACCACCTTGTTCCAAAAGTCCAATATGAAATCTTCAGGTATGCATCAAATGGCTATTGTCTGATTTAACCACTGCAAGATTGAGAGTCTGTGTTAAAGCCAAAGGGCTTCTAAGGAACAGCCAGATATGCATCCAGTAGCACCTCAGAAACCAACCTCAGAAACCAAAATAGCACCTATTTGGTGCACCTCAGAAACCAAAATACTCGAAGATTTTTGGAGAATGAGTTTTCAAGAGTCAGAGGTATCTTTAATCAGAGGTGGAGCTACCGGGGGCCGGGGTGTGCGTGTTGCACCAGGCACATGCCTGGGTGGTGCGGAAAATCGCCCCCGCGGCCCCACACTCCCCGCCACAGCCCTCCCACCCCCGCACTTACCTTAGTGATACAGTGCAGGCTGAAGAAGCGGCCTGTTCCCTTCAGGCTGAAAACAGCCTGGTGGGAACTACACTTTCCAGGAGATCTTGTGAGCCCCAAGGTCTCATGGGAAGTGCTGTTCCCACCAGGCCGTTTCAGGAACAGGCCACTTTTCCAGACTGAACTAAGGTAAGTGTGTGTGTGTGGGGGGGAGGCTGGCAGGGTGGGCAGGGTGCCACAGGGGCAGAAAACACAAAGTGCGCACTGGGTTCAGTATGGCCCAGCTACACCTCTGTCTTTAATCTAGCTCTTCTACTGCAGACCAACACCACAACCCTTTGAAACTAAGGAAGAGCCAGTGTCATTTTTAAATATTTGGACCTAGGCAAACCCTGGATGCAAACCCAGACTAAAAACGTTCAACTGCATAACAACATCATGGCAATTAGTGTCTCTCAACCACAAATGCAATACATGCTGCAAAGGACTCTGTATGCTAAAATCTACATTAAAAGTTATTGCTAAAAGTTAAAATGGGCAATAAATTCTACTGTATTATGGCAGCTCAGGGAAAACAGTAAAACACAAACAGCACTACAACCGTATTTTGTTGCTAGGAGAAGGCTGAATAATTTGGAAAACCTTCTGTTCTCAAGCTTCGCTTATTGTCAATTTAAAAACAATCAATACCTGCAATTCATCACCGCCTGCTGGTGGCAACAGCAACACAAACATATCAACCATATCAGCAACAGCAAACTCTGATTGCCCCACACCTAAGGATGGAAAGCAGAAATTAATCACTCACTTTGAGTTCTTATTCCAAGGAAATTTTTAAAAAAACAGACTGTAAGAAGGGATTCGTATGTGGGGACAATTGAAGAAAGTGTTGATATAGATTAAAAACAAAACAAAAAGAGGCAAATGAGATGACTTTTTAAAAAGCACCAGAATAAGGAACAGGAGAAACTCACTGAACATCAACCTAGCCCAGTTTCATAAAATTCCACGGACTTGGGCTAATAGCTGTTGTGCCACCAGAGAAAACACCCAACTTCAAACTGCTTATGCTCTCTATGTCTATATCCTCACTACAGAAATATCCGTGCAAGCTTAATTGCACTATGGGCCACTACTCTGCATATCTAAACACACAAGAAGCTGCTTTGCCCTGAGTCAGGTATGCCAATGTCAGTATTGTCTACTCAAGGCCAGCAGCAGCCCTCCAAGGCCTTGAAATAGAAGTCTTTCAAATGACTTCCTAATGGAGGTGATCTGGCAATGGTTTAGCAAAGGCCCTTTCCGCATGGGCCAGGAAAGCAGCTGTAACCAGGGTAAATTACCCTGATGGAGCCCCAGGGCCGCTCGCACACTTCCAGACGGGCAGCCCCAGAGCTGCTGTGGTCCGTGGAGGCGCCTCCGCACGGAGAAGCGTCCTGTTTTTTAAAAAACTTACTCCTCTCCCTGTGCAGCTCTGCAAGGACTAGGAGACTTGCCCTCGCAGCTATGGCGACATCTCAGGGATTGAAGGGCAGCGTGGTTATGTTTCCTTGTCCCTGCACAGCTCTGCAGGGAGAGAAATAAGCTTTTAGAAAAAAAGACGCGCCTAAAAGCAGTGCCTCCAACCCGGTGCCAGGTGCAAAACGATGTTTTTTTAAAACCTCGCTCATTCAGCAAGTTTCAAAAACAGCGTTTCCCCGCCGGTTTGGGGGGGGGGGAGCATGGTGCTGCCTCGTTTTGGAGGTGGAAGCCATGCAAAGTACACCCCAGGAACAGTGTTTTTACCGTGCCTGGGGTGCTGTTTTTGGCCCGTGTGGAAAGGGCCACTGATTAACACCTGAGATTTGGGGTCTCTTTCTCTTTTAAGCCTCAGCAAGCCAAAAGACCGTGATGAACATCTCATCCATGTCATCAGAGACCATGATGTGGTCAGCAAACACCCAAGGAAGCTTTTCACTTACCTACTGTTTCTACAAGAACGATGTCATAACCTCCTCCTTCACACAGAAGAATGACTTCATTTGTGGTCCGGGTCACACCACCCAGGGTGCCTCTGGTTGGAGACGGTCTGATGTATGCATTCATGTCTCTTGACAACTCTGTCATTCGGGTTTTATCACCCAGGAGGGATCCTTCAAACATTGAACAAAGCTATAGCAAACTTTGTTTCAAGATTCAAGTCAATTCAGGCTTATTCGATTAAATGGAGGACCAAATAGTAACTCTTTTGTGTGGCATAAGTCCATTAAGCCCCAAGAACAGCTTTCCACTGGCAGCAGGGAGGAGTGGTGGTGGTGATGGAATTTCTGCCTCACTGTGCTGCTGGAAAGCCCTCTGGAGGTAGTGGGGCAGTGCAGCAGCAGCAGTGCTGTTCCCAGCCACCTGGGACTCTGGATTGGGCTGTTAGTTCTATTGCTGGCATGAAGCCTGCATCTCAAGTTTCTTGCAGCTTACCTGTTCCTCTGATGGTTGCTATTTCAAGGTGGGGATCAGGATTAAGCCCCACTGAGGAAGGGCCTTGCCCACTTTCCTGAAACACTGGGCAAATGCCACATTAAAGAATGGTGGTCAGCAGTGCCATAGATAGCTCCCAAGCCACTGAGTGACTATCACTCAGCTACACTATCCATTTAATCAAAACAACTAAATTTGTGATCCTAAACAAGTAGAAGAGGAAACGATACATGTTTTCACAGACATACTCACCACCACTTGTACTAGAGGAAGGATCAACTGCCAGCACAGATACTTTATGTCCTCTTTCTGTGAGCATTTTCCCAAAGCATTCAATAAATGTTGATTTCCCAGCACCAGGGGGCCCAGATAATCCTAGGTATCAGTAGAAACATCCTTGAGTCTAGGGCAACACGCAGTCACATTAGAATTGCAGTACAATGGAATCTGCATGCTATGCAAAATCATCAAGGTAAGCATCTCCTATGTGAGCCCAGTATCTTCATAACTTAAACTGAGAAAAAGAGGCTCTGATCTAAACCCGATTAACATATTAGTAGCAATATTCTTTCATTCCTTGTCTTAATTGCAATCTCTGCTCTTTCCTCCCAGTTATAAAAGTCATATTTTATTCAAAAATGCAGTTCCCCCATCCTCATGGGTCTTTTGTTGTTGCCGTAAAGTCACATCTGAGTTTTTAAGGCAAGAGATGCTAGGAGGTGGTTTGCTATTAATGAGTCACAATCCTGGTATTCCTTGAAGGTCTCCCACCCAATTACCAGGCAGGGCTGAGAGTGTGTGATTGGCCAAAGGTCACCCAACAAGCTTCTGTGGCACGAGTGGGGATTTGAACCCGGGTTTCCCAAGTCCTAGTCCAACACCTTAACCACTATACCACCCTGCCTCCCCAATACATGCACACAGCTACTGAAAACTTGCATGTGACGTATGCTGCCTCATAAATCACACATTTACCCATCTTCCTCAATCAGCTCAAATTTTATCTCTTGTAACTTTTTTCCTTCTCTGTCACCAAACCATATTTTATGTAAGCAAGTTCTCTCCAAAGAATTACATCATTTATGGATTCTTTTTTTTTAAATGAGCATATTGAAGAGCACCACCAGAATATTTTCAAAAGAGTTCCATGTTTATCAAGAGGATTTGGGTGGCACTTGGAGTTATCAAGACATTAGGAAAGATTTTCTCTTGAGTAGGCAGATTTCCGGGGGAAAGTAACTCCCACATACCACCTGTACTTGAGATACAACAACCCATCATGATGGATTCCAGCTCTTTTGTAAGTTTCAAGAGATTTTTAAAAAGTTCTTTAGAACTGTGGCAAATCAACAAGCTGTGTTAAATCATAGCAATAATTGTGCAAACAAAAAAGGACTGACCCACTCTAAAGGCTAGTGGCTTTCCTTTATTTAACTGTTCTTGCTCTCTGTGGTAGGATAGTACCTTCTGAAGCAGCACCTGTGCAATCTCCTTTTTCCTGCTGTGTGTGGATTCTACAAGAGTAATGGCTTCCGCCAAGCAGGCCCTGTGCCCGTGGACAAGTCCATTGTACAGTTTATCTAACAGTCTTTGCTCCTTAGCAGAGAGTTCCTGCATTTGCTGTTCTGCTACTGTAGGACAACACCAGCCAGTCTTCAAACCCTTCGAAGATATCATCATTTGCCTTACAAAATGGGGCTGCAGCAAATTAGCCATCTGACCACACAGAAGAGCAGATCCTGGAAGAGGCCTCAAACAAAAACTATTCAAATAACTTTTCCTAATAGTCTTTAACAACTGGTAAGGAGGAAATCGTTGAAGCAGTGACGATGCATTCATTTTGTCTTGTCAGGGAGATCTGTTTTTCGACAGCCTAATAAGGGAAGAAGAAAAATCCCCAATACTTTCATTTCTCTCCAGCCTAAATTTCAATTATAAAAAGCACCATAAAAATACGTTACGCAATCAATTTGCCAGATCTTAAGTCAGAAACTACATCCATGAGGAATAAAAACCTGAGGGGAGAGAAGCTGGCAAAAGGGTTAATCAGAAACACATCAACCCACAGGCTTCCCACTACATAAACCATATAACATGTACAGTCAAAGTGCAGGTTGCCAGTTAAAGTAGCCTCTCCGCAGCTTAAAAGAAAGTCCCATGTCCATCCAAGTCACTCATGGAGTGACAGTGAGGGAATGAGACCGAAGGTTATTGCAACGTTTAATTGTATGCGTCCCCTTCCTTTAACAGCATTGCCTTCTACATAAGGCATTACAGCACTGTCATGCCTTATAGTCTTTGGGATTTGTGTTTTGGTTTCGTTGGTTTGAATCCTACTGCATTGTTTATTTGGCAGTCCTTGCAGCCTGATCTAATTTAAATCTTGGTAATCTGCTTTGAGTCTCAGCAAGGGAGATTCAAACGTTCAAATACAAACGTTAATATTCATTCCTAAAGCGTGGCAAGTGGATTCTCTGCATCCAGAACACACTTTCAGCTCACAATATCACCAAACCATGAAGCCAGTTCAGCTTCTTCAATTAAGCAAGTATCAAAGCTTCATGCAAAACTGGGCCCTGTGTGCAAGCAACAAAGTTCAGCGGAAAGTTGCAGAAACTTTTGAACATTCAATAAGCTAAGCATCACTCTTCTTCATGCAGGCTTTAAATTGAACAGTTACTCACTGTTCTCCACACTGAAACAAATGGAGTTAAACCCCACAGATACAAAGAACATCATGGTATTTGGAATTTCTACCATAAACATGTGGCACAGTTATGCACATTAGAGGCTTTAGCCTACATTCATTTGAAGTAAATGTATAAATATTGGCCCCATCACTGCATGGATACTAGGATGCCAGCAGAATACTGTAAGAGGTCACAAGTCCTTCCCACAATCCCTGTGACTGTATTACTCCCATTGACACCCAATAAATATATTTAGGATTGGGGAGAAAGAATTCTAAACCATAATGAAACATTTCAGTGGCAGTATTAGCACCTGCACACTGTTCCCTACCTACCTACAGACATACAACAAAGCCTCAATCCCTATTCCCTTCTGATGCTTTGTAAAGGCAAAGCGGCATGATCTAAATATCCTAAGCAAACAGAAAACTGCAAATCAATTAGTCAGTTCGGGTGTTCATAATCCTATAACAAAAAAACCAAATGCCAGTGAAAACGGGACTTTTTCTTATTCCCACCACCTGGAACTGAAGCCCTTCTCACATTAAACCACACTCACTGTCTATTGCATAACTTCCGTGCTTGAGCTTGTTGCATTTATGGAGCTGCCCCCCGCCCCTCAAGACTAATCGGAGAAAGAGCCATTCTCCATTTACAATACAGCACAGCTAGAACAACAACCCTATCAGGTCCTCCCATTTCCCCCTCCCTCGCTTAAATCCAGTCGGGCTCTGGGCTGACAGGCGACCTTGGAGTGGAACAATACGCCCCCTCCCGCCCTGACTGACAAGGGGGGGGGGGATCAACGAAATGACCTGCACCTCTGCGAATCTTTTACATCCGGGACACGTCAGTGCGCACAACTCAGGCCTGTTCTCGTTCTGACCCCCGCCCACGCTCTCGGCGTCAGTCACTTTTGCGCCTGCATACAAGGGAAGGGCGAAGGGCCGAGACAACAGTAATCCGCGCAAGCGCAGTTAGATGCTCGGCGTCCCTTGTCTTTTATAGAATGGGAGGGTTGCAAAAGAGAGTCAAAGTTGGACTTTTGCGTGCACAACGGATTCTTTTTTTCCCGTTTTACATCCTTTAGGGTTTAAACTGGAATAAATTAGTTTCAAAGGACAGCCGTGTTGGTTTGCAGTAGTTAGAATGAGGTCCAGAAGTCGTTAGAGACCACTAAGAGTCTCGGGTTAGAATGGGAACGATGAGAGCAGCTCATAAGAGGCAGTGTAGAAATCCAGCAGTTTGCCGTTGCAGAGATCTCCCCCCCCCCCCCCCCCCCAATTCATGTCTTTTTGTATAGGGGAAAATGGAATGGCATATTTAAATATATATGTTTAATCCTCTTGGCAGAACTTTGTATGCTAGACGAAGAGGAATAAATGTTCCAGTAATAATATTGTCATCGTTGAAGCTGAGAGACAGTTTTGCAGTGCAGTCATTGTTCTTTTCATACGGCCAGTGTGTATGTGTACAGAACAACAAAATAAAACTATGACGGGGTCCACTATTAGTGTTGACATCCCTGCACTGCAGGTTTTTGAAGGGGGAAGAACTGGGGGTCTAATATTTGAGGGCTAAAATTGATAATGGTCAGGGACAGATTGGTGCTCTGGGTCAGTGCCAAATGTACAACTTGGAACCCAAATGTGAGACATGAAAACCCTATGACCTGGCCTAGACATGTAGACTGAGGTGGTGGAACATGCTTTGCAGTTCAGAATGCAAGGAAAGGATATTACATTGTTCAAAATTCTCCTGAATTAAAGAATTACTGTGGAAAACTAGCACTGCATACTAAGGATTAAGATAGAACCATTCTTCATGATGTACTGTTTTCTTTTTTACATTTGCAAGGAGTTTTCACACAGGGAAGCATTACAACCTTTACTGGCTGTAGCTGCAATCTTAAGTGATAAAGCCCATTTCACCACCTAACAACCCCACCCTCTGCACTGGCTGTTGGAAAGCTTCTCTCACTGCCAATGTGGAATCAATTGTGTTGTTGTGGCTCTTTTCCATTATAAGTTGTAGTCTGATAGTTTTAGCTCCAAATGTTTTGCCTCTGAAGATGCCAGCCATAGATGCGACAAAACATTAGGAACTAAAACTATCAGATCATGGCCACACAGCCCGGAAATCCACAATGGCTAATATTACCCTCTCATTCTATGCAACATCAACATCTATCCTCCTTCTTGAACCCTCTCATTTGAAAAAAAATCACTAGTTGAAAGAGGAAATGTCAGTGCAAACCTTCTTAGGCTTGGTTGCATATGGTACTTCTGGTTCCCATGTAAGACCAACATTCTCTCTTCCTTGTGTATAAAACCCCGCTGCTGAAGCAAAACTACCATGGGTTTGAGTGCCTTCAAATGGCTTCCTGACAGGCAGAAATTTAGCCTATCAAACCTCCTTCACCTGTTATTTGTTTGTTTATTTACCTAGTTTCTTTACAGCCTGCTTTTCTCTCTGAGACAACATGACCATCCATGCTGGCAACACCTTTACTAGTTGAATTTCTGCAAACATTTGATTTTACATTTAACTGACGTTTTAAATATATTTAACTCACTTTGAATTTTCTCTCAACAAAGGATATATATATATATACACATTTTTTTAAAAAAAGGTAATAAAGGCACAGAAACCAGGTCAGAAAAGGACTATCCTTGCTACTACTACATCTTTCAGCCAGAAGGGGAAGCTATTACAGTATATAACTTCAGTGTGGTATTAATGTATATTAATGTGTATGTTTACAGCATCACACCACAGTCATGAGATGGTCTACTCCACAGAGCAATGGCCAAATCACTTGAGACCTTGAAAGGCATTGTTCATTCCACATGCATTACAGATAGGGTTGCCTGCCTATAGGTGGGGGCCTGAGATCTCCCAGGATTAGAATTGATCTCCAGACAGTAGAGATCAGTTTCCCCTGGAGAAAATGGGTGGTTTGGATGCTTTTGAGTGGTCTATGGCATGACCCCCCTCAGAGTTCCAAATTCCTCCCTTCCCAGGCTCCATCCCCAAAATCTCAAGATATTTTGCAATCCAGAGTTTGCAAGCCTAATTGAAGGTGCTGAATTTTAGCAGAACCCTGAAGTACCTAGCAGACAAGCTCCCAATAGCTACAGAAATTTTGTTTAAAAACACATTTATGCCTTGGGTCCATAAGATGATTCACCACCATGTGTTTCTACAGATACTAGCAAAATAATTAATGGGGCAGCATTGCGGCCAAACAGTGGAGCATAAGCATTGCTGTCAGGTCACATGTTCAGTCCTCCTCAGCATCTTCGATAGAGGTTGTCACAGTTTTACCTAACATCACTGGGTATTCTGTGTTTGGAGCTCCCAACTATTTTTAAAGTTAGTTTTCAGGAGCACTGCCACACAAAATTGGGA
Organism: Sphaerodactylus townsendi; assembly: GCF_021028975.2. NCBI lineage: Eukaryota > Metazoa > Chordata > Lepidosauria > Squamata > Sphaerodactylidae > Sphaerodactylus > Sphaerodactylus townsendi. The sequence goes on from NC_059434.1 coordinate 48,953,095, forward strand.
ATATGGCACTTAGAGAAAGGGAGTTTAGGCCTTTCTGAGTTTTGCCCAGTAGGGTGAAGATGAACTCCCCTGGACCACTGCAGGTCAAAAGAATGGCTCAGAGGAAAGGCTTAAACCTCATTTCTCTGCAAAACATGGTCCTGGTCCACCTTGGGGAATGCATTAAAATTAAGTTGAAAAAAATGTTGGGCACTCTACATATGGACCTCCAAACATACGTCTAGTAAAGGCCTTGGGTAAATAAATGTTAGGGAAGTAATTTCTCTGCTTGAAGAAGAAGAGTTGGATTTATATCCCACCTTTCTCTCCTGTAAGGAGACTCAAAGGGGCTGACAAACTCCTCTCCCTTCCCCCCTCACAACAAACACCCTGTGAGGTGGGTGGGGCTGAGAGAGCTCAGAAGAACTGTGACTAGCCCAAGGTCACCCAGCTGGCATGTGTTGGAGTGTACAGGCTAATCTGAATTTCCCAGATAAGCCTCCACAGCTCAGGTGGCAGAACATGGAATCAAACCCGGTTCCTGCAGATTAGAGTACACCTGCTCTTATCCACTACGCCACTGCTGCTCCTTGGGAGCTGCTTCCAGAGTAGATATCATACATAAATCTATATTTGTCTGTGAGTGAGATGTATTCTTTCCAGTTTTCCTTTTCAACAATACAGATTTACAATTGACCTTTTCTCTTTTTTTCTCTTTTCTCTTCAGCAAAAGCTGAATTTCTAACAATTTAAAATCAAGCTAAGGTATGTCATGAGTTGTGCTCTCCACAGTGCTGGAAGACAATCTCGTCTTACTGTTCTTGCAGAAGTAAAATGCGAAGCACGAACAAGTTGTCTTGGTGAAAGCTCATTGGGAAGAGGACAGAAAACTGATCATTATAAGACACAATCATTTAGCCTGTGGCACAATTCAATATTTATTAGTTTGCTTTTGATTTGTTATAGAGGAATTGAAAGAAATTACAGTTCTCAAATCCACGAATTGTATGCGGTTAAAAAGCCATCGCCCTTGAAAAACCACATTCAGCTCCACTTATTTTGATGCCTGTAAATTTTAGCAGCAGAGACCAGCTGAACTGTTGAGTAGCTTTTCTTGATCAAATATCCTATTTCAGCTTGTCAGCATTAAAGCAGAAATGTCTGTTTGATTGAAATAATCTATTTGCAATGTTAGCTTGTTTTTCTGCTGATACTGTGTGTTGTGTAATAACACTCTTGCTGCCAGATATGAAAAAAGTTTCCCCCGTCTGAGCTCTTGTTTTATCTCTTGTACTGTGTATATCACACAGAGAGATTTGGCAAGTTTTCAGAAGACTCTTGGCTGTTGTACCTATACTAGCTAAGCTGAAGAGCCCATGAATTTTTGCTAAGGGACAGGCTGATTCCAGCAATCTTATTTTGAACACAGGGCTGCTCAAAGCAACCAACTGAGCCAAGCCCAGGACAAACCACATGAAAATAGTTCTCTGTACAACATGTAACTAGCCAACTGAATTGTTATCAGAGCTACTGCCAATGGCTTAAAGAAAAATCAGCTGTATTCACTATAAAATGTCTATCTCTTATGGATCTCTAGCTGGGTAAAGAACAAGAAGTAGATAGCAGTAAGCATAGTCCCCACAGTAAAGGGAAGGCAGCATTAGGATTCCCCAAAAGGCCTGTATTAGAACTAGTGCTGTTTATATCTTGAGGCAATTTTCTTAATAGGATATTACATTAACACTTTTTCATGCTATACATTTTGAATATGAGAAATGCTTCTAAAGGTACAGTTTTTCTCAAAAAGGAAATACATCTTGTAAGGTTTTTTGTTTTGTTCACCTCCCCAAATTTTATAATTTTTCTGCTGGAAAAAATCCTCAGGAAAAACTGGGTGTGGTGGGTTTTCCAGGCTGAAGTCTGGTAGTTTTTGCTGCTAACATTATTGAAGGCTTTCACAGCAGGAATCAACTGTATGATGTGATGCTTTGGGGCTATGTGGTTGTGGTCTGATAGGTTTTTCTCCTAATGATTCACCTGCATCCATGACTGGCATCTTCAGAGGCATGTCACGGTAAGATGCGTTCTTTTCTGTGGCATAGTGCGAAGTGATTGTGTGGCAGGGTGTATGTTCATCTGCAGTTGCATTTGAATGTTTCTTGGTTTTGGTGTTTTTTAATACCTAGAGTAGGTTTTATTGATTTTCATAGTCTCTTCCTTTTTGTTGAAACTGTCCCAGTGTTTCAATGAATTGTGGATTTCAATGAATTCCCTGTGTACTCTGACATAGCAGCTGTCAGAGTTGTCAAGAATTCCTGTGTCTTCAAATAAGATCCTATGTCTGACTTGGTGTAGACTATGTACATCTACTGCAGATTTTTTAGGTTGATTTAATCAGCAATACCTTGCATGATCTTTAATTCTTGTCAGAATGCTGCATTTTGTATTTCCTATGTATTCTCATCCACAGTTACATGGTATGTAATAGATTCCTGCAAAAGGGGGTTTCTCTTGTCCTTTGCTAAGCACAGCATTTGTTGTATCTTTCTGGCAGATACAAGGTCATATTTTCCCATCAATTTTCCCATTCAGTTGGTGATTCCCTTGATTTACAGTAGAAATACCTTCTGGTGGGGGAAGTGGGGGACTGTTTCTCCTCAGTCTTGTACTATTTAGCGTGCTACTAACCATGCTTAGTTCTTTTGGTGGAAAAGGATATAGGAAATTTCTCTCTTCATGAAAATTGTTACCAAAATTCCATACTGTGGCCAACAAATGGTTTACAACTTGTTACAAAATCTAGTAGGCAAGAAATTCATAAGAGACAGTTTTAATCAAAGTAAGCAACATGTTTATTTGAACTTCCAGTAGAGATGAACCACTAATTTTTGGAATAAAAAAATACTGAAAAAAGTACTACAGCTTGAATATAAAACATTAGCAGAAAGAAAACAATTAAAATGGTAAAAAATTAACTTTTAAGTCTGAAACACTTGAATAGGTTTTAAGTCCTCCCAGCATGTGCCAGCATTTGCTAAGCTGGCAAAACATAAAGCTCTTACAAAATGAAACAGCTACTCTGTTACGCAAACTGTGTAAGACTGCCCAATCCCAAAAGGCTGTACAGCTTGTCTTGAAATATACAGACCTTGCTGTACATGACAAAGATTTATTTACTTGCCCCTGATCTAAGAAGCTGTGCATGGGCAGAAATAGATCAGTTAGTAAGGTGAAGCCACTATAAAAATGAAATGCACACAGCAAAGACTTGGACTTGTTTAACAAGCTATGCTTACAGTTATTATTCTATCGGTCCTTGTCAGAGTCCCTGCCCGCCCGCCCGCCTCCCTCATCTATCTACTTTCTTTAGGCTAGCCCATCTCTAACTTCCAAATACACTGTACATACATTTAGCAAAGAGCACACCTAAAAAATCTTGCAGCAGTATGGTCAGTACACAATTTCAGAAGATTACACAGAAGCCTTAATCTTTCAGAGGACAGCAACTAGTACTAAACCAGTGAGTTTTGAATAGTGTCAAAAGCTTACTGGAAAAGAGTAACTTTGTACTCATTCCAGAACACATACGCACAATATCACTGATGTCCACAGAAGGGGAATTATTGTGTGCATGCATATGAGCTTGAGAACAGTGCCTAGATTACACTGACTTGGTCATC